>NW_010972504.1:3418340-3438107 GCF_000737465.1 Haliaeetus leucocephalus
AGCCCGGCTGGGCTTCGCCGCGGCCTGGCCTAAGCTGGCCGGGCCCAGCGCGGCCCCCGCAGGCGCCTCGCCCCAGGCGAGCCCGCCCTTCTCCTGGCTGCGGCTGATGTCGCAGCTCCTCTCCCCGCTGCCCGCTTTGCTGCATCGGCTGCTGCCCGGCCCCGCGCTGAGCAGTGCCCTTTGCCCCGCCGCCGGGCAGGCGCCCGCCAAGGGCCCCCAGCCGCTGCTGTTGCTTTCGGAGCCGGCCGCTTCGCTGGACTGGGCCGAAGAGAGGCTGCCGTGGCCGGAGGAGCCCCTGGAGAAGGGGCGAGAGGGTGGTATGGAACCCGCGCCGGGCCTCTGGGGAACCGGGCTGGTGCGGAGCAGCCTGGTGTCCTTCCCCGTACCGCGTGTGGACTTGTTCGTGCTGGCCCCGGAGCAGGGCCAGGCTTGGTGCTCCGGGAAGAGCCATCTGCCCCAGCCCCTGCGAGCCGAGGTCCCCGCGGAGGCCTGGCGAGGCTGCCCTGCCCGGGGCGGCTTGCCGGAGGCCGAGTTCCTCCGTAGCAAGCGCTTGGCTTTTCTCCAGCGGTGGCATTTGGCGAGCAGTGGCCTGGCCGTGCCAGACCCGGACCACGGCTATCACAGCCTGGAGGAGGAGCAGCAGCAGCATAAGAGCGTTTGTCAAGAAGAGGTCGGGGGACGGCGGGAGCAGCAGTGCGATGCTGGGGAGTTGAAGCGGTCCGAGGAGCCGAACGACTTGGGGAGACAACCTGGAGGTGGTCCCTTGGAGCAGGGGGGGATAAGGGGTTCAGCTGAGAAGGGGGCACTTGACAGGGAATCCTCGACTGAAGAGGACGATGAGGACTCCGAAATAGAGCAAAACCTTCCTGTTTCAGCCAGACCTGCCTGTGCAAATAAATTAATAGACTATATCATAGGGGGAGTTTCCAGTGGGGAGGAGAGTGTGGATGATGAAGAAGACTGGGATGATGATGACGATGGGTTTGATAGCGAAGGGCTCCCCTCAGATTCAGACACCGGTAGCCAGGACGGGGAAAGGCTTCATCTCTGGAATTCCTTCTACAGTTTGGATCCATACAATCCTCAGAACTTCACAGCCACCATCCAGACATCTTCCAGCAATCCGGGAAAGGATATGTCGGATGTGGAAGAAGAGGAGGAGGAAGATTCATCGTGGGCAGAGGACTCCTCAGGCTCTCCTCATCCTAGTTCTGAAGAGGAAGATGAGTGGGACTGTAGCAGTGTGGATGAGGCAGAAAACTTGAAACTTTGGAACTCGTTCTGTACCTCAGATGATCCATATAATCCTTTAAATTTCAAGGCAGCCTTTCAAACAGCAGAGAAAAAAGGGAAGCCTGGTTTAAAAGGAGTAGAGGGGCCAAGTTTGGGCACTTCTGAGCGTAGTCACTTAACTGTCTGTCGGGTGCAGTTGGAAAAACATAACTGTGGGGTCACTGGCTTTGTGCAGCATGGCATTCTTTCTGGTGAGGAATGTAGAAGTACCAAGCGGAAAAAGGTATATCCTTTGTTTATGTTTCTGTTTTGGGGGTGCTAAAAAAGAAAACGCAACAAAAAAACAAACAACAAACCCACATTGCATCAAGCAGTGTGCGAGTGGGTGAGGTCACTTGTGCCAGGATTCCAGCCACAGCGGTAGGCAGATCATGCCTCCATGAGCTTATGGTCTAATTATTTGACTGGAATGAGTGTGCCTCATCCTTTACACGTGATGGTAGATTTTGTAATTCAGTGACACAAGGCAGATAATTTTTTAAAATTTCTTTTCTAGACCTGAAGTTAAATTTCCCTTTTAAGATGTAGTTTTCATTCCGTATTTGTGTCATAATGTAGTTTTTGTCACTGGAGAAACAGATGGGAACTGCAGTGTTAAGTTTTTCCTTTGGAAAGTACCTGTTTCTGTTACGAATAATGTTGATGAAGTATTTTAGGACTTTTGCATGTGCCTAGCGTAATTGAGACTTAAAGGATTGTAAACATTTTAGGACTTGTGACAGGTCTGCTTGAGTTACAAATGTCTTTTGGAGTAGGAAGAATTCTGTTGCAGGTTAACACATGCTACAGTAAGCCACTGAAGTTTAACTACAAAGTATAGTAATACTCCCATTTCCATTTAAGAGACTATTATAATTCAGCAGTCATTTATAAAAAAGATGTAATCTGGAACTGGGCGTTTGAGCACAAACTGGAAATGTAATGTGTTTATGAGGAGTTTGTGCATTAAAAAACTTATAATACATGTGCTAGGATTCAGGTAAATAGTAGCAAACAAATTCGTCCTCTCGTAAGTTTTGCGATGCTACAGATGCACAAGATGGCTTTTCAGGCATAATGTCTGAGTCTTGCCTGATACTTCAAACATTTGTATGAGTAATAGCTTGTGATACCAAGTCCCAGGGTAATACACTAGTGTAACGAGTTGTCAAAATAGAAAACTTCTATAATGTTTGCTTTAGTGTTCTTAAGGTGGAGAGATTTGTTTTCTCCTTTAATTGGGAGCCTGGCTTGGAGGTAACTTCATACCTGTTTTTGCTAGGGCGAGTGGTGTTTACAGACTTAATGGTTCACACAGGACAAACTATTATATTTTAATCTAAATGGAAAACAATCAAAAGTTAAACAGCTCCTGCAAGAGGTCCTTTGTAACTGACAGCATCTGTCTGAAGTGCTGCGAGGTAGCACTGATGAGCCCTGGTGTAAATTCCTACTGTTCTGACCTAAATCTTGCGCCAGGGATGTAGACTTAACAGCAGTAATTTTTTGACTAATTTGTTGTTAGACTCTGTAATCTATTGACATGGTGAAAGAACGATGATCTAGATGCAATGTTTCACATGATGTTACAAAATCCAGTAATTGGGCCCAAGGGTGTCTTAGACTGATGTAAAAAGAATGTAAGGTAGCAACTCGCAAAGGGATAAGCTGATGTAACAGCTCCATGTGCTTGAAAGCAGATGCTTAATTAGGTCTGTCTGCAAAACAGAGCAGAGGTTGCCAAGCAGTGACCAAGGTGTTCCCAGGAAATCCTCCAAGTCATTCGTCCTGCTCAAGGCTATTTTCTATCTGGCATCCTGCAATCAAACCTGGGAGCGTTTTGCTTCACTTAGGAGTTAGCAATGCATTGACACTATGCGAGGACTCTGCTTTCACAGAGAGCTCAGCAGTAATTTGGGATAGCTGCACTAGAATTAGATGAATTCTGGAGGTTGCTTTTGCATGGTCTCTTGTGGCTCTGTATCCTCAACTGCTGATTATTCCTGTAGGTCACCTCTTCTGTAACTGTTATCTTCATGTTTTCTGTGAAGGTTGGAAGATGGCTCTACCACAAAAAGCAATCTCGCTCTACACTCCTCATTGTGTTAGCATGAACTGGGTGTGAAACCAGGGTTCTGTGTTAATAACACATAGGAATGGTGCAGCAAGGTGGTTTGGTTTTTTTTGTACCTCCCCATGTTTTTTCCTGACCTGCAGAAGTAGCTGTCCTGCAGCAACTTCAGTGGAGTCATCTGTAATGACAGTGTTTGGCTTGTCTTCAAGATTTGGTCCTAGTCTGAGAGTTGATGGATGCTGACAGGTAGCTAGTTTGTCCTTCAGTTTTGTGCCTTTTGTATAGGTAAATGAAAAGCAATACATAATTCAGTAGGAACCTGAAATAGTGTGGCTTTTGCTTATTGCTTGATAACAGAAAGACTTAAATCCTTAGTATACTAATAGTATAAATACTGTGAAGTTTAGATCCTGAGCCTCTAAGTTACTTTGTTTTCTTAAAATAGCTTAATAGTTCTTAAAAATAGCGAAGAGTGAAAGTTTTCATACGTATTTTAAAGTGCCATGACTTTGACTTCATTTCGTTGCATGAGCTTAGATCACTGGAATTTGATAGCAGCTCTAAATAGATGGGTTTGTTCCAGTCACGTAGCGATGACTGTTGCTTCCTTACATGTAGCATAGTTCCTTTTCCTGAAGTACAAGCTGACTCACATGATTGCTTACTCTACAGAACAATGATTCTTCTTTTTTATTATGTAAGCTTCAGTAATCGGAGATGTTGGCCGGTAGCATATTTCTAGCCTTGAGTGAGTGTCCTGGCATGTCCTACTGAGTAACCTGCTTGAACTGTATCTGTGTAAGGTTATAACCCAGTACTGATGTTGGGGAGGGTGTTATTTCACAGGGAACATTGTTTGATCTGCCGTCAGCCTAAAGAGGCCTGTTGGGCTGCAGTTTAGAAAGCCTGTAGTAGTTTGAGCACTACTTTTGGTAGAGGGGGAAGTCAGCAACTGGTCGCTTTTAAAGCTGAGAAGTTAAATATACTCTGGCCTGGGTAGTGCAGAGACCTAGCATGACCTGGTAGCATATCTGAGGCTTTTTGCTATTTTAGATGTTTAGTAACTTCTGTTAAAACTAAAAATCATATGTGCAAATAAATATTAAGCTCCTTTTGCATGAGTGTTTGGCTAATGCTTTACTAAATGACTTGTCTTTTCCAGGTGACCTTCCTTGAAAAAGTTACTGAGTATTACATAAGCAGTGAGGAGGATCGTAAAGGACCCTGGGAAGAGCTTGCACGAGATGGATGCAGGTTCCAGAAACGTATCCAAGAAACAGAAGAAGCCATAGGATACTGCTTCACAACAGAGCATAGACAAAGAGTATTTAATAGACTCCAAGAAACCTACTACAAGAGGGTTGATCCTTTCTAGCACCTTAAAAGATATGGTAGTTGTGTGACCCTAAGCACTCATGAACATCTTCAAAACAAGAAGTGGCAGCTGCATGTGCTATTTTGAAATGGAGAGACAAGTGGGATTTAACACTTTTTTCCCAGTTTGGTATTCAGCCAACAAATATACCTGTGTGTCCCATTTTGATATCCAGACGAAATCTTTTGAGTATCATCAAGGGTAAGGATGGTATAATTGCATTCCTTTTAAGTAACACTTGAGAAACAGACTGCTTTAGGTTAAATCCATTCCAAAAATGCCTTGTCTGCCGTATGTGGAGAAGTGGTGACTATTAAGTTGGATTTTTGCACTTTGAAAAAGCAAAACCTATTTTGAAGGAAATATTTATGGGGCTCAGAACCTAGTTATTGCAGTTTTGATTTAAAGTTTCTAGAGGTACTTGCTACTTTCTTGTGGTTCTCCATTTTCTCTAACATGTACAAAAGTCTCAATTTTGTTTAGCTAATAACGTTAACTTTACTGTGTGAAGCAGATAGTTTATTCCTTCCTTTTAAGATCGCAGTTTTGCATGTAATCTAATGTTTGAGTGTTTATGTAGCGCTTTGATGTCTCAATATTTCAGTCTAGCACACTGGGGGATTCAGGGGAACTCTGGTGCACTACAAGCCCTTTGGTTTGTCTTTATTTAAATAATACCTTTACCCAGTACTGTTCCAAAGGGTATTGGCTGCTTGCGCACCAAACCTTTGCTTTCAGGGTGATGAAAGGCCTCATCCCGATCGATAATTAAAGCTTCAAGGTATGTATCAAGGCTATGGCTGATAGTTTGAATTTAGGTAGCCACGCAAAGGG
The DNA here is from genome assembly GCF_000737465.1 of Haliaeetus leucocephalus. Taxonomy (NCBI): domain Eukaryota; kingdom Metazoa; phylum Chordata; class Aves; order Accipitriformes; family Accipitridae; genus Haliaeetus; species Haliaeetus leucocephalus. Next base: position 3,423,896 of record NW_010972504.1, read on the forward strand.
AACTAACCCCTAGTTCTTTAGTTAATCTTAGAGTAACTTTGCTGTAATTGATTCTGCTTTCTGAAGATGGATTGAAGTGCAGGATTCTTCATATTTCTTGTATCCAATATGCTTGTTCTGGTACTTGTAATGAGAATTATCTTTGACTTATGGAAATCTAAGGCTACAAATTGCTGTGTTCTTTACCAAAAGCCAGTATTAATACCTCTATGCGTCTGCACTTTTGTTCATCTGGTACCAAAATAACATTTCACGTTTGGGGTCTGAATGTTGAGGTCCTCGGTAGAAGGAAAACACTCCTTATTTATGTTCCTAACTTAAAATGTTTAATTGTTGTTTCAGTCAAAATAAAAAAGCAGCACCATTTGGATATGTGTTTGGACCCGAAGGATGTTGTGTGGCTGTTATCCAAGCAGGTATGAGGTCAAGCGATAGAATGAATACCAAACATCAAAGAATTCTTACCTGTTTGCATGAAGTTGCGTGAATAAATGATTTGCTACTTTGTTCAGTCAGCGGACTAGAATTGTTTCCCTTTTGTAAGGGAGAAACCTAAAAACACTTCAGAATTGTCATCTTATTAATGACTTCAGTTTTTACTTTGAAATAAAATTACAGATAATGGAGAAAAGAGCTTCACGGAGCTTTACTGAATTTTCTGCTTGATTGTGCCATCTCAATTCTGTCTCAAATTTCAGAGTTATTGGGTTTATACTTTATTCTTACTGCATGAAGCATGTTCTTTGAATTTAAAAATTACCTTTCTCTGCTACAAGTTAGAATTGTTACAGTTATGAAATTCAGAGGGTTAACTGTGAACTACAGTAGAGTTGTCATGTAAACTTAAAATACGGCTGAAACTCAGGCAGCCTTACAGACTGGCTACTTGAAAGCAATGCAGCAATGTTATTTTTCATCCCCATGGCACAAAAAAGGGGGATTTTCCTTTCCTACAAAAGATAATATTAGTTGTAAGATTGTAATTCTAATCATGCCTTCAAATCCTGTGAAATAACTTTTAATTTTTAGGAGTTCATTTTCCTGTATCATATTTGATAACAGGTGTTCTGCTTCTTTGTTTAGGAAAAAGCACACAGGGTGATAAATGTAGAATTACAATAGAAAATTTGTTGACTTATGGTCCAAGTGTGACTGATAAGTAAAAATGCTGTTCATTGCTTATGGTAAAATACACTGTAGTCATTTTTCCATTACTCTCCTAGTTTCTTCGATCTTGGAGAACTTGTTGGTGCTTCAGTTACTCTGGACAACTCACTTGGTTTACTGGTGCTTGTAAGAAGCTTTAGAGTGGTGTGAATTAACACCTGCAAATACTGATCCACTGTTTGCAGAGGCTTGGAAAAGACTACAGCTGGAAACGAACAGAATTGACAAATTGGATGTAAACTAGATTAAAAACTGTTACTTCCAAAGTGCTTCTAACATTTGAGAAATTGTTTTTTTCCAACCTGCAGTGTATCAAGCACTCTGTTCTAACACTGCTGATTCTCACTGAAACATACCTGCTTGGGTAAGCTTTTCCCCCTGTCAAGCCTCATGTTTTCAAAGTATCCAATGTAAGGTGATAGGAAATTAACACTAAATGCATCACCATAAACATAATTTTAAAAGCAAGCTCAGCTTGCTTGTCACCATTTTCCCTATAACATCTTAAAATGGTCATACAGGATGTGTACATGTGTAAGTGCTTTGAGACAGTAAAAATAACACTTGTTGAACTTTAAATCAAAACTGTAATTATCAGATTTTATTTTTATATAATTTAGAGAAAGTTAGAAGACCTTCAACATCAGCTTTATACAGATTTTAATTGATTTGTGTCAAGTTAGTTGGGTTTTTATATCTAAAGTTATATTTCTGTACATAATAAAGCTATTCAGAACTAATCTGTAAATTGTAATAAAGATATTTGCAAGATAATGCCAAATTGTTTTTCTTTGAAAGAACTTATGGGAGATGTCAGCAAGCAAATGCAAAAGCACAGTTCATACATGCATGTTTAGCTTTATGAGAACATTAAATATTTTTTTTATCACCCTTGTTTCAGAGGAGGTTATGGTAGTTCAGAAGCAGGCATTCTCCCCTGTGAATTTCCTTCTGAACTGGTAAATGCATGATCATAAGGGCTCCTTGTACTGATGAAGCTTTAAACTAAAATACAAAGTGTGCAAGTGCAATTAGTTCTATTCAAATTAGGTGTTGGCTTGGTGTAAGCAAGGATGTTAATGTTTTGTTGCCCTAATTGAAGCTGAGTATTGAGATTCGGGTTTAGTTTGCTCACTGGTTAGCATAACTTTAAATATGAATACTGCATGGTTTTGAAGGTTATTTCAGGGGTTTTTTTGAAGTATTTTCAGGCTTTGCATTGAAACAAATTTGAGGTGTCACCTTGTGAGTGGAAGTGACTCGAAGGTGCCAAACATCTGATCTTTCTTCAATGAGACAAGAGCCAGAACGCTTCCCTGTGTTTTGCCACGTAGTGTTGGCTTATAATGCAGTGAATGATTTGTTCCCTTGTTTATGTTTTAATGAAGTAAAATGTTTGGTAAGGAGCTCAGAATACGGGAGAGGTGTCAATGCCCAGTGACACGTAATCCTGCACAGCATTATGCAGCATAATTATTTTTAATGGAGGATTTATTTTGTTGTGTAAAGCTGTGTCTGCCATGCCATGTTTTTTAGGCTAGCGAATACCATAATTTTGGCACAGTCTTCCATGAGCGTGAAGCTAGAATGCCTCGCCAGAGCTGGGTGCTCTCCAGAGTGTTGTGCCCCTCGGCTGGGGCTGGTCGGGACGGCTGCTCTTGGCTGGATGGGAAGGAGGAGGCTGGAAATGCAGCGCTGCTGTGGGTGCAGAGCAGGGCAGCGACAAGATGTGGCATTTAGATCTCATGAGTTGAGGGGTGAAGGTGCCTGGAGTGGTTTGCAGGCACCAGTCAGCTTTTCCAGGGGTTCCCAGGGGCTTGCTGGGGAATGAGGCTGGCCTGGATGGGTGTGAGGATTTTGGCCTCAGCCAAAACCCTGCTGACGAACTTTCCTGAGCAGTGATACTGGTGACTCTGCTCCACGTGGGACATTGTCATGGTGTAGGAATCTCTGGTATGAGTTCAAGGGCCGTGGGTTGGTCACACCTCTTCTAGAGCGACGTCTTGGGGGAAGAGCTTTCAAAGTTATTCATTGTTTAGTTTATGCCTTAAAAAAAAGCGCTGCTGAGAGCTCACTATGGGGATGGTACTATGACTATTGCTCCTGTCTTGCAGCACAGGCCATGTTTCACCCTGTGCTTGCATCTTGTCTGAATGTCTCTAAACCACCACTGTGCAGTATTTGTTTCTGTAAGAGTATCATGGGTAGAAAACTGCTGGACTAGACAAGGAAAAACATTGTTTGAACTTCCTGCAATACTCTCTTGAAAAGAGTGAACAAAGCTGAACATAGTGAACGTAATTATGGTGTTTTAAAAAAAAAAAACAAAACACCACTTTAAAAGTCATAATCACCTGTTCTGCTGCTGGCTCTAAAATCTGTCTTAAAAATGAACATTGCAGTTTCTCTTTATTCAAGTGAGGTAGCTTAAAGAAACATAGTTAGTGTGCTAAATGAAAGCTGCTGTGTGTCTGGCAGTCCATCCAGATGCCATCTGGAATGTAGAAATCCTGCTGGGATTTCTTTATTCTGTTGGCACTGAGGTCTGCAGTTGGAGTTTAGTTGACAGTTTTTATCTGTGTTAGAGTAGAATTGTTCCTGCTCTGGTAGCTGTATCTTCTCCGCAGGACCTGTTTGTCAGCAAAGCACATGGGGAGTAAATAAGCTGCTATTTTTCTGCTCACTACTGACTGCGTCCACTAAAATGCCATTTGCAAATTAATAGTGCTGCAGAGCTGGTTTAGTCCCACAAAAGCAAGTTTCTTCTGAAACTGGCAGGCAGGAGAAGGCAATGACACCGTGAATCATGATTGCAATTCTAGGGAGAGTCTGCTGCTTTCCAGCTGCACGGCCTTGACCCGATGGGCTGTAACTCGGATATAATCCAAGGTTTATTTCAGTGTGTGTGGTGGGGGTGGGGAAATGAAGTCTTGTAAAAGCTGTCCATTAGTCTTGAGGGTATAAAGTATTAGAGCCCATTAGTAGGCACCCATCTGCCCCTCTTGCTAATGCTCACGATAAGACTGTTAGCAATAAAAACACTGGCTGCTTTGTAGCGGCCCTAGCTGTAGGAGCACATCGGATATTCATTGCTTTTCTTGCCTGTCTGTTCTTTTCAGGATGGCATGTGGCATTTTGCTAGACACGTGAACTGTCTTCTCCGTTCTTCCTCTTGTAATCACTAGGTGTGTTGCTTCTCGCAGGAAAAAAAAAAAAAAATCCAACAAAACCCCCTGCCTGTAGAAATGTACTGTTTGGGGTATCCCGCGCTGGCAGGCTGGACTTGAAGCTTTGAGCAGCTGTGGGAAAGGAGGTCTTTCTCAGCACAATTCACTGGTTCAAGGGACAAACCCGGTCTGCAGTAGCCCACCAGCTGTAAAACGAAGCTGTTGAAGATAAATTCCTGCTATCTTTGGCGCAGATGTCGTCTGGACAGCCCTGGATGGTACTATCTTAAGCTAAATCTAAATACCTATCTTTAGGGAAGATAGCTGCCACAAAGAATAACTTACGTACGGAGCAAAGCAAAGAAAGGTCTGCTTGGAAAATAGGGCTTTGATGCTCGATGGGTCTGTGGAGGTTTGCGTAATGGCAGCAGCATGTTTGACATCGCTCTGGAGCAGCTGTTCCTACCCCACTGCTGCGTGACAGCCTGGCGTGAGCTGCTCGTTGCCCTGTGGGAAAGGCTGGCTGGCTTCCTTCCCTGTCACCGAGAGAGGAGGCACCTCATCAGAAACAGAAAATAGCTACTGACTGCAGCCCTTTTGCATGCAAAAAGCAGCCTTTGGCTGCGAGCGGTTGGGATACCGTCCCAGGTCTCTCACAGGGACTTTGTGCTTAGAAGAAACAAAGACCCAGCGGGGACATTTGGATTTAGCACCTTTTCCCCTTTCCTTCTTGTGCTCCGTGCTTCTCGTTTTAGGCTTGCTGTTTCAGGTTGCTGAGATAATTTAGGCCAGATCTGAGGTTCAGCAAAGCTGCTAGCAAAGGGGAAGCAGGAGCAGGTTAAAAAGATTTCACTTCTAGAGCTGGAGGGGTGTTGTGCTGGCACCTTTCCATGCCTCCTCCCATGCCGGCTGTTGGGAGCTATGGTAACAAGCTGTACGAGGGTTTGGAGTTCTCAGGGTGGATGTGGGAGCGGTGGGTTGCCTGCCTGGTGGTAAATGTGTTACTCAGATTGGTGATAAAAGGCTGTTAAACATCTGCTTGCGATCTGGGTGTCTGGGCTCCAGCATACCAGCCCGGTAGGATCCACAGAGCAGCACCCACCAGTGCTCCCGGCAGTGGCGTTCCCTGGCACCATCTATCAAATTACAAGCAGTTTACAACCAGACATAAAGAATATGAAGCAATTAGCTTTTTTGCTTAGCAACTCTCTTTCACTTGAGGTGATGACTGGTCTCTCTGCTCGAGCTGGGAAAGCCAGGAAGGACCAGTGCGCTCCTGCCTGCCCCAGTATCGCAAAGGACGGTGGTGCGGTGGCCGTTGTGTCCCCAGCCTGGCTCCCAGGTGGGGCCTTTGAGTAGTCGGATGGGCAGTGTGTGGAGTGAAGGGGAGGGAGGAGAAGACAGCTTGAAGTTACGGGGAGCAGACTGGTGTGTATTAATGGTCAAGGAGGGGGCACAACACGCATCTCAGGGTGCATCAGGTTGGGCCCGGTGGAAGCGCCTGGCCGACTCGCTCTGCAGCTGCATTTCTGGTCTTGTTTCTGGGGAAGCTTTTGTCCAGGAGATGGTGCCAGAACCGTGCAGCAGCGCGGGACTCGCAGCCCACAACGCTGCCTGGGCCACCGCCACCCCAAAACGCTTCTGGCCGAGTGGGTCCCCCGGCTGTCCCCCTGCAGAGCCCCCTCCCACCCATCCCTCCGCGGTGGCCTGAAGGTGCTTTGCCACCTTGCTCTGGTGCGAGCATCAGGGCGGGACGGGCAAATGTGGGGCAAGCGCAATAACCATCCCTTTCTGCGCAGAAGCGCCCGGTTTTGTGACATTCCTAACATCTGACCCACGAGGGCTCCACGCGGGAAACTTCCTCAGCCTTTGTGTGCTTTCCTCCGCAGGGCAGGTCACCCACGATGGGCTGGGTGTCAGGCAGCAGCTGGGGTGAGACGTCCTCTCTGACCACAACTAAGCCACAGCGGTGCCTGGGTCACCCCATCGCTCACCCAGCGCAGCCCTTTTTCGCGTGCTTCGCTCCCTTTGCCTTTTGTTCTCCGCGTGGTCCCACCGTGGCTCCAAGCGAAGGCTCGGCGCTGCATAGGAGAAGGTGGCTGCCGGTGGCTACTCCTGGCACGTTGGTGAGCGAAATCCTTCTGCCCAAACCGGCATCTCATGCACAAGGGTGACCTGGTGCCCCTGGGCTTGCCAGCAGCCACGCGTCTCCATAAGATGGGCGATGTACCGGGGCTGTCTCTTACTAGAGCAAATACATTTACTGGGCTTTCTTCTCCATCTCCTCCCTGTGCCTGGTCCCGATGCAAATCCATTCCCCCACTGGTGGGCTTCTGCTCCCAAGGTGTTCCTGTGGGAGACCAGTGGCTTCCCCATCCCTCCGTGTCCCTGCTAAAGGAAGGACACGGTGCACAGGGCAGAGGTGGTGGTGCCCGGTGCTGTGGGATCCTCCCTGGGACCCACAGTAGAAACATTGAATATGGGTGGTTTTGCAAAGAAAACCTCGGTGTGTGCCTGCTTGCTGTCTCCTTCTTCCCCAACCTGGATGGTTGTGAACAAGGAGCTTTTAAAAGGATTTTAAACCAAATGAAAACAAAAAGCCCCGCTGGTATTTCCCCTTTGAATTTCCATTGGATTAAGATATAAAGAAATAGGGAAAAAAAATTCTCTTGTGGAAAGCAATAAAAGCTGATTCATTTACCTGGCAGGAGAGACCCTGGAGCTGCTCAGGAGTCTTGGCTGAAGGTCCTACAAAGCCCTCCAACAATCTCCGCGTTATGTACCCGAGGGGCTGCACCAGCTCCTCCTCCTTTCTGATGTTAGTGTCTGATGAGTCAATGGTCCCCTGTAATTGCCATGGACAAGCGAGGGGCACCCTGAGAATATGCGTGGTCAGGGAAATGCATCCCTCCCTGGGGGTTACTAGACAAGGAAGGAAATCTTTTAGGATCAGATAGATGAGCTTATCTGGCACGGACCCTGATCCCGCATACCCTTGAGGTACATGTGAGAATAACTCTGCAGTAATTGGAGAGGTTTTGCCCTGGGCTGGAAGGTGAGGGCCATGCCCAGTGAGCTCCTAACCCTGGGACTGGAGGGTGCCAGGTTCTCTTAAGGTTTCTGTTTCATGTCTATATAAATAAATTGGCACCAGTTTTGAAAGCTCAGTCCTGAAAGCTGTGTGATGGGGAGATCTCAGAGGAGGCTCCAGAGCGGTGCCGGGAGCCACTCACAGACCCGGGTCCCCGAAATGTTTGTGCTGAGGACTAATGCCGTGTGTGAGCTGTGACTCAGGTTAGAGGCTGCTCCCAGTAAAGAAAAGCCCATTTGCGAGCGGCTGCAGAGGCAGTGTGGCCGGGAGGACCCATTGTTTCCAGGAGCGATGCGGTTATCCCCACCGTGCCTCCCCCAGCGCTGAAATAGGATTAAGGCAGCTTAGGAACAGACCTCTTGCCGTGTTTGACTTTATAAAACTATTTCTGCCTTGAGCCAGCACGCGCCACAAGCCATCTCTCTGCCAGGGCTGGCTATGGGGGTTCCCCCCAAAAAACCACGATGGAAACAGTTTAATGTGGCAGCTTTGTCCACAGCCGCCTGTTTTTGAATTGCCCTGGGATGAAGCACCACCACACCGAGCTGCTCGTGTGCTCCCGAGGTTTGGCCACGAGCATTAAGGCTCCAGGATTTCTTCGCTGTGCTTTGGCTCCTGCCTGCAGACCCTGCGTGGCTGCGGAGGCAGAGCAGAGGCAGGGAAGCAGAGCTGGCTCCCTCAGGGTCATGCCGTGACCTCCCCAATCTCCAGGTGCATCACAGCATCAAAGCCCCAGGAGTTCCCGTGGTCATTAATTGGGCGGTGATTGACGTTTAGCTCCGCAGATAGTAATGTGATAAGGGTGGCAACTCCCCGGTGTAACTGTAACCTAACTGGGGTAGGCAGGCAGGCTTGGCGTAACACTATCCCTGTTCGGCCCAAACACAGGCAAAAAGCCCCATCTTGCAAAAAAGCCGATGCATAACGTAATCCTGGCAAGCTGTGCTCTGAGCCCCCCAGGGCTGCAAGCGTGGGGGTCTGAGCACATGCTCACCTGTGCAGTCCTCAAGTCACATCCACGGCACAGGTAGGACACGAGCTTGGCCCCACAGTTTGCAGCTGAGCATCTCTCCCACGAAATGGAGCTTCCCTAGGTGAATGATGCCCAGGACCATGGCATCGCTCCCTGCTATGCTGGGGTCCCATCGGATGCTCTCCCAACAGGCTCGCTGGGACTAACCAGACGTGTTTTTCCTACCCAGTGGTTCAAAGAACTATAGGAAGAGCCTTCCTGAGGCTTCGGGTGAACTGGTTTCCCCAATTCCTGGCAAGGAACTGCTCTGATGTGGGGACTGTGCTTCAGGTCAGCAGGGCAAGCCCCTTCCTCCCTGCTTTGGGGACCAGCTCCTTCCTTTCCACCTCTCAGGCCTCTCCTTAACAAGCATCTTTCTCCTTGTGCCATGAGAAGCTTTGCAAAGGCACCGCTGAGACACAAGGGCAATTGCCTCTTTCACAGTCACCCAGCCCAGGTGCCTCCCAGACCCCACCTTTCCCCTTAAAAGACATTTAATTGACGGCTAAGAACAAGCAGAGAGAAAATACCCATTGGGCAGCTCCGACAGCGCTGCAGATAATCATCAGGGTGCCCTACATACTGCTTCGGCTTGGCTGCGAGATCAGACAGGGAGAAGAATTTGACATTGTTTAAAATGAACAGGAGAGGGAAGTAACAACTCCATAATTACTCACCCCGAGTTAATTGACGGTAATTACACTGAGTAGGCAGCGGAGGAAGCTGTGACAGGCTAGCCCTGAAGAGTCATTTGGCGAGCCGTGCCGCGATGCTGGGAGGATGCCCTCTGAACCCCGGCTCGCAGGCAGGGTGGCAGCCCGGCTCCGAGGGGGTTAAGTTGATGGGTTTGGTTGGGATTTTTTTTTTTTCCCTCCCTCCTTGGTTATTTGCAGCAAACAGAGTCTGGGTGGAAGGTCTGAGCTGAGCAAGTGTTTGCTCCTGGGGGAACTGGGAGTTGTTTGGCGCTTCCCGAGCTGGGTGCCGTGTCCCGTCCCTCCTTGTAGTGTGGGGCTGCTCTGCGCCCGAGCCCCCCCACCGCCACCCCCATGGGGGATGACATCGACTGGCTGGACCTGCCGGGCAGGTGGACCTACGGCGTCTGCGGGGACGGACGCGTCTTCTTCATCAAGTACGATCCTGCCTGGCAGCTCGCGCGGAGTGGGGGCTGCCGCGGGGATGGGGTTTAAGCTGGGGTGCGGGGGGAGCCGGGTGCGTGGCTGGAGGGGGTCGGGGGCTTAGTCTGGGCTGGGAACAAGGGGTACCCCTTGCTGCAAGCCTCTGCGTCTGGCTGCTTTCCTATCGCACACAGTCATCTCTCCTTTGCCCCCAGTACTCTCTCCTTGGGGCTCACGGCTGTCCCAGCCTGATGGATGCTGTTCCCCCCCCTTTCCCCAAAATCTTGTCCTTCCATTCCTTTGGCTGGAAAAGTCACCTGCATTGCTAAGACCCTTCCCTGGTGATGGGATGGGGCTCCCTGGGCCCCCATGGGTGCTGATAGCCCCACTCCTTGTCTTTCACAGCGATGAGACAAAGTCCACGAGCTGGGTGCACCCTGGCACAGGCTACTCCATCCAGAGCGGGCACTTCTCCTGCGCCGGTAAGGGACGGCTCCTGGGTCTCAGTGTTTGCTCTCTGCCCTGCCTGGGCACTGATCAGAATCTGGAGGTGTGGAGCGAAATCCTCTAGAAATGCAATGGAGGCTCCAAAAAGCTGAGCCAGCAGGAGCTGTCTTGCAACTGGGGGGTCAGGGGACGTCGAGTGATGCACGAGGCGATGCCACATCTCTTAGGCACTGGGTTTCTGGCTGGAGAGATGTTCTCGGGGGGCATTTAAGAGTCCTCTTCCACAGATACACTCCCTGCAGTCTATGAGACCTGTCACTGATGGGGAGGGCACCCAAACCGCTTTAAAAATGCAATTTGAGCCTATGAGAGCCAACCACGGCAGGACACGGCACCCCACAAGTGTCACGATTGTCCTGCGACTCCCTGCCCGTGCGCTCCTGCCCTTCCCTAGTGCTGCCTCCTCCGAGGCGGGGGAATCTCCTCTGCAGTTGCCTCCTGGTGAAGCGGGGCCTCGGTGTAACACCGAGCATTGCTAACTATCCAGCAGCAGATCCTTTGGGCAAGCACTCTGCTCCGGTGCAACACCCCAGCCCGCAGCAGAGCACCGGTGGGGAGGGCAGGGGCTGCGCGGGGCGAGGGAGGGGGTGACCGCTGCTTCTGCCTTGTCCTTCCAGGGCTGCCCCGAGGCTGGGAGGTGGACACCACGCTGCACGGGGGCTTCTACTTCATCAAGTAAGTGAGAAGGGGCCGGAGGGGAGAAGCTTCTGCCTCCCGCTCGCAAGCGCCTTTGCACCCTCGGAGGATGCTGCTCCATGGGCTTGTCTCTGCCTGGAGGCAGCTGCTGCCGAAATTCTTGCGAGCGCAGCGTGGGCTGCTGTAATCCAGCCTCGTGGAGGACCAGGGCAGTAAAGGTGTGGGTTAGGGGGCTTTGGAGCATAGTGGTTGCTAGAGGATGGGGCCAGGGTCCGTGCTGCTAGTGCATGTCGGGCTTGGGTGGGTGGGTGCCCGTGGCCCTGCTGTGGCTCGTCCCATGGTGCTGCGGACGTGGCTGCGATGGTCCCACGGTCCCAGCAGCTGAACAAACCCGGAGCTCCCACCGGCGAGGGAGAAAGCAGCGTGTCAGGTTTGGTAGACATGTGCGGGGCCACGTCTCAGAGGCTGCTTGGATGCTGCGGTGAGCGAGCCCTGTGTACTTGCGCATGGTGAGCTTCAGCAGAGGGCTAAAGCTTGTGCCAGCACAGCACTGCGAGGCCAGGCTGGAGTTATCTGTCCCTACGTGGCCGTGGCAGTCCCCATACGTGATTAGCAGGGACCAGACCCAGCTCTGGGCTATGTCCTGCACCTGGCTCCTGCAACCGGCACTGCTGGGACAGGCGAATCTTGCCCCGTCACTGCGCACAAGGGAGCTTCTGTGCCAAGTTACCGTTTCAGATGCAAATATCTCTTCTGAGGGCTCCGGGAACTCCAGGGTAGCGTGGGTGAGCCAGCCAGCCCCCCGCCCTGCGTCATCCCTCGGGGGAAGGTCCCCTGGAGCCCAGTGGGGACTTTCTCCAGGGCCCTGCAGCACCCTAAACTCGTGGGAGGGAGCTCAGTGGTGCAAAGGGTCCCTGGGGCATGCACTGCCTGGAGCATGCAGCGCAGAGCTGGCTGTGCTCGCTGGGGTGAATGCAACAGGAGCGTAACTCAGTGAGGCTCTGGCCTGAAGCTTTGCTCCAAGAACCCCGGTTCATCCCGGCGGGTTGTTTCCCATTGCCTCTTGCCCCCTTCCTGCCTCCAGTCTGGGAACTGGGACCCTGGCAGGGTGATGCTGGTGTCTAGACATGCTGAGCTGCAGGCTGCCGCCGCCGCCTCGCCTCGCGCGGGGCTCCAGGTCCTGCTGGGTGAGGGTGTTTCAGATGGGATCTTTGAGCCCGTCCCTATCTGGCACGCACGGAGGTTTCTCTGTGTGCTCAGACGGCAATAAACCCGGCGAGAGCAAAGATCCCAAGGTGGGCTGAGGGCTGGAGCAAAGCACCGGGATTATCCGGTCTAATCTGTCGGGCAGAGCCAAGGTGTCCTTGAATCAGCCCCGTGTTTGAGTCGCGCAGCCACAAACGTCGCCGGCAGTGGGGCTGGCTGGACGAGCACTGCGGTGGCAAACCTCCCGGTCAGGTTCGAGCCGTGTTCCTGCAGCACGTCTGCAATGCTTCTCCACGGCAAGGACCGTCTATCCTCCGCAGTCGGCCTTCGCTGCGTGCTCGACATGTTACCCGTGCTCGTGATTCCCTGTGCGCCACGGCAGCTGGGAATGCCACAGCGGAGCAGGGAGTGGTGGGGGGCTCCAACGGCGAGCTGCTCCCCCCAACCCTGGCTATCGCGGGCTGCGCTGGCTCCTGCCTTTGCGACAGCACCCACAAGGTGGCATTGAGGCTGGCGCAGCGGTGCATGCCCTGCACGTTGCTGCACACGTGCGCAGGGCCCAGCTGCAGAGAAGGGAACCGCTGGCTCCGCGCGATGCCAGGCACCCTCCTGCCTCTGCCAACCTGGGGGGTGGGAGGGCAGCACCCATCCCCGTGCCCTAGCCGGGTGCTCGCATGGGGAAGCACTGCTAGTAAAAGGGCTCTTTTCCACCCAACTCCTGCCTCCAGCTCTCTGCCTGCAGAAGAAAAGGCCCTGCTGGGTCTGTGCCTTCGGGCTGAGACGTTGCTGGGGGGGCCGATGCAGCACGGTGCCCCTCTTGTCTCTTCAAGGGAGTAGGGAATAACCTGGCTGGGGTGCATGCTCAGCTGCACCCTCCCCTCCTGGTGCTTTGAGGTGCCTGGCTGGGCTGGTGGGGCTCCCCCCAGGAGCAGCACAGCCCCCCGGTTACTCATGGGCTTCCTGGGCTGTTTTTCAGCTCTTGGGGCTCTCCTGGGTGGCAGGAGGGCATTGCGTGGGGAGGGGGGGTAGAGATGCCCCAGTGGGTCCCCACTGCCTCCAGAGCAGGGGAAAGGCTGGGGGCAACCACCAGCAGGCACAGTGGGGAGTAACTTTGGGGATGTGGGGGTCCCTGTGCTGTGGGCTGGCGGGGAGGGAGGATGTCGCCCATTGGTGCGGGGTGGGGGGCATGAGGAGGGGGAGATGCAGGATGCAGAGCATCCAGTGAAAGCCAACCCCCTCCCCAGCCCCTAATGCCTTGTGGCTAATGGGGGGATTATAGGATCAAGGGCAGCTGCCAGTTTTTCCCTCCTGGAGAGCCCACGACCCTCCCCACGACAGCTCCTCTGCGAAGGATGGAGGGTCCCTGTGCGCTGCGGGGTCTGAGCCTTTGGCCGCAGGGGCTGGGTGCAGGCAGGGTCCCGGCCGCGCTGCCTGGCAACTCTGACAGGCAGAAGTAGGGCAGTGCCATAGATCAGGGCACGGTGCCATTGCTGTAGGGCTGGAGTCTGCAGCTTCCCAGCGGCTCTGCGAGCGCCCGGCTCTGCAGCCTGGGAGACACCCTGCCACTGGGCCGGGGGCCTGAGCAGGGCTGGGGAAGGGTCCTGCCAGCCCTGCCTGAGCCATCGCTGGCCCTTGGCACGGGCTGGGGGACCAAGTGGTGGCCTTTTGTGCTCCAGAGAACAAGCTGTGGTTGTTGAGCTGTTTTGCTGCCCATCCTGGGTGCTGCTGCATCCTCCCTGCAGGCAGCTCTCCCTGGGGTGCAGAGGCCGGGGGTGCTGCCTGACCCACTGCAGCGGGTCCCACAAGCCCGGCTGGGAACAAATGGGCTCCCCTGCCCCGAGAGATGCAGGATGCAGGGGGGGAGCGCGGTCCCAGCTCTTCCCCTGAAGTTGGGGTGCAGGGGGGAGCATGGTCCCAGCTGTCTCCCTGGTACTGGGGTACAGAGGGAGCATGGTCCCGGCTGTCCCCTGATGCTGGGGTGCAGGGGGGAGCATGGTCCCAGCTGTTCCCCTGGTACTGGGGTGCAGGGGGGGAGCGTGGCCCTGGCTGTCTCCCTGGTGCTGGGGTGCAGGGGGGAGCGCTGTCCCGGCTGTCCCCCTGATGCTGGGGTGCAGGGGGGAGCATGGTCCCGGCTGTTCCCCTGATGTTGGGGTGCAGGGGGGAGCGTGGCCCTGGCTGTCTCCCTGGTGCTGGGGTGCAGACTGGCAGCATGATCCAGGCTGCTCCCCCGGGCTGCAGGGCTGTGTGTGTGGGGGGGGACGGACCGACAGTGTGAACCAGCCCCCCCCAAGTGCTACAGGGCGGGGGGAGA
>NW_010972504.1:3438117-3502526 GCF_000737465.1 Haliaeetus leucocephalus
AGGGGCTGGGGGCCAGGCTCCCCCTGCACCCCCCCCCATCCCTTCTGCCGTGCTTTTGGTGAGATGTGGGGACCCCCTGAGCTGTCCCCCTGGTGCGTTTATGTGCTGTGTGCTGGCTTGTGTCCCACACCCCCAGAGCTGCGGGCTGGGGTCCCCCGGGTTTGGACCCCACTCTGTGCACAGGTGGGCAGCACTGAGGTTTTGGGAGAGACCCGGCTTTTGGAGCCCTGGCTCAGCACCCCCAAACCCCCATGATTGTGACTGGGGGCTCGGATGGGCCAGACCCCCCCCCCCAACCCCGCATGCCGGGTCTGGTCCCCGTGGCTGGGCGCTTTGCTGAGGTCGCAGCCAGGACGGGCTGCGATGGATGGAGCCCGAGATGTCGTCTGGCGCTTCCCAGGGACCCGAGCTCTTTCCTGGGCTTCGTGGCTCCCATCTCGCTGCCTGCTCGTTAGTGGAGAGCCAGCCTCCTCCTCCTCGACAGAGAAGCAAGGGTGAACCGCCTCGGGGATGCGTGTCGCCTGTGAGATGCTGTTCTTGCTTGGCCCCCCCTGCATCGAGGTGTCTGGCAGTGCCGGAGACAGCGCGCGAGCCGCAGCCGCTACCCTGAGCAGTCAATCGCAGCTTTGTTGCGCCGCTGTTAGATCTGAGGGAACAGGGTCTGATTCATCACATGATAAGGGCATGTTAAATACGCCACGAGTCTATTAAACCCCAGCGGAAGGGGCTGGACTGGGCCCCCCGGGCCATCCTCCCCCAGGACTCGGTGGGGACCCCAGCTCTGGCCGCAGTACCCCTCTGCAGAGGCAGGTCCAGCCCCTCCGTCATCTCTTTGCAGGGTCTTTGCCATCCTCCGAGGGCTGTGCTGTTGGGCCGTGCCGTGGCGTGGCAGGGCCGAGTCCTGTGTACACGGTTCGATCCATACTGCCCGGCCCCGCCATCCCACCCGTGATGTGTGCCACGGTCCCTTGGGTGCCAGGGGCCAGCTCCCCTCTCCAGATGGCTGCTGGAGCGGCCGTGTAATCCCTCTGCGGGGGGGAGGCAGGAGGAGGGAAGCTGCAGCAGGGAGTGGGTGCGTGGCCATGCCGGGGTGTCAAGGGGTGCAGGCAGGCCTGCCAGGGACCGGGCATGGAGAGAACCAGGGTGGCATTTACTGGGGGAGACATCCTTCCAGGCAGGCGAAGCTGTTTGCGGTGCTGCGTGCTGCTCTGCAGCCGGGAATCGGCAGCACCCGTTGGTTTCTCCCACTTTTCCACGTCAAGAGCATCTGCATCCCGCTGTGCATCCCTGGGGCTGAGCGCAGAGCAGGAGCTGGGACTGCTGCTTCCCACACCATTGCTCCCAGTACGGCTCGTCCTGTGGTGCACAGCCGTGCACACGCGTGTGCACGCACACCGGGCTCCCTCTGTGTGTGTGGCTGCTCTGGTTCCTTCCCCTGAACTCCGCCGGCATTTTCTCACGGGGAAGGAGAGCTCCTGTCCGGCTCCGACCAGCACCGGTCCCTCTTGTCCCCTTCACTCTGCCAGGAGAGGACGAGGCTTCCCTGCGTGGCCCCGAGGGAGCCTCCTTGCCCTCCTCCGCCTGGCAGGAACCGTGGCTGCGGGATGCCCGGCCCCGTCGCCCACCCTGAGCCAGCCCCTCGGGGAGCCAGAGCTGGGATTAGGACTCCCGGAGAGGGGGTGGCCGAGGCATTAAAATTCTTGAGCGTCTGCTAAAAATCACATGGTGAGTGCAAAGCCTGTCCCCTCTGGCCAGTCTCTGACTGCCTCGGCCGGAGCCTGTGGGGAGCAGCCCCAGCACCCATACCCCATGCTGGCGAGCCCAGCGTGCCGTGGCACCCATCCCGCTGCACTGGACCACCACCGCCATCCTGGCTTCGAGCTCTCCATCACCCTGCCCACGTCCCTGGCTGTCCCCTCGGGGAGAGGGGCTGTGGCAAGGGGACAGCGGGCAAGGCCGGGCACAGATGTTTTCCAGGCAAACCCCTTGATGGGGCAGCTCGCTGCCTGGATTTGGGATGCCGGGGCCGGCGGTGGCCTTGCTGGAAATCGTGTTTTCCTGCCGAGTTCCCATAGAAACCGGCGGGAGCAGCCGCCGGGCTGGTGGGGACGAGGCAGAGGAGGGACGGGCAGGAGCAGGCAGGAGGGTGAGCTCCACGCCTGGCACTGCCAGGATGAAACGGCTGTACCCGACGCCGGCCGCTGCGAGGGTGCCGGCAGCCGTGCCCACCCCGACCTGCTCCCTGCCACGGGGAAGATGCACCAGCATCACCCTGTCTGCCGGCCGTGGCTCGCCGTGCCACGGGATGTGTGTGCATGCGTGTGTGCATGCGTGTGTTTGCACACCCGTGCACGCCGCTTGCGCTGCTGCTCTGCGGTCAGGCCTTGGCGTCGGGCGCAAACGCCGACCCAGATGGGCAGCGTGGGGCTTAATCCCTTCGAGGCTGCCGAGACCGCCTGAACCCTTAGCAGCCGAGCAGGGTCTTGGGTTGTTTTCTGCTCCATCTGTGCCCCTGGGAATCAGCTGGGTTGGGGGTTTCTCCCGCCTGCCTTTGCTCACTGGAGGGGAAAGCGGAGCTCCTTAGCTGCTCCTCTCTCTCAGGCATTTGTAGTAGCATCCCCCCCTTCTGTTTTCCTTAGCTTGAAACATGATAATCCGCAGCAGGCAGAAATAGTACATTGAGGAATGTGCCGTCTCCTCTTTAGCCTTGTTTCTCCGCGGGATCTGGCAGCTCCGCAGCCGCCCGGGAAAGCCCTGCTCCGGCGGCGGCTGCGCAGCCCTTTCCCACTGCCCCACGGGCAGCACCGCGGCGTGGGGAGGTGGGTGCCTTGTGCCCTGCCAGCCCTCTTCTCCAAAAACAGCCCTGATTTCATGGCACTGCTGGAGAGCATCCTCCGGCGTGGGACGATGGGCAGATAGGAAGGCAGAGGTGACCTGCAGGGAGAGGGAAGGAGGGGGCACGGGTGCTCCAATCCCCCCTCCCCAGCCCTGCCTGCTCCTTCCAGCCTCCGAAGCTGGAAAATGCCCTGGGAATGGGTTGTTTCTGTGCAGGCAGATCGGGGCCCTCCCGATTTCCAGCATGGTTCTGGTTTTATTTCAGTTTTTACTCTGCAGCAGCAGCGCAAAGAGCCTGGCGAGAGCCCGGTGAGGGCTCCCTGGGGAGCAGCGGCTGGAGGGTGAGGGTGCTCCGGCCGTGGTATGCAGGGAATCAGGTTGGATGATCGCAGTGGCCGGTTGTGCCCTTAATCTGTGAATTCACCAAAGCTCTTTAATAAAGATTCAAAGTCACCAACTTCTCAATTAAGGGATGAGACAGCTCTTGATCCGTGTTTCTGGGTCAGCTGGAGAAAGGCCATTTAAGACCTGGGCGATTGCTTTCCTTTGATGTTTCTAAAGGAGACGACTTTTGAATAAACACCTTGCTGGCGTGTGCTGTGCAGGAGGGCGTGTGGCTCGGCCACCTCCGAGGCAGGACCGGCAGCCTGGAGTCCAACCCCAACTATTCCTGAGTCACGGGCCGAGTTTGGGAGAAAGTCTCTCCTCTCCTCTCCCTGCGGAGCACGGGTGCTCCCTGCCACGCGGTGCTGGGTGATGTCCCGCTCCCCTGGGATGCTCTGGGCGATGCCACCAGCCTTGGCAAGGTCCTGCGGCTGCCGTGCTGCTCTCTGCGAGGTGCAGGGCAGCCTTGCAGTGAGAGCAAAAGTGCCATGCCCAGCCTTGGCAGGCTTTCCCGGAGCAGCCGACGGGCTCGGGGAGATGGGTCAGACCCAGGGCCATGTGTTCTCCTCGGTGTATGCCCATGGGTGGTCTGCACCCTGCCAGGGCCTCCAGCTCTCTAGGGTGCTTCTAACCCTCTGTTTACCTCAACAACAGCCGCTTGCATGGGTGTTAATTGCAGGAGCTGGCAAGGCACTAATTAGGGGATAATGAGACGGCTTTTGTGTGTGCCTGGCATCATGTCGACAAACGCCCTGCTCCAGTGCCGTGTCTGTGATCCCCCTGTGCCATGTCCGTGATCTCCCTGTGCCGTGTCCGTGATCCCCCTGTGCCGTGTCCGTGATCATCTCCCTGTGCCGTGTCCCACTGGCCCCTCTCCCTGCCTGCCATGGGTGCTGCCCCCCCGTCTGCCCTCCCTGCCTGCCCCGCTGCTCCAGCCTGGCAGACTGGGGCAGCTCAGGGTTTTCTTTCACCACCTTTCCCCCCACCATGCCGGGTCTCAAAACAGCCGCTTGATGCTCCTCCGATTATTTAAAGCAGAGGAGTTCCCGTCCCTGCTCTGCGGGACTCGGGTGGCAGCTCGGCTGCTCTGAGCCCCCGAGTCCCCGCTGGTGATTTAGTGGCCGCCAGAGCCTTTGCGGCGCAGCCCTTTGTTCTCGGAGCAGGGAGGCAGGATCTGGCCGACGCAGGGCTCCGGCTGCCTCCTCCACCGCCACCGTCTCCCCTCGCCAGGTACCGTCCCTCCTCATCCTCTTAGTATCCCCAGCCCCTGGGGGACTGGAGTTGGCTGGGGACTGGGACTTGTCCCTGCGGTTCGCTCGGTGACCGAGCAGAGAGCATCCTCCTGCATCCTCCCACGGCTCCGGCACCCATCTTCCTCCCGCTGCCGCTGCCGGCAGGGCCACGCGTGCCTGCCGAGCAGCAAGAGGCTGTTGTTCCTCTCTGCCTGCCTGCAGTCGCCGGGGACTTGGAGCCAGCGCTCGCCTCCAAGCCTTCCTTACGTAAGCGCCGGCAGCGGCAGCGCGGCCGATCCGGCAGCGCAGGCAGCACAAGGCAGCTCGGTGCTGCCGGGGCCTGGAGCCTCGCACCGGCTGCTGGCAGCCAGGTAAGGGCCACCCCAGCACCATGTTGGAAATAGGCGTGCGGCTGCTGGCTGCTTCTACCGCGCGGTGGGGGCACCGGCATCGCTGGGCTCAACCGGGGCTGGGCTGAGCGGGAGTTGGTTCTCTGGGTGCAGCCGGGGTGGAAGTGTCGCTCCTGCCCCAGAGATGATGTGCCGTGGGTCGGGCTCCCGTCCGTCCGTGGCTGGCGCCCGGCAGAACAGCCAAGACCAGTCTGGCAGTGCCGGCAGCACTGGCTGCCTCCCAGCCCTGCTGGGCCGGTTCTGCACCAGCCGGCGCGGCGAGCCCCTGCGCTCACCGCTTCCCGGGGCACCGGCCGGGCGCCCGAGCGGCGGACCTGCTGCACACCTGGGCGATGCAGTGGCTGCTGGGCTCAGCACCCTTCCTGGGGTGCTGGGCCCCCGGAGGGACCGTGCTCGGTGCCGGGTGAGGATGGGGTGTGTGTGCCCGCGGGCAGAGCCAACGTTGGGCACAGCATCCCAGGCTTGGGGTGGGGGGGGAATAGCTTAAAAACTCCATCCCGCTGGCATTGCCCTCAGCAGCCTCACACCCCCTGCTCCGGGCTGGGCACCCGGGAGGGTTTGGAGGGACCTGGCCAGGGTGGGAGGTCCCGGCTCCCTCTGTGGCTGGTGCTGAGCTGCAGGCGGCGGGTGGGTGGTGCGGTGCCTGTGATCCGGCGGGTGAGGGCTAATTACAGCCCAAAGCTGGCTGGGTTCAAAGGGCTCTGCCGGTGCAGGTGGGGCTGGCGAGGGCGAGCCTGGCTGCAGCTCGGCGTGGGCTTGGCGCGGTGGCTTGCTTGTGCCGGTGGCTCAGCCCAGCCTCCCCTCCATCACCGCAATCTCTGCCCCTCTCTGCGGTTACGGGAGGTGAATCCCCCCCGGCTTTGCAGGGCTTCCCTTCCAGCCGGTTAAAACCCGTGGTTGATTTGGCGGTGGCAGGGTTGCGTGCTCCTCGGGACCTGGCGGACAGATGCAGGATGAGGCCAGGGTGCGTGGGGCAGCGAGACAAAGCTGCCTATTTCCAGCGGTGCTGGAGAAAGTGGCTCCTGCAGCTTTAGCATCCCTGACCTGCCGTGAGCACGGCTGGAGACGGCTCAGCTCCTGCTCCAGGCTCCTGCTCTCCCTTTTCACCCCCATCCTCATGGTCCCTGGAGTCACCATCACTTGTCCCGTGTCCCCCTGTACAGCCATCCTTGGGGCCAGGCTGGCTGCTTGGGTCCCATGGCCCTGAGGCTCTGCAGCCCTGGCGGGGGTTCAGCTCTGACCCCCCCCTTGCAGGGGGATGCTCGGGGAGCAGGAGGTCCCCCAAAGCCCCGGCCCCCGGCCATCTGCTTGATGCACTGAAACTAATTTTCTAGCCTTTATTCTTCCAGAGAATTTGAAAATGCGATTGCACCCTCAGGGCCCAGAAAGCGAAAGCAAATCAGGAGATATAAATCTGCTGGTTTCGCCTGTGTCTGATTATTTTAAAGCCAATTGCACGGTGCCAGCCTGCCAAATTTGGGGGGCTGGGGGGACCCCGCGTTGGGGCAGGGTGGGCTGGTGTTCGCCAGCTCCTTCACCGTGCCAGTCTTCCCGCAGCATGTTTGCCGGATCTGCCTTGCGAGCGTGGGATTTTTTTTTTATTTTTTTTTTAAATGCATGTTTTGTGAATGTGCAAATGCAGTGACCTTTCGCCGGGGCCGCCCGGAGCTCTGGCTCTGGCTGCCGGCTGCTCTCCTGCTTGTCAGGGAGATGAGGGTTTCAAGAGCTACGTGCAAACTCCGGGGCCTCTGGGCTCCAACACTCAGTTGCAATCGAGGTGATGAGTTCCCGGAGGGGAGGAAAGAGCTCGTTTCCCGTCTCTCCTCGTGTGCCCGGAGATGCCAGGCCCTTCACCAGCCATCAGTGCTGCTGCTTTGCATCCTGTCCCCGTCCTCCCCGCACCTCCTCCCTGCTAGCCGCAATCTGTTATTGGCGTGACCTTGTCCCCGCTGCCATGGCACGATGCTCCGGTGGCAAAATCCCCACGGGATCCCCACGGGAGGGTCCCGCTCCTGCCTGTGACCACTGGTCCCGCATGATCCCAGCGAGCTGTCCCCTTCCCCAACATCCTTGGACACAGCGATAGGGCCGGTGGCTTCTCCAGGCTGTGGACAGGCCTGCGCTAGCCCACCACAGATAAGGGCTGTGCCGGAGGGGAGCCAACAGGAATGTTATTTATGAGGTTAAAGTTCCCCTGCTGTTAGGAGCCATCCTGGGCACGTGCTCACGGGGGGGTTTGGGGTGGCTGAGAGCAGGGCTGTCCCGTCCCTGGGGTGGCAGGGTGGCCTCGGTCCGGGTGCCACCATAGCCCTGGCCCTGCTGGGAGCCAGCTCTCAGGGCTGTTCTGGCTCCCAGGAGGATGCTCGTGGGCAGCGGAGCAGCACGGACCCCCAACTGCCAGTCCCATGGGACCGGGACTCGGTGGCAGCATCCCGCTTGAGGCCAGGGGAGGGCTGTGGGATAGGGCTGGTGGGATGGGGATGCTCCTTGCCGAGGCGGAGCTACTGTCGGTGCTTTTGGGATGCAGGGGGGGGCTTTGCGGCAGAGGGCAGGGCTGGGGTAGCCCGGCAAGGGGCTGTATCCATGTCTCTGGGGAGAGGCAGGGCAGCGGCTGGGAGCGGGATGCCCAGCCCCAAGTGGGGAAACTGAGGCACAGAGCCAGCACAGTGGGGATTTGAGCTGGTGACCTCTCTTGGGCCAGGTTCCTCCCTCTGACGTGTCCTGTCTCCGCTCCAGAGAGCTCCTAAGGTTTCGTGGGGTGTGTGCATGCGTGTGTGTGCGCCCGTGCACGCGTGCACTATCTGGCACCCAGCAGTCCCATTTCCTGATCGGGGTTTGGGTGTTACCATCATATAATTAGTCTGTAATTGCTCTGTAATGAGGTAGCAATCCTGTGGCGGGGCTGTACTTAAAAGGGTTTCCCCCACCTCTGGCCGCTCCCCGAAGCCCCCCCCGGCATTGCAGCCCGAGCCCCATCCTCCTCCGCTGGGGTGGGGGGGTGGGTGCCTGCCATGGGGTGAATGCTGGCTCCGCTTTTCCTGGGAGTGGGATGGAGAGATCTGGGGCTGGATGTCTGGATGAAGGGGTGTCCTCTGCGCTTGCCCCCCCTCCCACTCTGCTCCTCCCAGCACTGGGGGCACTGGGAGGTGGCCTGTCCCCGCAATGCCCGTGCCAGCCTGGCAGGCTGCCCCGGCTCCCATCAGCGCTGCCTTTCATTCCCTCCTGGCACCCACCCCGCTGCCTCCAGGGCCCTTTGGGGAATTCCTCTGCCTTGCCCCCACTTGTCCCTGCTGGCACGGCCACCCCACTGGTGGGGTCCCGCTTGCCCGACCTGTGGCCACCGTGCCCTGCTCCTGCATTGCCCCAGGGGAAAAGCCACCCCACCCTGGCCCTGCATCCCCCCCAGTGCTGCCAGGTGAGAAGAGGGCTCCTCTCCCTTCCGCCTGCCCTGTGGGACTGTTTCCCTCCGCTCCCATTTAAACTCTCCCACCCCACAGCCCAGAACGGAGAGTGCCGGATATTTATAGCCTGGCACGGATGTTGGGAGGCAAACGTGTGGAGGGGGGGGTTGTTTTGGTATTTTTTTTTTTTTCTTCTCAATCCTCCTATTTTAAAGGCCAGGCTAGCTCTGCCAGCGGTGGGGGTGCCCACGCATTGGCAGATCCCATTTGTAGATCCTGGGAAAGGGACCAAGCGTGTCAACCCACCCCATCTCCTCCCCTCGCCGTGCCCAGGCTGAGTTCGGGTGGGAGGGAGAAGGGGCTGGGTACGGACAGGCACCAGGAGAGAGCCCATCTTTTGGGGTGGCCCCAAGAGCCGCTCTCTCCCCTCCCACGGTGGGTTTAGCATCCTCTGGCCCTGGGATGTGGCATTGCCTCGTGAAGGATGCTCAGCCCCAGGTTCCTGGCAGTGCAGGCAGGGGTGACGTGATTAGGGTCAGTGAGGAAGAGGAGAAGTCATCTGAGGAAGGCTCAGGTGCGTGTGCCAGCCCCGGGTGAAGTCCACATGCCCTGCTCTCGCGTCCTGTGGGTTTGTTTTCCTCGGCAGCATCTCTTCTTTCAGGTCGGCTGAGCAGCAATAATTAGCAATTCCAGTTTATATTGCGAGCCTAATGCAATCGGGTTGTGTGCACCTCTCTCCCCCTGTCGTGCCCCCTCCCCCCCCCCGCCTTTGCTGTCAGATTTCCCCAGACAAATTGTTTGCTTTGGTGTGTGGATTTTGGTTTTTATTTTATTTTTATTTTTCCCCTCTCCCCTGAATCAAGTGGATCATCCGATTTGGAAACAACAAGCGACCGTTGTGAGTGAACGTAATGAATCTTTTAAAGCTCATCAAAGTGAGAGGTTGTGTGCGTGCCGCTGGGGGGGGGGGGGTTTGGGGGTTGCAGCACCCCTCAGCCTTGGGGCGCAGCGCCAGAGGAAGGGCTCGTGATAGCAGCGAGGCCGCATGGGGCCTTACCTTATCCCTGGGCTTATCACCAGACATGCTTGTGCTGCAGATAAGCAAGACCTTGGGTTCAGGCGCGGGTTGCTGGGGGGGAGCGATGCTCCGTGTCCCAGTGCTGGGGCAAGGCTGGGCGGCAGGGATGCACCGTGGGGGGCTGAGTCCCCCCGCTCAGGGGTGGGGGGACCGGTGGGGGGGTCCCTCTGTGGCTCGGCTCGGCTCCCCAACCCCGCGGTCGGCGGGGGTGGGGGCAAAAAGCAGCCCCCCCCCCCCAACGGGTGCTCCCACGGGTGGGTGGGGGGTGCACCTTTCATTGCATGGATGGTGCAGAAACTGGGGCTGGATACAGCGTGTCAGGTTCAACCCCGTCCCTTCTTTTCTTTAAGCAAAAGAAAGCGCAAAAAACCCCATTTTTAGGCCAAGGACATGACTGTGGGCTCATCTAGCTGCTTAAATAGAAGTGGTGTATTCAAAATACCTAAGGAGGAGCCCCCAGCTTCTCCCCCCAATACCCAAAATCTCAGTCTGTGCCGGCAGGAGCCCCAGACCTTCCTGGTGGTCTCTGCTCCATTCCCAGGGGATTTATGGTTTGCTGGAAGAAGACAATTTTGGGTGCTGCCAGGCCATGTCGGTGTGCACCGGAGGAGCGGGAGAGGGGAGATGTTCGTGCAGAAGCGCTGCCCAGTGCCAGGACTGCTCGTGGTGGGTGCTGTCCCAGTGGGGCAGGAGGACCCGCCGTGGGGCCAAAGTCCCGTGGGGTGGCCCTGGGGACGAAATCCCTGCCTGAGGCCGTCTCATCCCTCCCTGTACCCAGCACAATCCAGCCGCTCTGAAGGCAAATTTGCTCTTCCAAAGTACCTTTGCAAGATGCTGGGGGTCAGGGTGCCGCAGGGGACGGACCTGCCGTGCTGGTGGCTGTGCCAGGAAGGCTCCTCGTGCCACAGTGGCATTTCGGTGGGGGGGTCCGGTGGCCCTCCCCAGGGGGGAATGAACAGCAGAGGATGCCCAGGGAGCCGTGGGCAACCGGGCTGGGGATCGGTGAGTCTCCCACTCTTGTTCCCCGTGATCAGACAGGGCGATAAGAGCTCCGGAGGCAGGTGGCTGGGCGATGCTGCCTGCTCGTAAACAGGCTGTTATTGTTTGTGCGCAGCCCGGCAGTGCCCCAGGGCCGCTTGTGCAACCGGGGCGGGGAGCTGGCTCAGAGAACTGTGGGGCTCATTGCACCCCAGATGGAGACTCCTCGGCCTCATCCAGCCCCAAGGAGCGCAGGGGAACCCCGGGCTGGGCTCACGCAGAGCGATGGAGAGGTCCCTGTGGACGCGCCCGTGCCACGGAGTGGCTTCACCCCCAGCCGGCAAAGCAATTTTGGGTCTCCCCTTTCTCGCTGGCAATGCCCGGGACCGGCCCCATGTCCCCGAGCAGGGCACACTGCACGGCCCCGCTCGCCCCGCAGGCTGGAGCTGGGGTGAAGCAAGCAGCCCAGCCTCACTGATGGTATGTGGCCACCCCGGTTCTGGGCTGTAGGTGAGCCTGGAGAAGTGAGAAAAACAGGGCAGGGTTTTGTCTTCTTGAGTGTTTCGTCCCGCTGGAGGAAGCACGGCCGTGGTGACGCTGGCACAAGGAAGTCCCGCGGTGGCACGGCACGGCTGGGCTCTGGCTATTGGCCACCGTGGCCCTGGCGAGTGGAGGGGCTCAGCTGCATGCCCTGCTCAGCAGGGATGATGACGGGCACCCACCACCCTGCGTCGTGCACATGGCATCACTGCTGGGCGAGGGGGACCGAAATTTTCTATAACCACAGGCACCCCGTCAGATGATCCAGCATGGTGCTGAGTCCCTCCAACCTGTTTTATGAGGTTAAAAAATGCACTATTTGCTTTTCCCATATTGCTGGTTTTAGCACCCAGGCAGGTCCCTGCCCCTTTCCCAACACCCAGAGTCCGCTCCCGCCGCCGCGAGGCAGACCTGTCCGGGGAACAAAAATACATCTGAAGCACAACATAAACCAGCGTCAGGCTTCTCTTTGAGCCGGTACCAGCGCGTTGGGGGCCAGGACTGGTGGCGGGGGGCTCTGGCAGCAGTTCCCACCGTCCGGACGGTGTGGCCGTCCCCGGTGGAGGGCTGGTGAGTGCCTGGCGTGGCCGGGAGCAGCGGGAGTGGCGTGAGAGCCGGCGCGCATGGGGGGGTGTGTGTGTTATGTGCGAGCGCCTGTTTATATAGGAAGGAGCCAACCTACAGTTTCAGATTTCAGACCTTGCTTATCAGCCCGGCCGTCCCTGCCACGCTCGGACGTGGCAGCTTTTGGAGGCGACCAACGGTTCTCCCCTCTTCCCTGCCAGCCCGGGGCTCCCTGCCTCAGCACCGAGCCCACCGCCCTCCCCACGGCCGGTGCCGTGGCCCCGGCAGCGCCCGACGAGCAGGTATGCTGAGCCAACGGTGGGTGCTCTGTCCTTACAGCCTGGCCCATGGTAGGGGTAAGGAGAGGATTGGGAGGGGATGGAGGAAGAGCCTCCAGGGCTGGAGCAAAGGGGATGGCGATGCTGGAAGGGTTTGCACTGGGCTGGGGCAGCCAGCGAGTTGGGCTTTGCTGGAGGACGGCTACGAAGCCGTTCACGGGGCGAGGGCTTGTGGGGAGGGTGGCTCGTGAACGCAGCACGGGACGTCGGCACAGTAGAGGCATTTGCACCGTGCCCGTGGGCGAGCAGCGCGTCCCACCGGGCACGGGCATGGACATGGTGCGCGGGAAAGCCCGGCTGTGCTCTCCCAGGGGTTAAACTCCTTGCAGGGAGCTAAATGGAAGGTGTGGCAGCACGATAAGGCTGGCAGAGCTGGGAGTGGGGCAGAGGCACCCAAGCCGTATACACGGCTCTGCTTCCAGCCGGGATGTGGGGTGGGATCCTGCTCACCTGGCAGTTCATGGCTGGTAGGGGTTGTGCCCGTGCCCTGTGCCGTGGGCTGGCTGCGAAGCCTGGGGGAGCTGCCGTCCCTGCCCTTAGCTGAGCCAGCTGGGGAATAATGCTGCGATCTCCTGGAAGCACTGCTTAAAATCACCTCTCCTCCTGGGGGAGAGACCCAGCTGCATCGCCTGCTTTGTTCTGTTTGAAGGGATGTTTTAAAAGAGGCTTTTTTAAAGCAACCTTCTGCTGTACCCTGCTATACCCTCTGCTGTACCCTGCCATGCCTTCCCTCTGCTTTCCCAGACCCTGGAAAAGCCCTTTCCTCCCCAGACCCTCCAGCCAAGCTGCTGCCATCTCACAGAGCAGCCAGGAGGGCCGATGACACCAGCACCTTGCAAGGGCCGGAGGATGCTCCAGCACTGGGCAGCAGCGGGTGCCGCAGCCCGTGTTCGGCAGCTGGCAGCAGTGTGTGGCTGTTGTAGGTCTCCTTTGGTCCGCAGCACGGGATTGCTGTGGTTTCCATCCTGTTGCTCCCAGCCATCTGTGGGGATGTTTGGGAGATGGGAGTGATCACCCCACTGCTCTCCAGTGCTGGCAGGGCGGTGGGTTCATAGCTGAGCCTGATCCTGGCACCATCCTGCTCCTTCCTCCCCTATTGCTCCAGCAATGGTGGGTGAAGAACCAGGCTCCGGTCTGGAGCAAAGCGCTCCCTCCTTTCGGCGGCATGTCCTTCACTCCATCCCAGTGCCGCAGGGCCACTAATTAATTTTGTGACAAGGAGGGACCTTTAGCAGCTTCTGGCGATGTCCAGCACAGCGCAGAGCTGGGATGTCACCTCTGCGGTCCCCATGCGGTGCCTCCTCCATCCTGCTGGGGCAGGGAGACACGTGGGGAGGCAGAACGCATGAGGGCAAGTCAAGCGCATGGCTGGCTTTTTTCCACTTACTGGTTTCCTAAGGAGTTGACATTTGTGATCACGTTCCCTTGTCCGTTCCCTTGATTCCCAGTGACTCCTGGTCCAGATTGGGTTGGGGACACTGGTCTCTGTGCATGCGGAACATCCTCCCCTGACCCAAACCCACAGGAAAGCAGAAGGCACCCGGTGAAGGGATCTCCAACCTCTGCGGCGCCCAACTGCTCTTCTTGTGTATTGGCCCATCTCTGCCCTCTGGAAACTCAGCACAAGCCTCCAGCTCTTCCCAGCACTGAGCAAACCAGTTCCTTGTGGAGGGCAGCCACCACGCTTGCTCCCCTCGACTAAACCTGATGCAGGTCCCCGGCCCCAGCTGCCTGCGAGCATCCCTGGGGGGACGCTGCAGGCAGGTACGTCGGCAAAGGGCTCATCTGGCTGAGCCGCCGTCAGCAAAGGCATCACCAAGGGCTCTTACTGGGCTGGGACTGGCTGGGCTCCAGCACCAGCCCAGCTCAGTGACTCCCGTCCCACCGGCTTCCTTCCCCGGGCACAGCAGCGGATGCGGGGCTGGAGCCGGAGGCTGCGCGGCCGGGCTGGGCTGTGCCGCAGCCGGAGCCCAAAGGCTGCATCTCCCCGCTGGGGCGGAGGGAAAGCTGGGGCGGCATTTATTTACGTGATGCTGGGGGAGAAGGGGGAACTGGCAACAGGCTCGCTTGCAAATGGGATTTCTGGGAAGTGGAAAGCTGGCGTGCGTTCAGCCTGGAACTGTCCTGATTTCCAATTGGAAACATCCCACGGTGACTAAACTTCATTCAGGGAAAGATCTCGTTCTGCAGAGCCAACGCCGCGCTACTAAACTCGCCCATGGCGTTTGCATCGTTGTGGAGGTGGCTGCTGGGAGGGGGACGAGGAAGAAGATGAGGGCTGTTTGGTGGCACAGAGGCATGCCCTGTCCCCGCGCTGGCTTTGCACCATCCCAGGAGATTCTGAGGGTCCGGTCTGGCGGGTGCAGAGGGTTTTGCAGCTCCCTCTGCTTTTCCCCCAGCAAATTCCTTGCTTTTCCCTTGCAGCTGCCCCGCAGGGCTGCTGTCGGCTGCGTGCGCTAATTACAACGCGGTTGGGAAGCTGGGAATGACCAGTGATTCACCGGGAAGCTGTGCCCGTCTGCCCCAGCCATGGCCCTGCCACACCAGGGTGTGGTGGGCTGGAGATAGCAATAAAATCGGGGCCGTCCCATCCGAGCGCAGTGACGGAATTGCTGCGCACGTCCTGGCGCTGGTGCTAATGGCTGGGCTGAGAGTTTAATGGCTCGTGGAGGAGGCTAATGGCTTGATATGGCAAGCACCTGCACAAGCTGAGCTCTTGGTGGGTATTAATAGGAACCTGCCGTCTGGAGGCTGTGCCCCAGGATGGCTGCGCTGGGGACAGGAGCTGGCAGATACCCCGGGGTCGTGGGCAGTGCTTGGCTCCCCAGCACCCACGTCCTGGTGGGGAGCCGCTCCGAGCTCGGCAGCGGGGCCCAGTGCCTTGGTCAGCTGCAGTTTACGGGACCGCTGGGATGTGGTGCGGAGAGCCCTGACACGCTGATTTATCTCTTCTTTTGGAGACCCATTCTGGCTGCCTCAGCTCAGCACAGAGCTCACGGGGTCGGCTGCGGTTCCCCCCCAAGGGATGCCCCACACCGGCATGGCACCACTGCCAGAGGTGGAGGCAAGCTTGGTAAAGGCAGTGGATCCCAAGCCCATGCCTGGGGTCTGAAGGGGGCCTGTGCATGTTTGGTTTGGTCTGTTTGCTCAAAAACAAGCCTCCAGGTTTGGGGGACCTTTGGTTCCCGCTCTGTTTGTACACGAAGGCTGGTGGTATGGGCATGTGCCCGGGCAGCTCTGGGGCTGGGGGCTGTCAGTGCTGGGACCAGGAGGATTCGGAGGCATCCATAGGTGCCAGACTCAGCTCCTGCCCATGGGGGATCCCCACCGTGGTGGCTGTTCCCGGGCACTCGGGACCGCTTTTGGCTGCTCCGCACGTTGCACCCGCTGGCACCCCCACCGTGATCCCGGGCTGCTCTCCAGGGCTGTGGGATGCACTGCAGACGGCTGCGGGGTCAGAGAGCCTCGGCCAGCCCCGAGCTGCCCGGAGCCAGTGCTCACCCCGTCCTTGGGAGCTACTTGGTGCAATGCACTTGCACAACCGAGACGCGTGCGCTGTTGCGTCACCGCTCGGTTACAAACTGTTCCGAGGCCTGTGAAGGTACAGGATCAGATCTAAAAATGGAGAGTTTCCCCATATACCGGCATCACACCCATGCCGACGTCAGGGAAGTGTGGCATTGCGTGAGGAAGGCAACTGGGACGGTAGTCACGCTGCTGGGGAGGATGACAGGCTGCCCGCGATGACAACCTGCCGACTGGGCCATCTTTGCTGTGGCACAGGAGGCAGAGCTGAGCTGCTCCCGCCCAGGGCTAAATCCCCGCGGGGACACGTGGCCGTGCTGGGCCGTCGTGGTTATCAGACCATGACGAAGCCCTGAGATGCATGAGCATCTTTGCAGAGACCTGAGTGTGCTGCTGGCATCCACCCAGCCTTGCTTCTCCGGCAGGTGTGAGGCTCCGTGCCGGCATGGCCCAGCCCGGCCCGGCACAGCCAGCTATGCCAGGAATGTGCCGAATGTGTCGGGACTTGACTGCGAGAGGTCGGGGCGCAGAGCAGCCGATGAGTCACTTGGAGGGCTGGCAGCGGCACGGTGAAGCTCGTGAGCTGGGGCAGAACCAGAGCTGCCGCAACCCCCTAACCCAGAGACTCCCCGAACCCAAATGCCTGCGGGAAGCGTGCCGGCAGCGCTCTGCCAGGGTCCCGCGGTGGCAGCGGGGCCACGCAGGCTGGCAATGTCGGTGTTGCTCTGCTAACGTGCCATGTCATGCCCCCGCACCCTGGGGTGCTGCATTTACGACTTTATTTTTCATCCGTATGAGCGCACCCATTTGCTAAAGCACTCGAGTGAGAGCTGCCCATGAGAGATCCAACAGCGGAAAATTGGTAATTTAGACAAAAACAATCAAGAGCCTCTGCAGGGAGCGGCACAACCTGCAGTGGCTGATCGAGCCCAGGCTGGGGCTTACCCCCGCTCCCTGTCCCGCTGGGCTCAAAGGCGAGTAGGAATAGCAGCACCCAACTGCAGAGCCCCGAGACTCACTGGAGCATGGGGACGCTTAATTTTGGCACCCTGTGAGCATTGCTGTACCCTGCTCTGGGCTCCGCGCCCTCCAAGCGCTCCCAGTTCGGGGTTGTTTGCAAGGAGCTTGTGGTTTCTCATCCTGCGTGGGCGTGGGGAATGGGAAATTCAAAAGCCGTGCCCATATGCAAAGAGGCCATGCACATCATGGGCACGGGGAGCTGAGCCCAGCCCTGCTGCCAGCAGGTCTTATCGGCCGCTGTGTCTGCACTTATTTACAGTTCATTCCCATCTGTGGTTTTTTTAGCCATTTGATGGTCTTATATGATGATTAAAACCATCCCCACAGCAGCCCTCCGCTTTCCAGCCTGAGCGGGGTGGTGCCGTGCAGATGTTTGTCCAAGGCTATTTATGAGCACTCGCAGCCCGGACGCCCCCGGGGCCACAGCCGGAGCTGGAGAAAGCGAAATGAGCTGCGTGTCGGTGTCCGAAAGCCGGAGCTGGGCTGCGGTGCCAGCGGGGTGTCGCGGGCCGTGAGTACCTCCAGACCCACGGGAGCCGGGACGAGGACAGGAGCTGAGCCCTTTTTGTGCCCCCTCTGCATTTGCAGGAGGACGCGGTGGCTGCTCCGGGCTGGCGGAGCCGGACGTGTCCCTGCTCCAGGACGTGGCATGGGATGCTCCTGGGGCAGCGGGGGCCGGTGACACCGTCTGGGTTTGGGGCTGGGTGGGGGGGGAATAGGGGTTTGCTCCCCAGGTGCCGTCGTGCCCCGGGGCTGTGCACGGGCAGAGCAGGGCTCTACCAGCTCCTGGCGACGGCACGGCCGGAGGTTAATCATTCAACTCCTTTGCAGATTGGGTAACGCGGCTAGTGGCAGGGGGGTGACAGGGACATCTGTCCATCTGCTTCCCAGACCTCAGACATAGGAACAGCCCCTGTGCCTCCTCTCCATGGGGATGCACGTGGTGGTGATCCGGACAACCTCTTGGGGACCACGGCATGCGGAACACCCTGGCATCAGGGCGCTGGCAGCACCGTGCGCCGGCTGAGCGGCAGTCTCGGGAGCCAAGCCGGCCCCCGACACGGCCAAGGGAGCCAAGAACTGCGGCTGGGTTGTAAACATGCTCGGATGAAGTTACAGCCATTGATGTTCTTGGAAAAGCTATGTGTAGAGAGAGCTCCGGGACCCCTGAGCTAAGAGATCTTGTCCTGCCCGGGCTCCCGCACTGAGGATGCAATGGATGTGCCTCCGGCTTCCGTGGGCAGCCGTGGGAGCAGCCCTCTGCCCCGCTCCTGGGGGGGGCAGAGGGCTGAGGGGCTCAGCCCCCCCGATGAACGCTGCCGGCTGTCCCCAAGGATGGGGGAAAGCAGGGTCTCCATGCAGCTCCCACCAGGCTGAGCTGCTCACGGCTCGGCTGGATACAGAGGCAGGATATGGCCCTTGGGGCTGCACGGGAGCACGCAGGGCTGCTCCCGAGGCCCGCGGTGCCGAGGGAGCGGTTTGGGGTGCATAGAGACATGATGCTGTGGGAGTGGCCGTGGGTCCGTGGGGGGTGCGGAGCCCCTTGGAAACCCCTTTGCATCCCCGGCGGGTTGGGCTGCGGCGGCCTGCCGCACCGCGGTGCCGTTAAAGGGGCTTTCAGTGCGAGCAAAGGATGCCTTCCCATGCTCGTCCCGCAGCGGCATGGTGCCGAGGGGGTTAAGGCTGCCGGCAGCTGCCGTGGCTGTTAATGATTGATACCAATGATGGTCTCCGTGGGCTTGGAAGGAAATCATCTATCCCGGCTTGTGGGAGAGCCACCGGCTTGGCAAGCAGACGTGGGCGGAGGGGATGCGCGGTGGCACCGGTGAGTGCGTGCGTGCGTGCGTGCAGCATCGGCACGGAGCCCGGCCATGGCACACATGGGCCATTGTCTGCGGCCGGTGCCCGGCGGTGGCTGAGAGCAGCCGGGGGACCCGAGGGCAGCCGGCGCGGTGACGGACGCAGCTGGATATCTGGCAGGCGCGGAGCACAGCAGGGAAGGCACTGCGTCGCCCGTCGCCGTCGGGACGCCGGTGTGATTATCATGTGCAATGGGTTAAGCAGGTGCTGGGGATTTGTTCCAGCAGGATTTCCCCAGCACCGCTGCCATAATCCCTGCTCCTGACCTGACCTGGCTGGGGAGGGGTTGGGGCTGTGTTTGTTTGATGCCTCGTACCAGCGATTGCTTGGGACAGGTATTTCTGCCCACTGGAAGTGGTTTCTTAAAGAGCTTAGCAAGAGGTTTAAACCCTCCAGGTCTGGGTCCGGCTTGCGGCTCGGAGGCTGCATTAGTAGATCACCTTTGGCGGAGGTGTCGCAGCTGCCCAGGCACCTCCGTACCCCCCGGCTGGGTTTCGGCAGCAGCACCGAGCCCAGCCGGGACCCTGCCACCCCAGCCCTGGGCCAAGGCAGAGGGAAGGTCTGCAGCCCCACAGTGGTTCCAGATTTGTAGGAGGCTGTGGAGCACGGGAGGAGAGGCTGAAGGATTGCATCCTGGTCCGATAAATGGTCTTGATGTCTTGTGTCCGCTCACCCGTGCTGGTGCCCGGTGCCTCTCGGTGTCTGCCGCGGTCCGGCTCCGTGTGCCGGCAGCCTCCCACCCCTCACCTCTGAGCCCCGCAGTCTGCATTTGCATGTCTCCATGACTGATTTCATCCCTGCTCGTCCCCTGGGGGATCCACTCCCAGGCTACCCCGCGGCTGGGGAAGGATCCTTGGCCAGTGATGCCGCAGGAGAGCTGCCATGGGGCTGCCCTGTCCCCTGTGGGCACGGTGGCTTGGGGAGCCTGGCGATCCCGTACACGTGGCGTTTGGGTTCTGTCCCCAAGAAGGGACGATGGAGTGACATGGTTAAAGCAGGGCCACACACTCAGTGTTGCCAGGGCACGGACTGTCACCTGCTCTGCCCTGGGTCCCGGACCACCCCGTCAGACGGCTGTGACACTCCCCAAACGTCACCCCATGTATCTGAGATGCTGCTGCGCCTGCCCCGAACTCTCCATCTCCCACAGCAGCGTGTTTTGGCCGGGCCGCCCCTGTGAGCCATGCCTGTGATGGAGCCGGGGTTGCCAGGGAGATAAAACACAAACTCCCGGTGCTTTTTTGTGCTTTTCCCTGACCCCAGCTGGAGCGGGAGCGAGGGACTCGCCCTCCCCGCTGCCGCCGACGCTGGCTGCCAGCAGCCGCTTTGTTCTCTGGAAATCCCCTGACTTCCCCCTGCTCCCGGCCGTCCCGCTCTGCCGCGCCGAGGATGGCGGGGGCTTCTCCCACTGTCCGTCCCCACGGACCCTGGCCGGCTGGGA
Source organism: Haliaeetus leucocephalus (assembly GCF_000737465.1). Lineage (NCBI taxonomy): Eukaryota > Metazoa > Chordata > Aves > Accipitriformes > Accipitridae > Haliaeetus > Haliaeetus leucocephalus. The sequence continues at coordinate 3,457,724 of NW_010972504.1, forward strand.
CGTCCCTGCTCAAGGGCCACCACCATCGCTCCCGCGCCAGCCCGGCTGCGTGACGACGGTGACGTTGCACGTGGGTTGCGGGTTTGCGGGAGCCGCCATCTGCCCTTGCCGGGGACTTTGCCCTGTTCTCAGCAAGGCCGGCACAGCAGCCTTGCTGCTTCCCAGCCGGATCCAGCTCAGGCTTTTCCGCCTTCCCTCCCGGCAAAGCTCCCACGGGGGAAATCGCAGGGTTGATGGCGAGAGCGTGTTCGCAGGAGCGGGTGGTAAAGCCTGGCCTGGCCGCGGTGCTCGCTGGCTGCAGCCTCTCACACTGAAACCCTCCCGAGGTGCGTGGGGCAAAGCTCTCCGGCCAGAGCCTGCTTGCTCCGGGGAGGCTTTTTTTCCAGCATCGGTGGTGGGTGGCAAGCCGGGGTGCTCCCTGCCTGGGCATCGCGGTGGCAGCTGTGTGCAGTTTGTCACAGCGGTGAGGTGGCGGAGGGGACGGATGCGTGGACCAGTACCCCTTTGTTTTGGGGCTGTTTCACAGCAGCACCCAGCACGGACGAGGGCAGGAGGCAAAATTAACCTTTGCTTTTGCTTCCCTGGCCCCATCCCAGAAGCAGTTGCACTGGAGGGGGAGCGCAGCAGGCGGGCACCATGGTTAGGGGTGCTGCTCGGCTGTGCCACTGTGCCGGCACCATGCCGGGCGCAGGAGGAGGCTGTGCGTGCGCGGGAGCCTGGTTTCGTTAGCACGAAGGGCTGCGCTGCCTTCTGGCCCCCTGCCCCGATGGACGCAGTGCAGGAAATGCTTGCTCAGCTGGATGGCGGGGCCGGGATTAGGGCAGGGATGAGGTTATGGAGGAGAACCGGCTGCCGGTCCCTACCATGCTGGGAGCGGTGGGAGCCGGCCAGCCGGCAGCACCGCGGGGCCGGGCCGGAGGGAAAGCTCAGCGTGCGGCTCCGCACCGAGGTCTGGTTTTTGAGTCCCCACAAGCTGCTTTCATCCCAGAGGCCGATCTCGCTGCAAATCCGGCAGGCGTTGGGATTTCGAGGGGTGCCGGTCGGCTCTAATGAGCCCGTGGCGGTGCCTGGCCAGGCATGGGAGTGTTTCTTGTAGCTCTCCATCCCGCCTTTGCCTCCGTCTCCTCTTCCCCTCCAACCTTCTCTCCTTTCTCTGCCCTCTCCCAGGGCTGGCATATAACTCTTCCAAGTCCAGGGCAATTCGGAAACGCCGAGCAGTGTTTCCCACCGGGTTGTGGACCAGGCTTTTGGCCAGGGCCAGGGCTGGCACAGGACACCCCGCGGCCAGCTCAGCCCTGCCGAGGGTGTGGGGAGCGCACAGGGCTAGTTTTTATTTTTTTCCTGCTTGAATCATCCAACGGGGGTTGAAGTAGCTGCAGTGATGGGGCAGCCCGGGGCCTCGCTCGGCAGAGAGCCGGAGCTGGGGACGGCCCCGCACAGAGACGCTGGAGCAGCCGAACTGCTGGCACTCGTCCCCTGGCTGCAGTGACTCCACCAGACCCGCTCGCGCTGCGCCTGCAGAATTTAATTTAAATTTTTTTATTTTTTTCTTTCCTATTGCATCTCGAGCATGCGCTGCGCCGGCCCCGCGGGGCAGAGCCGAGCCCTGTGCAACCCCTGCGCCAAGCGGGACAGCCCCGGGGGTGTGGAGGGTCTGGTTTATTAGTGTATTAGAATGCATTTGCTCCTGCCCCGGGCTCCCCTTGCAAGATGGGACTTGGCAGTTTGCACTTGCTCATCTGAGGGTGGATTTTCTCTGCCAGCACCCTTGCAGGGGCCGTGGGTGATGGGGTGACCCCGTGTCTCTTCCCGTGGGTGCTGAGTGCTGCGGTTAACTGGGAGAAAAGGGTTTTCAAGGGCTCCGGTTGGAGGAGATGGATGTGGCTCAGGAGGAGAGGGAGAGGTGAAGAAAGGGCTAGAAAAACAGAGGAAGGAGGCCAACGTGCAGGGCGTGTTTGGCCGGTGGCCACGCAAGCCCCTTGCTTGGGAGCCGCCTGGATGCTCGCCCCGAGAACACGGGTGAAACCTCCAGACGAAGGGTTTTCATTATCGCTTCGGAGGGGGGTTGCAGGCAGCCTTGGCCGCTTGCCTCCTCCTCCTCCTCCTCCTCCTGCTGCCTGCCACGGTCCCGGGGTGGCAGAGCCCAGCAGCCGTGACGGTAACCCCTCCATCCCACCCGAGCTCCCCCCACACACACACACCTTGGGGCTGGGGCGATGGGGGCGGCGAGGCGCCTGCCGGAGGTGAAATTCGGGTTGGGGCGTGGGAGGACAAGGCGGTTGGATCCCCCTGGCACACAGCCAGCCTGGGAGCCGGAGGGATGATGTTAGCCCGTAGCGAGCGCTCGGAGAGCAGCCCTGCGGCTCTGGCATCGCACCCCGACCGGTGCAGCCCAAGCAGGGCCGGTGGGAAGGGGGTTCTCGGGCTCCCCGTAGCCCCCCTTGCCTGGCTGCTTTGCTCTGGATTTAGTGCTTGGCAGGCTCCGGCGCCTGGGCGGTGAGCCTGCGCCTCCCCTCCTCCTGCCCGCTCGCCGCCCTCGCAGCTGCCAGATAACAGCCAGGAGCCCCGACGCCCCAGGGAGGGCCGGGGTGCGGGGATGGTTCCCATTAGCTGATGTCTGCTGCACGCTGGGAGGTTTTGGGGGGCTGCTTGGCTGCGTCCAGCCGGCGGAGCTGGATTCACCATATGCTCTTGGAGAGGACCCCCTCCTGCATCCTGCACCAGCCCGCAGTGGGCTTTTTCCAGCCCTGCTTGGTGCATCCCACCTTCCTCACAAGGAGGGGTCCCGAGGCAGCCGGCCAGGAATCCTGCCCAGCAGAAGCACAGCTGGCATCGCCCACCGGTGCTTTGCGCCACGGCGAGGCACGTTGGGGGCTCGCTGCTCCCGCACCCGCTCCCCCAGAGCCGGCTGCAGGCACCCTGGATGCAGCGAGCCCCGGGCGGGAGCTGGTCGCAGGGAAATTGCTCCCTCCTGTCACTATTTCACCTGCTCCTTCCCAGCTGGGGTGACGTTAACTCTCTCGCACCCTCAGCCGCAGCTGAGAGCTGCTATAAAGCAGCCCATCCTCCTACCCTCCTGCCTGCTGCTGCTCTGGTATGGCTGGATTACACCCAGTGCTGCTCTTTCTCACGCCGCAGGGCGATGTGGGCACCCACGCAGTGTGCCGGTGACCCGGGGGGGGTCCTCGGGCTTTGCTCAGGGATGTGCCCCAGCCCTGGTTTGAGAGAGCTGGAGACCTGTGACCTTCATGAGCTGTGGAAGGGCAGGGGGGAGCCAGGAAGGTTGTCCTCCTGCTCTCGACAAACTTCAGCTTTGGGGAGGGGGAAGAAAAGCTGCATTGAGTGAAAGTTTTGTTCTTCGGTTATTGCGTTTATTCCTTTCTCTTGCTCCTTACCTTTATGAAGAAGCAAGAGGGGGTTTAAGAGGGTTTTTCTTTGATGGTTACCCTGAGGAAAAGCACTGGCTCTTCTCCCCCACGGCTCTCCTGGGAGGTCCGGGAGACCCCCCCCACCCCTGAGCTGCTGTTTGGAGCCCTGAAGCCTGTCTGCTTGATCGGCTGTGGAGGATGCCGTGTCCCTGCCCACCCCCAGATACTAATGACTGTGAAATAGCCCAGCTGGTGCAGGGAGAATGGCGCCTGCTCTGGGCTGGCAAAGCCAGGGTTGATCCCGGGTTAGAGGCTCCCAGAGTGGCCCCTGAGCCCAGCACAGTCCCCCGTGCCATTGAACTGGGGTGACAGGGGGCGAAACCCTGCCACTGGGGGGGACGGTGCCTCCAGCGCAGCTGCTGTGGCTGCTACCTGCGCCTCCCAGAGCTGCCTTTCCCACTCCTGCCACGCTGCCCCCCGGGGCTGCTGTCCCCAAAAGGGGCCACAGCTTCGGCTGACGGGCTCCCCTTCCTCCACGGCGGCCACGCCACCGGGTGAGCATCGGCTTTGTCGCATGGCGGAGGGCTGGCACGCACCCGCGGGCCGTTGGGGGACCTTGACCCCCGGCTTCTTCGCTGCGGAGGGTGGTGGTGACCGAGGAGCGGGTGAGTTGCTGCTGCGGGGACGTGGGGACAGCCAGCGCCGGTGGGTTTGCCAGAGGTGCGGACGCCGGCACGAAGCTGGTGCTGCCGGCGGGTGTTGCGGTGGGCAGGTTTCTCCGTGCGCGTGTGTCTCGCCCCGCGGCTGGTGGCCGGCAGCGTGCCAGCGAGGAGAGCGGCGGCGGCACCGCTCAGCTCCTCCATGCCCAGAGAGCAGCTCCGGCTCAGGGTGCCCTAAAGGGGTGGATTTAGGTGTTTGGGAGCAGTAATGCCGCTGCCTTGGCACATCCTCTGTCCGTGCTGGGGACGTGGTTCCCGTCCCTCTCTGCTCCCCACCACCCTCCTGGCAGGGACCACTTGTGCCACAGGAGCATCCCTGAGCCGGGCACTGGCGCTGACCCCGCTTGCCGCAGGCTGACCGACTGGCATAGCCGTAACTTCAGGGCACCGGTTTTTGGAAAGAGCAGGTGAATGATGCAATGGCTGGGAGAGGCCGGCCTGAGCGGCACTGCAGGCAGGCGGGCCGTGTCCTGAGGTGGTCCCAGGGCGCTGGCAGAGCGGGGATGCAGCGTGATGGAGGCCAGCTGGCTTTCTGTGCTCTGTTTCCTTCTTTGGAGGTTTCTTTGAAATGTCAGCGCTGCCTTCCCTCCCTCCCAAGGCATTATCATAACAGTCCTGATGTATTTGCATTCGCTTTCCGAAGTGCCGTGCCCAGGCGGAGGGTGGGTCACCCCGAATCCTGCTCCCAGGGCTCCCCACTCTTAACCTGCTGGGGTGTGAAGGGCTCCCTGGACTTTTGGGGGTGCTGAAGCCCCGTTGCTGGATGCTCTGCAGGGTCCCGTCCCCCCTCTGCAGCTACTGGCTTGTTCGGTGATCGGTGCACGTGCCTGTCCTGCTCCCCAGGATTTTCTCTTGGTGTGACCTGGGGAAGGGATGGCGGCAGGGGGGGGAACTGGGATGGTTTGGGGACAGAAGCAGGGGGAAGGGATGCAGCCGGTGAATCCAGGGCAGCGGCAGAGCTCATCTCAGTGCTGCTGCCTTCCTCGCCGCGACACCCCCCCTCCCTTCCCGAGCAGCAGCCCCCCGCACACCGCTGCCCTGCCGGATTGGGGAGGGGAGGGGGGTCCGGCAGCCCCCAAAATCCTGCCTTTCTCGCCCTTCGCCTGCCGCCAGCTGCTCCCCAGCTCTGCACCTGGGCTGGGGGAGGCGGTGTGTGCAGCGCTGCCCTTCGCCTCTCCTCTGCGCGGGGACGCGAGCGGGAGCTGTTTGTCCCCGTCGCTCGCCGGCTGGCTGTCGCACACCGGGGGCTCGCCAAGCCCGGCTGCACCGGAGCCCACGGAGAGCTCCGCCACCGCTGCTCCCGGGAACGCCGATGCCACCGGCGCGGGATTCGGGGGACTGGGACACCTGGGAGAGGACAGTGAGACCCTTCGGCCGCTGCTGGCGTCCCCCTGCCCGCGTGGGGTTGCTGCCCCCGTGGCACGTGCCGTCGCCTCGTAGCGTGGCGGCAGGCGGCACGGGGCTGGCCGTGCCCACCGCTGCTATGGTGGGAGCCGGGAGCCGGCGCTGAACTGGGAGGGCCCCCGGCATCATGCTGAAGTTTCGGGCGGATCGGCGGGTGAGGTAGGACCCTGGGGTGGGCTGGTGGGGGCTGGGGGGGGGACGACGGCGGGCAGATGGTGGTGGGGGACCCTCAGCCCGGGCAGTGGCTGCTGCATTGCAGTGCTTGGGAGGCGATGTGAACTCGGGAGTTTCTGGAGCGGGGTCAGCCGATGGAGCTGCTGCCGAGGGGTGGTTTAAAGGAGGTTTCCCGGCTGTTCCCAGGGTCTTGGCGCATCTAGGGGTGGCGGCAGACTTGGGGTGGGGGGAGGCACCGGGGTGGGTGCCAGGAGAAGCTGGGGGGGCTGCAAAGCAGGGTGGGTGTCCTGGGCTTGGCGGCAGGGCGGGGGGAGAGTCCAGCCTGCGGGAACAGAAACCTGCCGCGGTGCGGGGTCGTGGGCAGGGTTGGGGGGACATCACCGGCTGGGGGGACACCCCCGGCTGGGGTTCAGGCAGGCTGGCGGGTCCCAGCAGACCCCCGCTTTCCAGGGCTGGTGCAGTCGGGGTGTTGCTCGCTTGGCATTTGCACCCTCCCTGTGGGTCAGCGTCATGGGGGGCCTGGGACCTGCCCCGGACCCCCACGTTACTTCCCTCCAAAGTCACCTGCCGGGGGCAAACGGTCCAGGAGCGGCTCCAGCCCCGGGTGGCAGAAACCCCCTTTGCTGCTGTCAGAGCGTGGGCCGGGCAGGCTGTCTCCACAGATAACTTGTGTCGGTCATGGCACAGAAAAGCGCGGTGCTGGGGGGGGTTTGGGGAGCGAGCACTGCCCCTCGTTGTGGGGTGCGTACGCGTTGCCCAGGTTTTTAAGGTGACCCCGAGCGAGGGGAGGGCTGGGGAGGAGAGCAGATCTGTGGCAGGGTGCAGGATGGGACTTGCAAGGGGGAGCAGCTCTTGGCAGGGCTTTTTTTGGGTAGAAAGCGGTTAATATCTTCAGAGCCTGGCTGGAGCCCAGGTTCGGGGTGAAGTGTGTGTGGATGGGATGGTCTTGGCAGCTGCATTTTCTTGCTCAAACTTCCCCTGTTTTGCTGACGTGCGGAGGTTCAGCAGCGTGCCGCGGCTGTTGGTGTGTCGGCTTCACGGGTGGCCGGGAGCACCCGTATCCCGGTGCCTGGCAGCTTCAGGAAGAAGGGATATCGTGGGGATGGGGTCCAATGCAAACTTCTGGGGATGGAGCCCTGGACCTGTGGGTGCACCTCGTCCTTTCCTCCTGCCACAGCTCCAGCAGCGAGGGCCCCCGGGAAGCAGCGTGTGAGCAGGTTCCCCAGCCGGAGCAGTGAGGTGCTGGGGTGCCCGGCAATACCGGCTCTGCGGGATGGGGCAGGGGCAGGGACACGGCAAATGCTGCCAGCCAAGCCCTGCTTCGCTCCTCCTGGTGCTGCCAGTGAGTCCTGAACCGCCGGTGGTGGCCGCCTTTGGCTGCACCCCAGCGTCACCGGGCCTGATCCAGCTGCACCAGCTTGTGCTGGTGGGTCCTGGGCTGATGTTTGGGATGCACAGCCCTGCGTGGCCAGGTGACCCTGCTCTTAGCCTGACTCGAGGTGTTTTGTCAAATGGCTCTAAAAGCAGTAAAGCCGAAGGGGAGGATGTGACGTTGGGGACGTCGCTGCAGGCACAGCCCAGGATGGGCCATTGCTGCTGCTTCTGCAGAGACTTCTTCCGAGTGGGGTTTATGGTAACGTCTGGGATATGTCCAGCAGAAGTAACGAGGGCTTGGCCACCAGAGACCTCGTTTCGGCTCTCAGCGAGGCAAGCTCTTTCTGGGAAACGCCGATGAAATGTGCCGAGCGGATCTGAAGCATGGGGTTAGCGGGGGCGTAGGGGAAGGCGATGCTCAGGGAGCCAGCCCCAGCACCGGTATGGGACAACGAAGTGCTGGGGTCGGAGCAACAAACGTGGTGCTAAAGGCCAAGGGTTTCTGGGGGGGGGACGGGGATGGGAGATGCTAACCACCGCCCCGCCGCTGTCTCTTACAGCCACAATGAAAGGCGGAACACGTTCCTGCACCCAGTGACGGGACAGGTCCCCGAGGACAACTCAAGACTTGACTTGCAAAAGTAGGTTGGCTCCCGACTCCCCCGGTTTCAGGGCCTGGGAGTGGGTTTTGATGGGGGACCAAGGTGGTCTGGGGTATGGGGGGCCAGTGCCCAGGGTGGGGATGCCAGGGATCGGCTCCCGTGGGCTGGAGAAATGTAACTCTGCTGACTCAGCCCTCCTGTGCCGCAGACCGACCTTGGACATGTCAAGCAAAGCGGGTGGCAAGCGACCGGCGACCATCACCAGCGAGCCCTCCAACCACGCCATGGTGTCGGAGGTGCCCCCAGAGCGCCCCGGAGGCCGGGTGGGTGCCCGGAGCCGTTCGGCACGGCAGGCGGCAGCGGAGACGGGGTGTCGGGGGCCCCCCCGGGGACTGAGCGGCTCCTCTCCCCCTCTGCAGGCTTCGCGCTCCTCCCGTAAGGGCATTGCCTTCGGGAAGCGCTCCAATTCCATGAAGAGGAACCCCAATGCCGCCGTGACCAAAAGCGGCTGGCTCTACAAGCAGGTACCTGAGCCCCACCATGCCGGGTGTCCCCCCCCGGAGCCGTGCCGTCCCCTTCCCACCCACCTGCGGCAGCACCCCTGACCCCGGGTGGGTGCTGCTCTCACTGCCCCTCTCTCGCAGGCCAGCTCAGGGGTGAAGCAGTGGAACAAGCGCTGGTTCGTGCTGGTGGATCGCTGCCTCTTCTACTACAAAGGTACGGCAATGCGTGCCCGCTCCGGCTGCCCCTCGCACCTCGTGCCCCCCCCCCCAGTAGGACCCAGTGGCCACCAGCTGGGTGCCTCCATGCAAACCTGGGCTGTTAGCAGGCTCGGAGCAGATTTTGCCAGCGTGGGCAAAGGGGGTCCGGAGGTGACAGCCCGCTGGGCAGCGGTGGCCGTGCACAGCACCCCTTTGTGCGGGTGTTTGGCCCACCAGGGACCCGAGGGGTTAATGCAGGCGCCTTCCCCAGCCTCCCTGGCAGCTCGCTGGGCTCAGCCCTGGCAGCGGCAGCCAAGGGCGGGCATGAATAATTGAGCAGGCTGTTGTGCGAGCCCAGCAGAGCCACGAAGAGCTGCCGGGGGAGCAACAGGCAGGCAGCGGTTTCCCACAGGTGGCCTGCCCGCCTGCTCACCCACGGGAAGGGAGCGATGGGCTCGTGTCCCCACAGCAGCTCGTGGGTCTCTGCCGGGGGGGAACTGGGGCTCCAAGCCTCTCCGTACGCGTAACCACTGCATTTGCCCACCAGACGAGAAGGAGGAGAGCATCCTGGGCAGCATCCCCCTCCTCAGCTTCCGCGTGGCGGCCGTGCAGCCCTCCGACAACATCAGCAGGAAGCACACGTTCAAGGTCAGTGCGTGGTTGTGCCGGGGCTTGGAAAAGACGGAGCACTGGGGCGGCGGTGATGCTCGCAGGGTCCCCGCTGCTCCCTCTTCTTGCTTTCTCGGTGACGGGACGCGGAGCAAGCTGGGGAGAGGGGTGACAGCAGTAAACCCCCCCCCGGGGAAACCCTGCGCCCTGTGCAGACGTGCCTTCTGCTGGGGAAACTGAGGCACACGCGGGGCAAAGCGGCTTCTCCAAGGTCATCACCCCCTCCCCAGGCCTGAGCTGCTCCTGAGCAGTGCCCCCCAACCCGGGGAGGTGCTGGGTGCAGGGCAAGCAGAAACGCCGCCCTCGCCGGCAGTGCTCTCGGCTCTCTCCCTGCCCCGCTTTCCCCTTCGCATCGCTGCTCCCTACCAGCCTGTCCCTACCGGCTGCTGCGGCGCTTCTCGGCAGCACTCTCGGAGCCAGACGTAGAGAGGTGTCCCCAGCTCCAATTTTATATATTTTTTTTTTAGCTTCCTTTGAGTGGTGTGCGAAGGAAAGGCAAATGTAATTACAAGGGGGTAGCACGTAATGAGTCGCTGCTCGTCAGCCTGCGCTGCCGTGGGTGTTGGAGAGGAGAGCAGGGAGAGGCGGAGGGCGGCTGCTGCAGCTGGGGCTCTCCCGCACCCAGCGGCAGATCTTGGCTCTCCCTCGCTCCTCAGAGCTGGGTCTGAGCTTCACTGGCACCGCCACCGTGCACCTTCAACATCACCGTGCACCTTCAACATCACCGTGCGCCCTCACCCTCACAACTGCTCGTGCTGCCCACGGTCGCGGGTCATGTTAGCACTCGCTTGTTGGTGGATCGATGCACAGGCTGGCTTACACTTGGGTACACTTGTGCAAAAACCCAGCATGCACCTTCCCGCCCGTGAGCGTGGCAGGAGCTGGTGCCTGTGGAGGAGTTTTTCCAATCTAAGGGATGGATTTTTGTAGCTGCCACCCTTAAGCCTGCCTTTAAGCTGCGGCTGAGCGTGGTTTAGCGGCGAGCGTTGGCGAGCGGCAGCCAGGAGCTGCACGTGGGCTCTCCCGTGTGCCCTTGCCGATGCTGGCAGCCGGCGAGGTGTCTCTGCCTGCGGCTTCGGCAGGTGAGAGCAAAGAAGTGACCTGGAGGTGTCAAAATGTCTCTCTTGGTTTATGACACTGGTGCGGAAAGAGCCTTGCAAAGCTGCTGCCCACGAACCGAGCTCTGCAGGTGCGCGCCTGCCTTTCCATCTGCACCGCGAGGGTTTTGGGGGATGGTTTTGTTCAGAGAAGGGTAGAGAGGGTCCCGACGGCCAGGAGAGGTCTGTGCCGCAGCGCCCGCGCTCCTGCCGTGCTGTGGCTTGACCCCATGTCTGTGTTTCCTCCTCTCTCCGCGGGCGAGGATCCCCGGACAGGAGGTCTCTTCGTGCCCGTTCACCACACCAGCACCCAGCCACCACCTAGGTAGTACCTTCTTGTGTTTCTGATGCATGCAGGAGGGTGAGGGACCCGCAGGCTTGCCGGCATGCTCCGCTCACCCCGCTCGCACTAATCCAGGGGATGGATCAGTTTGGTTTGATGTTTTGCTCTGGGTGTAGAGCTTTTAGGGGCAGGAGTGCATGGGGGTTGCAGGAGGTGACCCTGCGCCTGGGCATGGTGGCTGCATGCTCTGGGGAAGGGGAAGATGGAAACCCAAGGGAGGGTTTTAATTGGACCCCCAATTTTTATTTATTTTTTTTTTATTATTTTTTAAGGGATTGGGCCCTGAAAGTCTTTCCGGGGGAAAACCTCCTGCTTTCTCCCTTTTCTTCCTCCTCACTGCCTCCCGTCCCTTTCCACAGAGGGGGAAGGTGGAAGCTTCGAAAAGGCCCTAAATAGCCAGACGTGCCTTCTGGCACCTTCCAGGTGGAGAGTGGGCACCGACATCTTGGACCAAAAGCAAACCTCTTTCCCCCCAAAAATGTTGTCTGGGCCAAGAAGCCACCTTCCCCCTAACCCTGCATGAATGATAACGCTCCATCCAGCTCTGCCGCTCTCGCTGGGATGTGGACCCTTTGCCAGCCCTGTGCACCCTGTGGGGACTAGCTCGATGCTGGGGTGCTGCAACCTCTGCCCCGGGGTGCTGCTCCTCTGCTGCGGGGCCCTGGGGAAGGCCGGTCCTGAGCATCCCCGGGGGTGACCACGGGGGACTCGTGGCCCCGGGGGATCCCCTGCGAGGGGATGAGGGCTGGCGCTGGTTCTGCCTGCAGAGCCTTCCTCCCCCTTGGTGCCACCGAGGATGCACGTGGCTGGGAGGCTCAGGCAGGGGGGGAATGGCCGTGCCTGGCTTCTCCTGCAGCAGCAGGACCTCGTGTCGGGGTGGAAATGGAGCTCTCACCCTCCTGTCTGTCTCTCTCCCCACTTCTCTGCCTCCCTGCAGGTGACGGTGTGCTGGGTGGAGGAGATGCCGGCGAGTAACAAGCAGTCCCTGTCTCCCCAGGCCGAGCACGCTGGCATTCGGACCTACTTCTTCAGCGCTGAGAACACGGAGGAGCAGGAGTCCTGGATCCAAGCCATGGGCGAAGCCGCCCGGGTGCAGATCCCCCCAACCCAGAGGTCAGCGCCTGCCGTCTCCCCATGCCATCCCTCTCCCCTGGTCTCTTGGAGATGGGGTGGAGGAGCTGTGAATCGTGGCCGGGGACCTTCTGGGAGCATGAGGGTCCCTCTGCAGAACAGAGCTGGGGGAGAATTGGCCCCCCCCAAGGCTGAGGGAGGGACAGGACGTTATCGGCCACCCCAGGGTCATTGCAAAGGGAAGGTAACCCTCTCTCCTGTCTCGGCACCCCCCAGGCATGAGAAGCCAGACTCCGAAAACATCCCCCCCAGCAAACACCACCAACATCACTGCAACGCCACTCACCGCGAGCACCCCAGAGCTGACCCCGATGCCAAGACCCGGGGGGAAGGTGATGGCCGTGGCTCAGAGAAGATCGAAAGGAAATCGGAGAGGATGGAGAGCAAGAAGGAGCCCTTGGCCAAAGCCAATGGCATCGCTGCGCAGGAGATGCCCTCGGAGCCCAGCAGTCCTTACCCCGAGGCACCCCGGGTACCGGCGAGCGTGGAGCGGCCGCCGCAGCCCAACGGCTGGCCGTACTCATCGCCCAGCCGCCCCGGCAGCACCGCGTACCCCCCACCCGATGGGGAGAGCGTGGCCCACCGCCGGGGCTTCGCCCCCCGCACCAACCCCGAGAAGATCGCCCAGCGCAAGAGCTCGATGACGCAGCTGCAGCAGTGGGTGAACTCGCGCCGGGGGGCCGTGCCCCCCGAGGAGCTGCGCAGGTGAGGGCTGTGGGGGGCTGGCTGGGGACAGAGGGGGGTCCTGCTCCTTTTCTCCAGGTGCTGCCCCTCAGGTGATCCTCTGGGAATGTTTTTCCTCTTCCCGTCTACTTTCTCCCCTCCTGGGGTCAGAAAATCTCCTCTCTGGGCTGTTCCCACGTGCCAGCTCTGAGCTGTGTGTGGGACACCCCAAAAAGCCGAGCAGGGTGGGTTTTGGATGGGAGGCCACCACAGGATCCCTGGGAGGTGGGATGCCAGCCAGCCAGCTTTCCAGGCGCTGGTGTCGGAGCTGCCTGCTCTAAGGCTGTCCTTGCCCACTGGGACCCCCAGATGTGGAGCAAGGGGCCAGTCACCCCCTTGGCCACCAGCCTGGCTCTCACGGCTCTCTTCCCCCCCCTCCAGCCCCACCAGGTTTTACCCCGTGTCTCGCCGGGTGCCCGACTACTATTCCCCCTACTCGCCGCAGTACCCCGAGGATTACCAGTACTACCCACCGGGGGTGCGCCCCGACAGCATCTGCTCCATGCCCGCCTACGAGCGGGTGAGCCCACCCTGGGCGCTGGAGGACAAGCGGCACTCTTTCCGCAACGGGGGCACCTACCAGCTCCGCGACTGGAAGGAGCACCCCGGTTTTGGCCGGCAAGATGTCCCGCTCTGGCTGCCTGGTCCCGGGAGGCAGCCGACCTACTTAGACGAGGTGGATGCAGCCTCAGGCTCTCTGCGACGGATGTCGCTGCAGCCCCGCTCCCGCTCCGTGCCCCGCTCGCCCAGCCAGGGCTCCTACAGCCGGGCACGGGTATACTCCCCGGTCCGCTCGCCCAGCGCCCGCTTCGAGCGGCTGCCGCCCCGGGGAGAAGAGATTTACGCCGACCCTACCACCTTCATGATGAGGCGGTCCATCAGTTCTCCAAAGGTAAATGCCCGTCAGCACTCGGGGTGGATGGGGTTGGAGGGAGACCCTCGCCGGGGACGTCAGGGCAGGGGTGCTGCAGCACAGCTCGTCCCTTCTGCATGCGCAGCCTGGCCTCAAAATGCCACCAAGTCCATGGCTTGCAGCAGCTGGTGGCTTTAGGTCCCCCCTTGCCATATGGCAAAGCTGCCCAGGTTGCAGTTGTTCTGCTGCGAGCCCAGAGAGATGGGGCAGGAGGAGATGAGATGGGGATGGGGTGTCCAGGGCCACCACGAGTGATGTGTTCCCGAACAGGGAGCACCGGTGTCCTTGTCTTGCCGCTGTGTGCCCCAAAGCGGGGCCTGACCCTGCTGCGGGGCCGGGGTCTGCCCTTGCCTGTGCTTTCTGTCCTCTCGCACACCTCTCACGTGTCTCTGGTTTTGGGGTGGGGGGTCTCCTCTCTTCTCAGTACGACTATCTGGGTGATAGACGGCCCATGCCTGCGGGAATGTATCCGTACCACTACCCGGCATCCCCCACTGTCCATGACAAAATGGTACGTATGTACGCTGCTGGCACCGGGGGGGAGAGCCCCGGCAGACTGGGGTGCACAGAGCCCCCGGGGAAGGTGGGCCAGCTCGGGGGCTCCTTGCTCGGACAGCCAAGGAAGAACGGTTCCGCTCCAGGGGCAGCTTTGTGGGTCTGAGCTGGGCTGCTCTGGGGCAGGTCAGGACTGCAGGTCCTTTAACTGGTGTCTCTGGTGGCTCCCAGCTGTGCCGAAAGGAAACCCTTGTGGAAAGGCCCCCGGTTCCTGCCCTGCAGCCCCCAGGTTGCAGGGACAGTGGGATACCCTGGGACCCCCGTACGCCCTGCGATGCTGGCCCAGGCTTGTCACCCCCAGGGTGGTCCCTGGCTGAGGCTGGCGCGCACCCTGCACCTCTCCCCCCCTTGCTTCCTCACTTCTGGCTACAGCTGCTGCTTTTTTCTGCGTCGTGTTTCCCCTCAGAGCACTGGGGGGTTGGAGCCGGCGGGGTGAGACCAGGAGGTCCCCCCGCAGAGCACGGTCCCCAAACTGCGTGGCAGGACCGGCCGTTGGAGGAGGGAGAAGCACGAGTTACCATAAGCCACCCATGCTGCCATCCATCCTCGCTAGCTGGAGAAGCAAGGGAAGGGCCGTGCCTCTTCCGAGGCACCGTTAGCCGGGAGGGAGAGCCGGGAGGAGAGCGGGTCTCCCGCAGGGCACATCCATGGCAGCTCTCCCGGCTCTGTGCCAAGGAGGTGCCTCGCTTCCTTGGCCGAGAGGTCTTTGCATTTCCGTAGCCTTCACCTAACCGCTTTGCTTCTTCTTTTATATGTTTTGTATGTTCGTTTCTTGCCGCATGCCTGCTGGCTCCTGGTAGGATGAACTTTTAGACCTTCAGTTGCAAAGAAACCTAGAGTATTTGGACCAGCAGGTAGGCAGAGCTGGCTGCAAGCCTCACGCTGCTTACGCCCCCATGTGCCCTGTCCCCAGCGGCGTTCCCTACCCTCCCAGCACAGCATCTCTTCCCCTAACATCCATCTTCACCCTTCTTGGCATTAAAGCAGCACGAGTTGTCGTTGGTTTGCTTCTTCCATCCTTCCCGTCTGTAGGGTTGCTCATTGCTTCGCAGAAAAAATCCCCCTGACAGTGCGTTCTGTGTGGTGTGCTGGAGCCGGTGGGGGGGATTTTGGGGGGAGCCGGGGCAGCTCCCCACATGCCTGGGGCCTCGGAGAGCTGCCCCTGGAGTGCAGGGGGGGCAGCCGGCTCTGAAACCCTCCCCAGGTTGGTCTGCACCGTGCTGGCAAGCGGGTCACCGGTGCATGGTGCCAGCGTGGCCGTGCTGGATGGAGCGTCCTCACACCCAGCGGTGCCTCTGGCATCTGGGCTGCTGCGGGGGTCCCAGGGCTGGTGCCCCCCACACGGGGGGTGGCCGGGTGAGCCGTGGGGAGCCGGACGGGTATGAGGTGGTTTCGGTGACGCGCTGGCCCTGTTTGATGCAGGGTGGGCCTGAGGTGCCCACCAGGACTGATACCAAAGCAGCAGCTCTCAGTTTTTTTGCATGCCAGGGGGTGTTTGGAGGAAAGCTGTGAACTGACTTCATCCCAGGAGCAGGGCGGGGGGAATCTGGCTGGGAGAGACCCCTGGGACTGGTGGGGTAGGAACCGCAGGCACCGGCTGAAGTCGAAGCTGGGGACAGGAGCTGTCGGCCAGTGCTGCAGCCCTGGCGCTTGCCTGCAAAAGCCAGGCTTGCACTAAGGGAGCTGCTCCAGAGACAATCTCATTAGTCTGCAAATCTCCATCGGTGCAGTAATCGCCAAGATCTGTGTCTGCCTTGGAGCAGAGCCAAGGACAGGCAGGAGCACTCGCTGCAATAAAAGCTCTCTGGATTATTTCACAGCCATCGGCAGCAATGCTTGCTATCCGAGGCTCTTTAAAACACTCCCTAAAAGGGCTTTGCATCTCCTCCTCCTCTCCTGCTGACCTCTGGAGAGACTAATTCGGAGTGACGCTGTCAAGTAGCTCTTTTCAAACAGCTTGCTGCTTTATTTTCTCGCTCCTTGCTTGTCCAGTCGCAGGGATGGCTCCTCGGCTGCACCGCACCTCGCTGACCTGTCCCCAGTCAGGGTTTGGTCCCTAGTTTGTGCTTAAACCGCGGTCACCCCTTGGACCTCAAGGGTCCTGGCCGTGGGGTGCGAGGGGGCTTCCCCTGCATCGTTCGCTCTGGGCTGCGGGTTCCTGCAGTGATTCCGCAGGCAAAGGCAGCGGGGAAGCTCCGGTGCTGCCGATTTGAGTGACCCCACCATGCGGTACCGAGGGACCCTGAGGCCACTGCTGGCTGCACGCCCCGGCAGCAGTGCACCCAGAGCAGCAAAACCCTCTGGGGTTTTGCAGGGGTATGAATGGTCCCCCCCGGGGTTGGGGTCTGTCCCGCTTCGCTGGAAGGCTCAGCACAGGCTGCGGCTCTGGGGAGGTACAGCCATGTTGAACACCGTAGCGTCCTTGTCCTGCCTGGCAGCGTGGCCATAATGTGCCACCTCCACAGGAGCACCCTGTTCCCAGCCGGCTCCGCTGCTCGAGGCTGCTGGACTGGAGAGGGGACACGCTGCTGTCACCTTCTATGCCCAGAGCTTGTCTGCGCCTTGATCGGGGTCACCCCAGCCCCGGCTCTGGCACGAGGGCAGGGCACCGAGCCGTTTGTCAGCGCAAGGAGCAGGGCCCGTCTGTCTGTCTGCTGGGACCACACTGTGCGCTGCAGCCGTGGGCGTCTCTGTGCAAGCTTGTGTCTGTGTGTGCAGTTTGCTGCTGCCCAGCTCGGAGCTGGCTGAGTTTTATCTGTGTTTTCCCCTCAACAAAGTTTTCAGGGCATGCAGCCGGCCCAGGATGCTCTTGAGTGCACAAAACGGAGCAGCAACAGCCCAGGGCAGCCGTCCCCACATGGCTTGACCTGCTGGGACATCTCTTGGAGGTGGCATCTTGCAGCCCGATGCCCTGAGGGCTCCTGGACTGAGCCGCCTCGCTGCTCCAACGGCACCCGAGCACCGCAGCACATGAGCACATCTCTGCTGACCTCTGAATTTTCCTTCCCTGTCTGCCGCAGATGAGCGAGAGCGAAACCCTGATCAGTATGGTGAACAGGATGGTGGAGACCTCCTCCCCTAGGGCTCAGCTCTACATGCAAGTAAGCCTCCGGCCGCGGGGCCGTGCATGGCTTGTGCATGGCAGCCACGCCAGCCGTCCCGCGCTCCATCCCTGAGGTCACCTCCTGCCATTTCCACTCATGCAGACTCCAGCATCCATGCGGCTCCGGCACATCACGCTCTCGGGGACCTGCTAGTCCATCCCAGGCTTTGCTAATCCATCCATGAGCCATTAAAACTCAGTAAATCCTTGTGCCGAGAGCGCAAGGTGGGGACGCGGCAGTCCTGAACTCTCATCCTTGTTTGGGCTGGACTCGGGTGCTTTGCTCATCCTCTGTTTGCGTCCTGTGTTGATGAGGCAAGGAGAAGGTGTGAGATGACTTAAAGACAGGAATCCAGCCCGAGGCTCTTAAACCAAAGCAACGACTCCTGTGACAAGGAGAGGAAACAGCCTTTTACCCCCAGAGGCTCTGCCTCATTCTCCTCCCCAGCCCTGAGAGGGCTGCAAAAGCATGGGGATGTCCCTGCTGATGTTGGGCTGCACCTCCAAGTGCAGGCAGGTCCCATCACCTGGGAACGTGTCTCCGGGTCACTGCAACCCCACAGCCCATCATTCTGCGAGCCCCGGGCAGAGGGGTCGTGGCCCCCCGCCGTGCTGCCCAGGGCATCTCCTGGCTGTGCGAGCGTGCAGCGGCCGGGCGATCGCTGGGGTTTTCTGATGAGGGGAAGGTGCCTGTTTCCATCTGCTGTGTGTGGGGAGCAGGGACATGCTAGAGGGCGAAGCTGGAGCTGCTGAGATGCTCTCGCTGGCTGGGCTCCCTGCCCGGAGGCAGCAGCATCCCCATCGGCCAGGCTCTCTGCCTGCGGCTGCGCTGGGCATTTCCCAGGTTCAGGTCTATTTGCATTGTGCTATAGTTTTAAATGGTTCTAAAGTAGCGTCTTGCTTTCTAGCAATAATGATCCCCTTCTTCCTATCTTATGCCTTTCATCTCAAGATCTTGGAGGCATTGAATTGTTGAGGTCCCATTAGTAATTTAGATTTCCAGGAAAGGAAGATGACTCACAGAGAAGCCGGATGGTAAACAGACCCTGATACAGCTGCTGATTTATAGGTGCTTCCACTCTGCTAAGTGGGATTACAGCTTAATCTTTCTGCCTTTGTTTCCCTGCCTATGAAATGGTGGCAGTTATACACCAGGCGGTTAATGATTCACGAGGCATCTCTTTAACTCAGCTCTTGGCGTCCCGTGGAGGGGTTGTCTCCAGCTAATTCCCGTGGCTGACCCAGCCGATGGGCACCGGGGCTGGGAGCAGGGAGGGAGGTTGCGCGTTCATCCGAGCCACCGGGCAGGGCCAGGACGAGAGCTCCAGCACCGACATCCCGCGCTGCCTGCGGCACCCGCTGCCTCCCGACCGATGCCGGCATCTGCCCGGCTGTGCCGGTTGCGGGGAGCGCTCGCCGCCTCCGGAGATTCGTCTCTCACCTCTCTTTCCCTGCTCACGGGGATGGGGGAGAGGGGCTGGGAGCTGCCTCACCTTCCCCAGGGGCTCCCGGAGCCGGGCTCACCCCACGCTCTGCTTGCAGGTGACACCCTTCCCGGAGGCCTACAGGGAGACGCTGCACGCCTACAAGATAAGCGAGCAAGACACCGATGTAAGAGCAAACGTCTGTCCTGCATGTCCCCTCTCTGCCCTGTGCTTTTGTCCCTGTCCCCCGCAGCAGGTCTGCTTGTCCCCATAGGGAGAGCTGTGCTGAGGGCTCCTGCGCAGCTGGGGTGGGACCTGGTGCTGTCCCAAGTGTGGTGTGTGCTGCTCGGGGACTAAATCCTCCGCTGAGCTTAGCTGCTTGGTCTTGCCCCATGTCCAGATTTGGCCCATGTCACCCTGGTCAGGGCTGAAGGCCCTGCAATGAGAGCAGCGGGCTGGAAACCCTCCCCAGGACCACACGTTGTCCCATCAAACCAACCCCATGGGTGTCCCGGCTGCATCCCCATCTCTCCCAGCTGAGCAAGGAGTTGTTTGCATGGGTGCACCCCACACACCCCGTCGCTGGGCTCTCATCCCATCCTCCCTTTTTCTTTCCCTCCCGGGGACAGAAGCTGCTTGGGAAGCTCTGTGAGCAGAACAAAGTGCTGCGGGAGCAGGAGAGGCTGGTGCAGCAGCTCCGAGCGGAGAAGGTACGTGGTGGGAAGCTCCAGCAGATGAACGTGGCTGCACGACGATGGCCATGCCCAGGCAGCACCTTCATGGTGACGAAGTGACATGTCCTGCTCTTTCGGGGACAGCTCAGCGGGGGCGTTTCTGGCTGGGGGAGATGCCCTGGCCATGCCACAGTCCCAGGACTGCCCGTGTGTTAATGGCCTGTTAAGGAGAGGGACTGTACCTCCTGCACCAGCCAGGCTCTCACGGCTGCATTTCCCTCCCGTGCCCCCCAGGAGAGCCTGGAGAGCGCGCTGATGGGGACGCACCAGGAGCTGGAGATGTTCGGAAGCCAGCCTGCGTACCCGGAGAAGCTGCTGCACAAGAAGGAATCACTCCAAAACCAGCTCATCAATATCCGCGTGGAGCTGTCACAGGCCAGCACGGTAACAGGCTCCCCCTCCGCTTTGGTCCCTGGCTGTGGGACTGTCTCCCCCACCTGCCGAGATCTCTTTTCTCCCTTCCTGTTAAAAAAAAAACAAGAAGGGAAATCCCTCCGGCTGGCTGGGGATCCAGACAAGCCAAAGTCCCTCAGTGGGGACAAAGCAAATTAACCCTCGTGGTGCTGAGCTGGCACACGTGCCCAGAGCTGTCTTAGCTCCTGCTTCTGCCTCTGGCTCCCCGGCACTGCTGTGCCCGGCATGCCGTCGGCACCAGGAATTCCCATGGGCACAGCCTGGCTGGGGCACAGCAGAGCTTGTACCCCCCTGCTGCCACCCCTTCCCCAGCTCGGGGGGGTTGTGTTGGGTGCAGCATCCTCGTGCTTTCCCGGTGCTCCCACGCTGTGCTGGCCAGGGCTGCTGCCAGCCGGGGGAGAAACCTGCCAAAGACCCCCTAACCCACCCACCTTTCCCCTTCCCAGGCCTTGGCAAATAGCACTGCCGAGTACGAGACCCTGGAGAGCGAGGTGTCCGCCCTGCACGACGATCTCTGGGAGCAGCTGAACCTGGATATCCAGGTGAGTGGAATCCCACCAGCCCCAGGGTCCCCCCGCCATCCCTGGGGTCCCCCCGCTAACCCCGTGGAGGTGGAAACCCCCTGGTTCCTTCAGCCCTCTGTTCCCCGCAAGGAGCCAGTTTGCAAGTGGCTGCTCCACGCTCAGCCCTCCATGCAAGGGCAGAGGGACTGGGGAACGGTGGGCACCTGGATGCCATCGAGAGCTGCAGCCCAGTGCTCCCCGTGCTGCTGGGGCTCCGTCAGCTCCCCCCAGCCCATGACGGGTGCCCGGGGGAGCAGAATGATGGCTCCTGGCAGGAGACAAGTCATGGATGTGATGGCTCAGACCCCCCCGGGCCGTGTCTGCCTCGGCTCAATGCCCACAGGTCCCACGGCTCGGCTCGGGGCCGGGGTGCAGCAGGGCTGACAGCAGTGGGAGCCGCTCTGACAGCTGCCTTTTCTCCCCTCCAGAACGAAATGCTCAACCGCCAGATCCAGAAGGAGATCTGGCGGATCCAGGACGTGATGGAGGGGCTGAGGAAGAACAACCCGTCCCGTGGCACGGACACTGCCAAGCACAGAGGTGAGCAGGGTCCGTCCCTGCCCTTGCACAGCACAAACCCCGGTGTGCCGCGGCTTGGGGCATCCCCAGTGCCACGACGCAGACGGCAGCACCCGCTCAGGGAGATGGAGGCCCCGGTGCACGCACTTATTTCTGCTTTTCTCCACAGTGGCCATTGGCCCGTCGGGGACGTACAGCTCCAACAGCCCCGCCAGCCCCCTGAGCTCGGCCAGCCTCACCAGCCCCCTCAGCCCCTTCTCCCTCGTCTCCGGCTCCCAGGGCTCCCCCACCAAGCCGGGACCCAGCGAGGTGAGTGAGCCCAGGTGTCCCTAGGGAGTCCTTTGCCACCATCGGGTCACCAGCCTGGCTTGCAGGCTGACCCGAGCCCTTGCTCTCGGGGGACGGGTGGGCACCAGGCACAGAGCACGGCTGCATTTCCCTGTGGCTCTGCCTGGGGGCACCATTTTGGCCACGTGCGTGGGCTGTGGTATGCCCCGGTGGCATCTGGGTCCATCGTCCTTGCAGGGCCTGCAGCTGGGCTTTGCAGCCTTTGGGCTCCTGCATCAAGCAGCCCTGAAGGCTGAGAATTGCTCAGCTCCAGCCTTTGGCTTCAGGACCAGCTCCTGCTGCCACCACAGTCCCCTCTCGCTGCCCTTGCTCGCGGTCCAGCAGTGCTGGTCTCCCCTTCATCCACGTGAAGTTTAGGGTGAAGTCTGGGGGCTCCCCAACCCCACCTGGCTGTGCAGAGGTGATGCCAATGTCTCCTGGGGGCTGCCAGCCCCAAGCTCGGGAGCCGCTCACTTGGGCAGCCCCCGAATCCTGCCTGACCTCGCTGCCCTGGGGACGTGCAGCAGCGAGGGCAGCATGAGAGGTGGGAAGCACTGTCCCCCTCCGCACGGGGACACGGAGACTACGGAACCCCGGGGAGCGGCGGCCGGCTGCTCTCCTTCCTCCCTTCCTTGGCTCGACTCTTCCACTGTGTGTTGTCTCGATCTTTTTCTAACTCTGTCTTCCTTCCTGGCTCTCAGTGTCTCTGCTCTCACGCCTCATGCTCCTCTCCACCCCAGGAACCAGGCCCGCCTCGACCTCCCCTCCCCAAGTCCTACGTACCCCTGGAGTCTCCTCCGACCGTTCCTCCGCTCCCCGGTGAGAGCCGCCTCTGGCCGTACCCCACCTCCCCTTCCTGGCAGCAAGGCGGCGAGGCGAAGAGGGGACAGGTACCGAAACCTCTCCAGAGCAGCCCTGCAGCAGCGGCCCCATCCTCTTCCTCCCTGAGACATCAAGCTGGCAGGGGCTGGGACGAGGCAGGCGATGGGGCTGCCCACCCTCTGCCCACCCTCTGCGTGGAGGTGGCACTTGGCTAGGGGACAGCAGCACGTGGCTGCTACCTGCCCTCTCCGAGGGCAGCAATGGGCAATGTCCCCACAGCAGCCTCACCGTGGCCCTCCTGTCCCCTCCAGGTCCCCTGCACCCACGCATAGCACCCACTGTGCTCGCTCAGGACAGGGACTGGCTCCTCCTCGGCAGCCCCCGAAATTGCTGCAGCCCCCGAAGCTGCTGCAGCCCCCGGTATCAGCCCCTCTGCTTCGCTCTGCCCTCGCCTCTCTCGCTGTCCTTCCGTGGCACCGCTCCCCACCGTGCAGTACTGGCAAGCTCTGCCGATGGGGGTGACCCCCCCCCCAACTCCTGCCCACCCAGGGAAAACCCAGATTTGGGAATTCCTGGTAATGCCTTGGCCGTGCTCCCGCTGGGGGAAGGGGCCAGGTTTGGACACCAGGAGACACAAGCGTCCTCGCAGCCTGAGGGTCAGGATGCGTGCACGTGGGGCCTGGCCCAGCAAAGCAGTGGCCGTGCTGGGTCGGGAAGGGTTACGGACCCCAGCGTGAGCGCAAGTGGCATCTCCAGCAGCCGTGCGGCTGCAGGGTAGCACAGTCCTGATCCACAGGGTGTAAGAGGTGTTGGGATGCACGATCTCCATGAAGAGCACAGAGCAGTTGAGGGGGGGCACGTTGGGCTCCTCAGCTTATTGCCGTACCCCTCCATTGTACCAACACCATTGCAGCGGTGCCCGGGCCCTGGGCAGGCTGTGCCCAGTGGGTGCAGGAAGGGCAGGACCCCGAAAATGGCCCTTTGCTCGCTCTCTGCTGCTGCACAGTGTCTGCCCTGGCATCCTGGGGCTCCCGGGTGCCACCTCCGAGCGGTGACAGGATTGTCACCCCTGCAGGAAGCTTTTCCCATGCAGGAGCCTGTGCTATGGGGACAGCAATCAGTGCCCAAACCCGATGGGCTGGGGCAAGAGCTGCGGAGCTCTGCCAGCCCCTCTCCCCGCATGTTTGGGGTGCGCTGGTACCGTCTGGCTAGTGTCTGTGTGTCCGTCCGCTCCCGGGAGTGTGTCCAGAGGCTGTATGTCACCCCACGGGCTGCAGAGAGCAGCGGGTCTGTCCCCAGGCAGAGCATGACCCCCAGGCAGGTCGGGGTCTCACCGGGGACCTGCTTTCCCCCACAGCCCAAGCCGAGCTTCGAGCAGAGCAAAAAAGAGGTGCAGCGACCGGCCGCCCCCGGGCCCCCAGCTGAGGGGCTCCTGCAGAGCCGGCAGGAGCCAGAGGCAGAAAAGCAAGCAGCTCTCAACAAGGGTACGGCACTGGGGCCGGCAGGTCCCACTCCAGCGGGCACCCTGTGCCAGCCAGGGGCACCCAGCATCTTGCTGGGACCCTGCCCTTATTCCCCAGGGGGGGTTCAGCCTGGTGTTTCGGTTTGCTCCGCAGTGGGCATCGTCCCCCCCAGGACCAAGTCTCCGGCGGAGGAGGAGGTGGTGCCCACGGTCGGCGTGCCAAGGAGGAGCGCCGGCGGCATGGCCAACGGGCTCAGCTCCCGGGTAGGGCTCGTGTTTTGGGGCTGGGGTGGTGGGGCTGGGCTAGCAAAGTGGGGGAGCTGTATTGCAGCCTGCAGGGCTGGGGCAGCATGTAGGGGAGCCCATTGCTGCATGGCTCCACATCTTAGCATCCAGCTCCTCGGGACCCCTTGGGCTATTTCGGTACCTTTCCCGCACCCCGGGAACAGGCTGAACACAACAGCCTGTTGCAGAGGGATGCAGCTACGGGCAGACAGGGCTGGACCCTGCTGCAGGCAGGGGTGCGTGACCCTGGGGCTGGGCTCTCCCCAGGAGAGACCAAAGAGTGCCGTGTTCGCCAATGAGACGAAGGTGAAGATGAGTGTGGAGGAGCAGATCGACCGCATGAAGCGCCACCAGAGTGGCTCGATGAAGGAGAAGCGGCGCAGCCTGCAGCTCCCCAGCAGCCAGCAGCCCGACACCCCCGGCACGAAGGCACCCACCTCCTACAAGGTGGTGAGTCCCTGCACCAGCTGTGGGGCTGGGGCAAACCGGCCTTGGCTTTGCAGAGTGCCTGAAGTCCCTGATGGAGCAGAAGGGACACTGGGGGCTGTGGAAGGGGACAGTGTGCCATCCCGGGGGGGCTCAGCAGAGCTGGGGTCCCTCGCAGGTGCGCCGGCACCGCAGCATCCATGAGGTGGACATCTCCGACCTGGAGGCAGCGCTGCGCTCCGATGACCCCGGCAAGGTCTACGAGACGCCCCAGGAGGAGATTGCCCGGCTGCGCAAGATGGAGCTGGAGCCGCAGCACTACGACGTGGACATCAACAAGGAGGTGAGGACGGGCTATCCTGGGGGAGCTGGCAGCCTGGGCACGGGGCATCCTTATCTCCGCACCCTGCACCGGGGTGGGGGGGGTCAATCCATCCTCCTGCATCAGTCAGGATCCTGGAGACACTGGTTATGCCCAGTCAGGGGCTGCCCTTGCCCAGGCGGGTGCTGGGAGCTGGGGATGAGTGGGGCAGGTGGGTGCTGGACAGGTCCCCGGCGCTGATGCTCAGCTCAGCACTTGCCACTGTGCCCAGCTCTCCACGCCGGACAAAGTCCTCATCCCTGAGCGGTATATCGAACTGGAGCCCGATACGCCACTCAGCCCCGAGGAGATGAAGGAGAAGCAGAAGAAGGTGGAAAGGATCAAAACCCTCATTGCCAAATCCAGGTGAGGCTGCTGTGCCCGTGCCCACGCCGGCCATCCCGGGGTGCAGCCCACCACCCGCCTGCACCCCTTCCCCGGCCATCCCTGCAGGGTCTGTCCCGTTGAGGCTGGGCACGGGTGCTGATGCCGGGTGCTCTGCGCAGCCTGCAGAATGTCATCCCCCTGGGCGAGGGGGAGGTGGATAACCCCCAGGACCCTGAGACCCAGCTTCAGGAGCAGGAGAAGAGGATAGAGATCTCGTGTGCGCTGGCTGCCGAGGCCTCCCGCCGGGGCCGCATGCTCTCGGGTAAGGCACGGGGAGGGGGACACGGAGGGTCGGAGCCTGCCAGCCCCGCGGGAGAGCAGACCGCAGGTAGCATTACGCACCGAGCGGGCAGGTTGGGTGCAGTACTGGCTTATGGGCTGGACAGGCAGCAAGAACAAGGGGCCAATATGGGTAGAAGAGCGGGCTGCATCGGTCCTGGGGTAGGGCATCCCCGTGCAGTGGGAGAACCAGCCTGGTGATGCCCGCAGCTGCCAGGGTCCTGCCTGCGGTGCCCGGGGCTGCCTTTCCCTGCGGCAGCGCTGAGCGTCGTCGATGGAAGAGCCACTTCGGCCAGGCACAGGTTTCAGCACCTTCTCGGAAACGTTCGCGAGGCTGCAGGATGGGACCTCCGGGCCGTGTGGCGCACGGTGGTGGCATGCCGTGCCCGAGCGAGCGTGGTGGCATGCTGTGCCTTGTCCATGAGGAGCCCTGCGGGGAGCTCACGTGTGCGCATCGCGGCCAGGCACCGCTGTGGCTGTTTGTCGTGACTGCGCTTGCTTCCCTCCTTCCTTCCTCTCCGTTTCCTCCCCTCCGCTAACCTCTCGCTGGGTCGCCTCCTTCCCCTCGCCGCTGCCGGCAGCTTGTGTTCTTCACTCCCTTCTCCCATTTCTTGTTTCCAGCTCAATGCGCTACCCCAAGCCCTCCCACCTCCCCAGCCTCCCCGACTCCACCGACCAACCCCCTCTCGTCTGAAACATCCCGGGTCGCCGACAACAGCCATTTTATGCGTGTCTGAGCCATGAAGTAAGCACCTCTTCTCTCGTACTTCATCCCATCCTCTCTCCATCCCGGGGGGGCCGGGCGGGGGGTGCCTCTTCTGTGCCTGGCGTCCGTCCATCGCTGCTTGCTCCAGCTAACATCTGAGCCACGTCAGCCCCGTCTGCTCCCATGGACCAAGCACAAGCGTCCTCCAAGGCCAAGCCCCCCCGCCCCCGGGCTGGGTCAGCCAGGGACCACAGTGTGGGCAGGGGGGGCTCAGCAGGGAGCAAAAGGTGGGGGTAATCTGGGGGCCAGGCTCTGGAGGACGCCTGCCCTGGCACGTCTGTATTGGTGGCTGCAGACCAGGGGGGGATGCAGCATCCCCCTGCTCAGTTGGAAAGTCCCCCCCAGGGAGCCGGGGGCACGGAGCCAAATCTGTGCTAGGTTTTCCTCCGAGCAAGGCAGGAGAGGGGTCTGTGGGGTGGGCGCAGGGGCTGCCCCATCGCCAGCCACCCCACGCATAGCTCAGCCCCGCTCTCCTCTCCCTCCAGCTCAAGCCTTGGCTGCTGCCGGCAACATCAAGTTCCACGGGGCCACGTTTTAGCGCCCTGACACGACACTGAACCTCTCGCCATCGTTTTTGGTTCTCCTGGACCCCCTTCCCTCCCACCGACGGCGAGACCACCCGGCACGGCCGAGCAGGGAGATGCGTCGCCGACACCACCAGCTGCTCTGCCCCGTCCCGGAGGAGACGTGTGGGTGCTGGGAGGTTGTCCGCTGGAGCGTGGTCCCCCAAGGAGCCCCCCAGGCTGCCAGCTGGCACGGGGACAGATTCGTGGTGTCCTGGGTGTCAGGCTTATGTGGACGGCCGGGCAGGGGCATCTGCAGCAGCAGCCGCCGGCACAGCAGCCGTCTCCCTACCGGGACAACCCTGGAGGAGCGTAGGACTCCCTGGGCTCCCCATGCTGATGCGTTGGTCTCCCAAAGGTCTGCGAAGGGGCTCTTCTGGGTGGAGACTGGCCAGTACCCACCTTGGATGGTGCTTCCACCTTACACTGGACCTGGATGCTCCATCTCTGCTCCTCGGGTACCTCTTCCCCCTCCCTGTGCCCTGAAGCTGCTTTTAGCATCCATCTGACTGGGGGTGGTCTCTGGCAGAGCCTGGCCTGTCTCATCGCTGCTGGCGCTGGTGGCTCAGCAGGAGGAAGAAGGAGTTTTGTTGGGGACAGGATGGATGGAGGTGGGACTGGGGGGGGGGATGACACAGCGGTGCCCAGAGGAGTGCTGTGCTGGGGGGTCAGGGTGGTACAAGGGCTGCCTGGGACACCGGTGCACCGCTGGCACGGAGCAGGAGGTCTGGGAGAGGATGGGGACGTTGGACGGGAGCAGAGGAGCGGTGCAGGGAGCTGGGGTTCGAGGTGGGATGGCGAAGCTGCGGGCTTGGCCGGGATCCCTCTGTGGTGGATGGGGACGGTGACGAGAAGGGGAAGGGGCTTGAGGCCAGGCGATGGCACCGGGGCTCGTCCTCAGCACGGGGAGCAGCACCCCGGCTGTCCCCCATCCCACCGTCGGCTCTTGTCTCAGCCCCTCTGAAAATCTGGCACCGCATCTCGCCCCAAGACCTTACCATTGCACTCCAGACCCTTCGGTTTGTTTGGTTTTCCTGTAGCAAGTTTACCCTTTTCTTTAGCTTTCTGGAGGGAGAAAAAAAAAAGCTGGTTCTGCCTGGAAAAGCGGAATCCCACACG
This sequence comes from Haliaeetus leucocephalus, assembly GCF_000737465.1. NCBI lineage: Eukaryota > Metazoa > Chordata > Aves > Accipitriformes > Accipitridae > Haliaeetus > Haliaeetus leucocephalus. The sequence goes on from NW_010972504.1 coordinate 3,485,051, forward strand.
AGGTTGTGCGGTTGGCAGGGCTGCCCCGACAGGGCTGGGACAGGCAAGGCGGATGGAGTGAGGAGCTAGGTACCGTCCATCCTGCAGCTATTTCCCTACTGGCCTGATCCTGACACCCACCAGGACCCCTGCCCCGCACTCCCCGCTCTGCATCCCCATCGCCCCCCGCGCACCCCATCTTAGCAATACTGGTAGGATCCCAGGAGTCCCGCTCCGCTCCCGAGCCTCCTGCAGCCCTCTTAGCTCATAAAGCTGGCCCTTTATTTTGCTATTACATGCCTTAATATATGTTTTATGGAAATTACACATTTATAATATATATCTATATTTGTTTTTCTCTTCTTTTGTGGGAGGTACTGTTTTGTGCTAAGCTCTCTCTCTGCAGGGTTGTTGGCACCAGCCCTGCCAATGAGTTACAAAAGCAGATTCTTTGCCAATTTATCAGAAAAAAAAAAGAAAAAAACCTATTTAAAATATATATATTTTTTCTGCTTTTATTAAAAGCAAATTTATTTAAAATAAAATATAAAGAGACTGTAAGTTTTAAGAGATGATACATGTATTTTCCTGAGTGCAGCGGCGTGGCAGCCAGGGTGGGCTCCCCAGCTCATGTAACCGGGGCAGACCCCACTTACACCGGCTGTGGGGACACCGCCGGGGACGTGCCGGGGACCGCGGTGCACGGCTGTGGCCCATGCAGAGGCTGTGTTGCCTGGCGGGGAGCCGAGGGGGCACGCAGACCCATAGGCAGCAATTCCTCCCATTTCTGGGGACCAGAGAGGATAAGGAGCATCCCAGTGCTCCTGCCCCTGGTGTGCCCGGAGCTGCCGGTGAACTCCGGCTCAGCTGTGCTGTGGTGGCCGAGTCTGAGCCTTCCCCAAGGCGTGAGTACAGCCTGGTGCACAGGGACCCCACGGCTGCCATATTGTGGAACCTGGTGGTCATTATTTTGGTTTGTTTTTTTTTAAAAAAAAAAAAACTTAATTCTTAATTTTATTTTGGTTATTATTTTTCATAACACTTCATATACCAGTGACTTGTAACCGAGAAAGGATTTGCATTGGGAGGAAATCTATTTATGCACTGGGGAGGGTGGGAAGGGAGACATTTGTTTTCTGGGTTTTTTTGCTAGTGTTAGAGAAATAAAAGTATCTAAGAAACAACAAGGTGTCAGTGTCTTTTGTCTAGAGGTGACTCAGATAACAATTTTAATATTAGACTGACGAGACGGTGGGTGAATGGCTATAGCATCTCAACCAGCAAGGAAGGCTCTCGCCTTGCCCGTAGCTTGCTCCAGGGCTGGTAGCACCTTCTCCTCCTCCTCCCTGTTTTGGGGGGGGGTCATTTTCCCAGTGGGGTTTATTTTAGCTGTAGCTGCTCAATAGCCAGCTCTCTTGGAGGAATAAAAAAAAATGCATTTGTACTTGGCAAGTTTGTATAAAGGCGAGGAATAAAAGCAGCTGGTCTGTAAATGTGTGGAGCTGGCGCCTGCGGGACATAGATGGAGAGGTCTCCGTGGGGTGGCACGTGCCACACAGGGACCCTGGACTGGCCACAGGGAGCAGGTCTGGCTGAGCCATCGGCCCTGAACTGGGCAGCGAACCCTGGGGGCCAGGGCTTGCCAGAGTTCCCCTCTCCCACGGGGCAGCCTGGCTGTGAGCAGGGACCGTCCCTGCCCCACACGATGCACTGGTGACGATGCTGCGGGGACCTCTGCGTGCAGCATCCAGCACCGTGCGGGGCTCAGGGTGTCCCAAATACCGCTCAGGACACCCCAAGGCACACCGCAGCCGCGTGCATCCCCCTGTTTTGGGGATTCCTCCAAGCCATCCCTTCCAGGGGAGGACATGCAGGCTGGGGACAGGGAAAGCAGGACCAGGCAGGGACCCGCAGCCACCAGCCCCTCTATATGTCACCCTGCAGCGATGCCCGGTCACCACGTGTGTCCCCCCCCGAAGGAGGTGCTGCCGCCGCGGAGCAGGCGCTGCCGTTAATGATTTGCAGGATGACGTGGGGACTAAAGGCCTTTCCAAGGGTCACTGCCGGGGAGGCATGTGGAAGCAGGGCTCCCCTCGCCCAGCCTCACCCAGCCCCGCCGCCGGCAAGATGGTGCCTCTGACCGACTGCCAGCGTAAGCGGGCGGGCAGATTTGGGGTGGCCGCGTCCCGACAGCGATGCCCATCCCTGCGGGACCGGGGCGTGCCGTGGGGATGCTCCGCAGCACCCGAGGCAGGGCTGGAGGCTGCTCACTGGGGTCGTCAGGGAAGGGAGAGGGTGCAATGGCAAGCCCCGTGCTGGGGCGGGGGGACACGGTGGGAGCCCTGCTGGGACGCGGGGACCAGGCAGGGCTGTGTGTGGGGACCAGCACTGGGGTCCTGCAGAGCCGAGTTTGCCCTCACCCTCTGCCTCAGGTCTGCGTTGGGAACAGCAACTGAGGAGGTGCCTGGCTCCTCCGGAGAGCATCGCCAGCCTCTCCCACCGGCTGCCTGCACCGACACCCTTCATGCCAGTGTTCAGAAAAATCCTGGAGACGACCTTCCCATTTATTTTTTTCTTCGTGGTTTATTCTTTATCTGGCAGCCCAGAAGAGTTGCTGGGGTACCTGACAGTCTCTCCAGGGCTTGGGCAGGTGGAAAGGTTGTTTCTAAGCTTTGGAGACTAAGCCAAAGCATATTTCTGGGAGGGAACAGGCCAGGGAGGTGCCAAGGAGAGCAACTGCAGCCCAAGGTGGGACCTGAGCCGTGAGCCCGAGCCCCCGTCTCAGCCCTCCTCCTGTCCTTTGCAGGGATCGGCGTGGGACTGGTTGGCTTTGGCCTCTTCTTCGTCCTTTTTGGGATGCTCTTGTATTTTGACTCGGTGCTCTTGGCCTTTGGGAATGTGAGTACGGTGGGGCTGGGTCTCCCTGCAACAGGCTCTGATGCCCAGGATGGAGCAAAGGGTCCGTCTGGGCAGGGCTTTTCTGACCCGCTCTCCTTCATCCTCCCAGATCCTCTTCCTCTCCGGCTTGGTCTTCATCATCGGCTTCAGGAGGACCTTCACTTTCTTCTTCCAATGGCCAAAGCTGAAGGGCACCAGCTTCTTCATGGGGGGGGTCCTCATCGTCCTCATGCGGTGGCCTCTCCTGGGCATGCTGCTGGAGGCTTACGGCTTCATCACTCTCTTCAGGTCCGACCCACGGCTCCTGGCTCTCCCGGCATGGCGTGGGTGCCTTGAGCCGAAGAGTGGGAGCTGGGTGATCTTTGTGCCCTGCAACCCCGCTGCTCCCATCCTGGCAAAATCCTGGCACAGGGCTTAACAGAAACTTTTGTTTTGATACAGGAGTTTTTTCCCAGTGGCTTTTGGGTTTTTGGGTTCGCTGGCAAACATCCCTGTGCTGAGCAAGGTGAGCAGGGCGCTGGGTGCGGTTCACACGGGCTGATGTGACCCTTGGGGTTTGCAGTCCTTGGATGATATCAATCCCGATCGCTGTGGCTGGGACCAGGCAGGGAAGGTCACCGTGGTGTCTCTGCAGCCCCCTGAGGATGCAGTGGAGGATTTTCCTGCTAATCAGGATCTGTCCCTGTTGCAGCTCTTGCAGAAGGTGGGAGACAGCAGCTCCATGGTGTGACCTGCGAGACAGGCTGCATCGCTGGAGACAGGATGGTGTGAGCAAGCCCTGGGTCCGGCTTTCCCATGGTGAGCTGCCACCTTTCTCAGCCCCGGGACCCTCGGCGCTGGCCAGAGCCACCCCCGCTGCAGGGATGGTGCCTCGCTGCCCCGTGGGGCTACCGCGAGCATCTCCTGAGCGAGGCTCTGGGGACCAAACGCTGTGCCAGACAGGCTTCTGGAATTAGCGTTATTTTATTCTTTTTGTCTTCCCCTGTTGAAAGATTTAATTAAAAAGTGCGTCTGAGACTGAACTCAGACTGTGCTCCTTTTCTGTGGCTCAGGGCTGGCTCCAGCTCTGGTACTTCTTAGTGTCACCAAGAGGCACGATGGCCATGGCTGGAGGTGGCAGAGGGACCTTCCCATGGCCATGGCTGGAGATGGCACAGGGACCTTCTGGTCACCATGGCCTTCAGTTGCCCTGGCCGAGCCCCAGCCAGCTCGGGCAGCCCTGGCTCGCCGGCAGTGGCCGTGGCACTGCCTTCCCACGCGTCCCGCGGGGATGTGGCCTGCGGAAAGCAGAGCCCGGGGAGCCACGGGAGAGGGCAGGGGAGGTTAGGAAAACACCCATTAAACCACATTAACATTTCATGACCTGATCGGAGGAGTTACCCCATTCAAATTCAGCAACCATGAAAAAGCAAATGACATCTGGGGTTATTAATTAATTGAGAGATGCTGGGGTGGGAGGGGGAGCGGGAGCAAATCCCCAGAGTTACAGTGCTGATATCTCTGACCATTATGGGCCAGGACTCGCATTTCCCATAGACCTGTTTCCTGTGGGATGAGGCTGGGACAGAGCAGAGCTGGACCCACTGGCTGCTGCCTGGTGGGAGCTACAGTGGTGGTGGGCACCAGGACAGCTCTGCTGGGGTTTGAGCCAGGGGAACATCTCCAGCACCTGATGCCCACTCCAATGCCAGCTGGCTGCCTACCCATGACTCGGATGTCTGCACCGCTCCGGGGGAGCTTGCTGAGATCCACGGCTTACACCCCAGAGAGGCATCCAGCCCCATCCACTGGCATTCAAAGCACCTTTTCATCTGCCACACATCCTCACAGCCCCAGCACGCTTTCTGGGAGGGCGATGGGAAGCTGCTGCTTTCCAGCCTGTTTCTGCAGGGACAGCTGCTGGGGGTCCCATCACATCACCCAACACGTCCCCTCTGTGTCCTCTCTGCAGCTGATTTGGCCTCAAGAACTGTTCAGGCCCAGGTACGTCAGGTGCTTTTAAACCCTGCTCGAGGCAGGACCTGCGCTGCTGGATGCTCTGGGGGAACGAGCATCCCACAATGTGAGGGGTCAGCTGCTCACAGGGAGACTTTCATGGCAGGCAGGACAGCACAGAGGTCTCCTACCTTAATGTCAGATCATTTTAGAGGAGCTTCGGGTTGCAGGAACTCCTCTCCCCAGGAGCGCAGCCAGTACTGCCAGAGAACTGGTTGGATAAGTCAGCGGATCTGTGTGATCAGAGACACAAGCTAAATGGATGTGAGCCAGGTTTCTATGAGCACTTGGGAAGCTGGGTGCAAGCAGGAGTTTAATTAAACCAAGGCAATCACATCAAAGCTGGTCCCTGTGCAGATACCCTTCTTAACTTGCAAGAATTAATTAATGAGTTTGAGTTAAACCTGTTCCCTCTTGATTGAAGCACAGCCTGATTGAGCTGGTGGCTGTGCCTGTTGGCACTTAGCAGGTACCGCACCGGTGCCCAGGTTTGCAGTGGGTTTGCAGCAGGTGAGAGCAGAGCTGGGAACTGCTCTGGCTGCTCAGCTGATGTGGGGTAACTCATTTGGGCACCCAGAACCCAGCCCCAGCAGGCAGGCTGAGCCCTGGGTTACAGAGGATGAGCTCCCCAGCGGGTATAAATCAGGGCAGCCCCCCTAAAGCTGGGTTGCTTTGTATCCCTGGGAGGTCTGGCTCAGGGGAAGCTCTCCCTTGCTGCTGGTTTTGAGGGGGTGCCTTTATGTTGAGTGCAGATTACAGCAGAAGAGTCTTGAGAAGGCAAAAAAGAGCTAGCAGTTTCCTGGCACCTGCTTGGCTGTGGGCAGGAGGAAGGTAAAGGTGGGTCCAGTTCTGCTGCTATCAGGGCCGGCTTTGATGATAAAGCGGAGGGATTTGGAGCAGAGCAAGAGCTGAGCAGCTGCTTGTGGAGGAGGGATGGGAGAGGAAGCATGGGCTTGGAGATTGTGCAGCTAAGGGAGGGCTGCAGCCTCCCTAAAGCCTATTTGTGATTCCTGTCTTTGCTTCGCCCCAGCTGAAAACTCACACCTGGGCTGTAAAGCAACTTTTCTTGGTCAAGCTTCATCTTTAGGCCTTCACCAGAAGAAAGACAAATGGTCCTAGAGACATCATGTGCAGGATAAAGTGATTCCCACTGTTTAATGCCCTTGTCCCTGGGGCAGCAAGCATGGATGAGCAGGGCATGTGCCCCAGGTGCTGTCACTTCACCCTGCTGGGAAAATCGAGCCAGGATGGAGCATCATCCCTGAGTGGCAGTGAGGGATGCTTCCCATCAGGCTCCAAAGTGACCCAGGGAATGGCTGTGAACTGCCTCTGGGATGGAGCAGGCAGCAGTAAGCTGGAGCTGCTCTCCCCAGCCTGCATGTCTGAAGCTTATTGCAGGGGAATGTTTTCCTTCTGGTTCAGTAAATTGCTATTTCAATGTGCCCTGCCAGAGCAGTTTTGGTTTTAAGCAAACACTTTGGGTGAAGCCCTGGCTCTGCTGACGTCAATGACCGAATTCCCCTGGTGTTGGTGCCATCCAGAGCCTCCTCCAAATCCTTCCCAAAAGTTGCTTTTATGCTTGAGCTTCTTGGTCATCTGGAACAAGGATCCTCACAAGCCTCATCTGTTTTTACTAGCAACAAACTCATGGACTAGAAAAGTGTGTAAAATGTGTGGGAAGGACAGAAATGCATCTACCTTTATTACTGTTTTAAAAGATCCCTCAGGAAAAAAGGCTATTAACTAAAACTTCCTGATGATTCCATTTAGAGAGGGAAATACTTAATCTTTCAAATTTTATTTTAAGAAATATGCTTGTTCAGCCCAATGCTAGAGAGGAACACATTTATCTTGCAGGAAAGCATTTGTTTCTCTCTGGAAAGTATTTTCCTTGAATTCACTCTTAGCTCAATCATTTCACTCCTTGAAAGCAGGCAGGGAAATAACTTAAGAGCATTCCCCTGTTATTTCCAGATGAGCTGCTCTTTATAGGATATGTAATTGTAGGAAACTCCAGCCCTTTGCAGCAAACTGCAGCAGGTTTCCCACAGCAGTACACGAATCAAGCAGGGAGATTGCAGCCTTGCCTGATGGCCTGTTACCTTCAGTCCTTGCAAATTCAGGTTAAGTGATGCTTTGGTTAGAACTGCCTGATGCTTTGAGGCTGCGTGGGAAGAGTAAAGAATCTTCCCTGCAGGTCTGGGTCTCCTGAAGGGCTGGGGTGAAAATCAGTGTGGTCCCAGAGCTGGCTGATATCCCTGTGGTCATCCTTCCCGTGCTGCCCTGCAGAGCCTGGCCCTTGGGCTCCTGCTTCAGCCCTTCGAGCCAGTGGAGCAATTCTCCTTCCCCCTCCTCTGGTTCCTACAACCCTGTGCACAAATGCACCCTTTGCAGCTTATTTTAAGCCCTGCGTCAGGTCTTTCCATCGCTGCTCCCATGCACCAGCTGCTCATCCCTGCTCACTGCTGGTGGACGTGACTGGAAAAAGCCTTGTGGGGATTTTCCTGGCACGGGGGAAGGTGCCCTGCACCGAGGGGCATCCTTGAGCCCTGGTGCTGCCAGCGAGGCAGGTCATCAGCCACTGCAAGGCAACAGCCCTCGGTTCTCTGATGGGTTTGGGTAAGTGCTTTATGCCTTGGTTTCCCTTCCAAGGGGGCTGTGGTGTCATGCCCTTGGCAGGGAAGGGCTGTCTTCCTCTGGGTCCAGAGCAAGCTGGTGCTTCCTTTCCCCCGGGGACCTGCAGCCCTTCAGCATTCCCACCTGCATCCCGCTCCGGCTGCCCCACGGGAGATGAGTGCATCTCTCCTTCCTAGGGGAAAGCCATGCCCAGAGCATCCAATGCTCCTGAGGGCTCCTGCAGACGTGCCTCCCCTTGGCCATGGGTCAAAGGGGAGCTGGAAACACCAGAGCCCCACAGCCCTGCATCCTGGGACCACCTTGCCCCGGCTGATGTGGCCCCTTTCCTTTGAAGTCACTCCACAGCCCTGGTCTCTCCTTTGGGGAACTGGGCTCTGCAAAGCAGGCAGAGCCTGCGGGATGCCCGGGAAGGGGATTTATGTCCGGTGGCTGCCCGCCAAGCTCTCTCTCGCATCGCTGTGACTCTCTGGCTGGGCTGCTGCCTCCTGACCTCTGCATCTCACTGCAACCTGTGCTGGGGCACGAGGCTCCCCCGAGTGACGCAGCACCAGGGCTTGGCGTGGGAAAAGACGTCAGGGCTGGGGGGAGTGGGGCTGCGACCCATGGGCCAGAGCCTCGGTGCCTGCTGAGGTCAGCCTTCCCCTGCCTCCAAACACTGCAGCCAAAATCCCCCAGGGAAAGGAGGCTGTAAAGCCCCAGTCCTGGGGAGAAGCTGTCTGTAGCTTCTGGGGTGTCCTTCTTTCCATTCCCCCCCTCCCAGCACCGGTGTCCCCTGGACAAGGGTGACAGCAGTGCCCTAAACAAATCCCTTCTGCAACAGGAGGCACGCCTGCGTGGTTGCATAGCTGGGGGTTTCGAGGCAGGGGCAATTGTGTCATCAGGTTCTTCCAAGAATATTTTTATTGCTTTTGCAGTCATTTCCCACCAAGGTTCCCTGAGCTCAAGCCCTGGGCTTGGAGCCACAGGGCCTGATCCGGCACCCACCACCCTGGGCTGGGCACTGCTTGCGGAAACACAGCCGCGTGTGAGCTGGGGACCAGTGATGCACCTTATACAAGGGAGTCCTCTGCAGCCCACGCTGGGGTTTTTGAGCAGCATCCCCCTTCCAAAACACAGGGCAGAGTGGGCACAGCAGCTTAGGCATCCAGAGCCATGCTGGGCTCCTCTGCACCCTGCTTGAACAAGGCAGAGAACAGACTGCTCTTCCTCGCTGCAGTGTGCCTGGCCAGGCTGTGGATGCTCGTACCTTGGTCTTGTATCATATGCAGCAACTGCAATGAGTTTAGCCGTTCTCTGCCCTGGGCTCTCCTCCCTCGCCAAGGAGAGGGGTTTGGCCGGGGGGGGGGGGGCTGGTGTCTTCCCCCTCACTGCGCTCAGAGCAGCCACCATAAGGGCAGTGGGTTCTGGCGAATTTGCGGTTGGGGTCTGCGTGGCCGAAGGGGCTGTAACTGAGCGCCCTTTGCTGGTCCTGGCCCTGGGCCTTTGCGGAACACCCCATTCCTTTCTAGCAGAGAGCTCCGGGACATCTCCTTGGCCAGACTGCCATCTAGACCTGAGCCACCACCACCGGCATCAGCATTACCCACCAGCTCTCCTGACTGACACCAGCAAGCATTTGGCCCGTGCCCTACACACATCATGTTAGTGATGGCCGGCTGCTGACAGGTAGCAATGCTATTAACCACAAGGAGCGTGGGTCTGTGGCTCCCAGCTATTCACACCTCCCCTTGCCAGCCACGCTTGTCAGCTGTGCCCACCTGCCGCTGGGCATGGGGCTCTCCTGGCCATGCCACCCTCCGCAGCTACTGTCATGGCCAGCATCCAGCCACCTGCCCACAGTGCTGCCTGTGGGATCCCCAGCCCTCCCCCAGCCAGCGGGGAGGAGAAACCCACACGGATGCAGAAACCCAGGCTATAAAAGCATCCTCCCCTTAGGGACGCAACGAAGCTGCTGGCAAAGGAGGCAGCTGCCCTGGGAGAGCGAGATGCCGACGGGACACAGCAGGAGGGTGCAGCAGTGTCTGGTGGTCTTGGCCGTCACCTGGGGTGCCAGCTTCTTCCCCTCGCCAGCCCAGGCTTTGCAGAGGTAGCAGGCGTGCGTGTTGCAGGTGGCCCACAACGTTGTGGGTCTTGCTGTCTCCCCTTGGTTTCGGGTGCTTGGGTTGGTGCTGAGGACCGAAGGACTCTCCTCCTGCGGTACCTGCCGCAGCCGTGCTGAGAAACCCCCTTCCTCCTCCTTTTCTGTTCTGCGCTGGCGTGCCTGCTCTTCCTCGCTCCTCTTCCTCCCCCCTCCTTGAGCACCACATGGTCAGCAGCACCCCTGTCTCCCAAAAAAACGAGGAGGCCAAAACGAAGCCCTTCGCTTGCCAACGAACGAGCCGAGCGTGGGGCTGAGCTTAGCCCATGAGTGGCTGCCCGGTGTCGATAGATACCTCCTCCAGCAGGCAGCCCCCGTGGGATCCCTGTCCCGGGTGGGCTGTGGTGCATCCCCCCCACCCTCCCCAGGGCCGGTGTGGGTCTGGTGGTGCCGTGGGAGAGGGACCCACCGGAGCCCGCCTGGCAGCCCCACGGCGCGGGGAGCTGCTGCCATCTAGAGCCACCCGGCTGGATTTCCCAAAAGCAGGAGTGCTGGGGTGGGAGGGGGGGTGGGTGGCCTTCTGGTGGGTGCTCTCCCGGCTCCCCCCAGCCCTGCCTTCGCCCCCTCTCCCCATCCCGGCAGGATCGCCCTGCGGAGGATGCCCTCCATCCGCCAGACGCTGCAGGAGATGGGAGTGAAGGTGTCGGACATCTTCCCTGAGCTCAAGCACAGTAGCCGCAGAGGCGCGGTCGGTCCCAGAAATGGGACGGCTCCCACTCTCCTCACAAACTACCTGGACGTGAGTGTCTCCCTGCGGAGGGGGTTTGTCACCCCAGCACCCAGCAAGTCGCACCCGCTGCACCCCACGGTGCGTTTGCTGTCGGGGCTCGGGTCTGCATGAGCCCCGTCTCCTGTCTGAGCTGTGCCCCCGGTGATGCTCCCCGTGCTATTCCTCTTCCAGACCCAGTATTTCGGCGAGATCAGCATCGGTACCCCCGCGCAGACCTTCAAGGTGGTCTTCGACACGGGCTCGGCCAACCTGTGGGTGCCATCCTACAAGTGCTCCCCCCTCTACAGCGCCTGCGGTGAGTACGGGGGCACGGCCGGACCTGGGGTCAGGGCTGACCCCCTCCAGCCTCAGCTCCAGCTTCAGCTCAGCAAACGTGGGCAAGTCCCTCCTTCTCGAGGGCTGTTCAAAGCAGACTGGGGTGGATTTACCTTTGGACGGGGGGGGCTGTTTGCTACTGTCCCATCCCCTGGCACTGGGGCAGGGTGGGTTCATCATCCCACGGAGGCTGGGGAACAGAGACGCGCAGCCGGTCCTGCCGTCGCTGCCTTCCTCGCTTCCTTTGATGCACCTTCTCCTTCTCCCCAGTTTCCCACAGCCGCTACGACTCCTCCAAGTCACGGACGTACATAGCCAACGGCACAGGCTTTGCTATCCGCTACGGGACAGGGAGCGTCAAAGGCTTCCTCAGCCAGGACATCGTTATGGTGAGTGCGTGCCCTGAATTTGCAGACCTGGAGCTGCTGGCTCAGCAAGGAGATGCTCGTGTGTGTGTGGCTCTGCTCCTCTATATGAGCATCCCCAGTCACCCAAGAGTAGGGAGGATTTGGGGGGGGATCTAGCCCCCCAGCTCCCTGCAAGGACACTTGTGCCCTTCCCCAGGTGTCAGACATCCCCATCATCCAGGTCTTTGCCGAGGCAACGGCGCTGCCTGCCTTCCCCTTCATCTTTGCCAGGTTTGATGGGGTGCTGGGGATGGGCTACCCCAGCCAGGCCATCGATGGCATCACCCCCGTCTTCGACCGGATCCTCTCCCAGCAGATCCTCAAGGAGGACGTGTTTTCCGTCTACTACAGCCGGTGGGTCTTGTAGGGACCAGGCTTCGGGGCTGGGGAGGTGTTTGGTTTGCAGGGCGTGGATATTGCAACCACGGCAGTACTGGGTTTGTGTCTTGGGATTGGGAAAGATCCATGGCTGGGGCTGTAGGACCTGGGGTGGGGTGGAGGGCACGGACATGTGGAGGATGCCTGGAGGAGCTGGAGTGGAATGAGGCAGCACAAGAGGCAGAGCCAGGTGGATGCTTATCTGGAGCTGCTGGGCAGGGAGTGCTGAGGCTGGGAGTGGCTGCTCCCTGCTCGTTTGTCACTGTCGGATTGCACAAAGTCACTAGCTCTGCCAGTGGAGCTGGGGCAATCACAGCTGGGAGTGGATGTAGTGTTTCATCTACAGGCAAAATTAAAAACCCCCAAAAATCTATTGAAGAAAAACCTGCACCAGCAGCCAAACCTCCTTTAATTTCTTGCCCCAAACTGTTGTGCCCCAGCATCCCTCCTCCCAGCAGCACCAAAACCCGCAGAAGCAGCGGGAGAGCCTGTCCTGGCAGAGCAGGAATGCTGCCCTCCCCTCCCCAGCACTCCCCACTGGCCCCAGGTACAGCACCCTGGCAATGTGCAGTGACAAACAGACCCAAACCCACATGCTTAAAGCAGGCATGGTAACTCTTTACCTCAACTAAAGGTGGATCCATCAATAACGAACAAAGCCTAATGATGCTGGCTGCAACTGCAGCCTCATCTGGGTGCTGCTTAGTTCCCCTTGGCACCCCGGGGACACAGCTGCCCTCGGACCACAGGCTCATGGAGCATCCCTCTCTTTGCAGAGCTTCAAAGTAAGAAGACAAAAAGCACGAGCGCTCTCCAGGCAGAACCCACTAACAGTCACCCGTGCACCCTGGGGCCGGGCAGCAGACCCCACTCGTGCTACGAGCCCCAGGCGAGCCCTGCCCAGTGCTGGCAGCCAGGCACTGGTCCGTAGGAGCTCACACACCAGCAGCCCCGCACTGGGCTCTGCCCACATGCCTGCCCTGCACAGGAGCCAGCACCAACCTGCTCGGAGACCTCAGCATGTGGCATCTCCTCTCCTGCGGGCTCTTGCACCCCTCTGAACTAACTTGGGGTTTCTTCTGCTCCATCTTGCTCTCTGCTGCGGCTAACCGGGTCAGCAGAGCCTTACGGCCGGGGCTGGTGCCTTCTCGACGTTTTTTTAGGGACAGCAGCCGAGGGGGAATCACTCCGCTGTGTTTTGCACCCTAGGAATGCTCTCCTGAAACCCGGGGGGGAAATAATCCTCGGAGGCAGCGACCCAGCCTACTACACCGGTGACTTCCACTACCTGAACGTCAGCAAGAGCGGCTACTGGCAGATCAGCATGAAGGGGTGAGGCCAGGGAGTGCTTCTGCACAGCACCGGGCTGCATCCTGCAAACCTGCCTGGGTGTGCAAGGGTGGGCCTGGGAAAAGCTTGCTGGGGAAGGTGGTCCACAGAGACATGTGTTCACTCGGTGTCACTGGTGGATGCTTTCCCCTCTGGAGGGGAGCGGGGTTGGTTCCTCCAGCACAGTTACATCTCTGTGCTCAGCAAGGAGCCAGGAGCTGAGCCGGGGAATGCAGAGGGGGTGGCACCGTGGGCTGATTCAACTTGGAAGCTGCAGTGGAAGAGTTTAACCCCCTTTAGCCCTGCAGGAGTGTAAGGCACTGAAACAATTCTGCTTTGTTTAATTTAAAAAAAACCAAACCACACATAATGAAGATTAGCTTTCACATTCGAGAGGCTTGAAGGGAGGGTTCCCAGTGCCCCTGGAGAGTCTGTTCTCTGGAGGCACCGGGAGAAGCACGTGCTCTGCCTGGCCAGCGTTCCCTGGACAAACACGTGGCACACTCACGCGTGGGCACACATTGGCCCTGGGAGCCGAGCCGTGGTCACCATGGGAGACTCAGGGTCACCCCTCTCCCCTCCCACACCAGGGTGTCCATAGGGGCTGAAATCCTGTTCTGCAAGGAAGGCTGTTCTGTGGCCATCGACACAGGAGCATCCTACATCACCGGCCCAGCTGGCCCCATCTCCGTGCTGATGAAAGCCATCGGGGCAGCAGAAATGGCCGAAGGAGAGGTGAGCAAACCCTTGTCCCACTCCATGTCCCTGCCACCTGCCCCTTTGGCTGCCTGTACCCCAGCCCATCCCTGCCCCAGCAAATGAGATCAGCGCTGCCTCCTCCTCCTCCCACAGTATGTGGTGGACTGTGACCAAGTCCCTCAGCTGCCCAACATCTCCTTCCACCTGGGTGGGAAGGCATACACACTCAGCGGCTCAGCCTATGTCCTCCGGGTAAGCTGCATCCCTCCGTGCGGGGCGGGAGGGCGGCTCTCCTCAGGCTGGGTGTATCTGCTGGGGAGAGCAGTGCATCTCGGGGTGCGGCTCTTCTGCAGCATCGCGCACCCTCCTTGGCTCCCCTAAAGCAGCTGAGATGAGCCCCAGAGTGATGCTTCTTATTCTTCCCCAAACCCTCCTGTTCGGCAGAGGTGTCCAGATGAGCCAGACCAACCTGTCGCTGCTTCCTTGGGTGGTTTCGGGGAGATTTGGGGTTAGCAGAAAAGAGCAGAGACAGGCAGGGATCCTCCTTCCTGGAGGAAGGAACGTGGAGGCCAAGCAGAGGGTATTTTGCTGGGGATCACAGCCCTTCCTCAGGCACGCTGGAGTAGGTATCTCCCTCCTGGCACCTCCATCACGGCGTGGGTCTCCTCTTTGCAGCAATCCCAGTATGGGGAGGACATCTGTGTGGTGGCTTTCTCGGGGCTGGACATCCCACCTCCAGCTGGTCCCCTCTGGATCCTGGGCGCCAGCTTCATCGGACACTACTACACCAAATTCGACCGGCGCAACAACCGCATTGGCTTTGCCACAGCCCGCTGACGGCCGGCAGGGGCCGTGGAGAGGGATGGGGGAACCAGCCTGGAGGCAAGAGTACCACCGAGAAGAAATGATTTGAAGTGCAAACGAGAACAGCGTTTCCTTACAGCTCAGCCACCTCCTCTCTGTACTGAAGCAACTGCAAAACCTCACCTTCTCCCACTCGAAAACCCCCGCTCTGCTTCCCGAGAGTCTCTGCTGCTGGGGAGAACTGAGCCTTAAACGCATCTTCTAGTGAGCGTGTTCAGTCTGGAAATCAAAGCGGGATCCTGTGTCCGGAGCTGCACCTCCAGGGACTTCTAGGGTGATGTGCAATAGTACAACTGGCATGCAGTGAATTGCTGCTGGTGTGGAGGTGCTTGCAGGTTGCAGACAGACTGAGGAGGGATGATCTGTTACAGTTTGTGTTATCCTTTGGATGGGAGAAAAATAATCTGGCTGTGTTTAGTGGTAGTTTTAGCTGGTGCTAACCCTACCCCTCTCCGTGAATTTAATATTAAACAATCTTAGAGCAACAGGACACTGAGTGGATGCTTATTCTTGCAGAGGGGAGAGATTGGACACTTCTATTAAGAGAACTGGACAAGTGTTCCTCTGCTGGGATCCACCACTGCATTTATGTCCTTCCCTGTTTCACAAGAGTGAAATGCCCTCCCAGCTTAGTGCCACAGCACCTACCTATAGGCAAATCAGGGTCTTTTCAAACATTGTGCTGTGTGGGCTATCCATGCCTCGACTTGCTTTCCCATGGGGGGCTCAGGACCACTGGTCACACTGCTGGGGACAGGGGGACGGGGCTGTACATCTGCTTCGCTGCTCTTTGGGGAGGGGAAGGTGCCTGCAGATCTGATTAAGGGTAGCTAACTTTGACCCACTAGGAAGGCAGCTCTTGCTGCCCTGGTGCCCGGATCTGTTTCCATTGCCACGTTGGCTCCAGCTAATAACTAGAGGCTTGTCTCTGTGCTGGCTGTGTGCGGAGATGCTCAGCGGGAGCGTGCTGGAACTGCTAGCCCTGTGCCGGCTGGCCCGGCAGGAGGGGCAGACCAGTGCTCCCAGCCAGAGACTGACATTTCCAGTTCTGCAGGAGAGCTGCAGTGCTTCGAGTTACAGCCGAGCAGCTGCAAATCCAAGCTCTCACCAATGCCAAGCGGTTTGCAACATGCTCTCATCTCCAGTTCGACCAGCTCAGGTGCTGTGACTGCCGTGGTCCGCAGCCGAGCCCTGGGAAACGTGCCTGCAAAGCAGAGCACAACGCTTGGGCTCCTGGAGCAGAGCCTGGAGCAAGCCACCATCTGAGCGCAACCGCTCGCAGAAGCTTCTCATCCTCATTTCTGCCACCAGCGATGACTGCTGATGAATTCCCAGTGCTGCCCGAAGGGCAGGCTGACACGAGCTGCCTCTCAGGCTGCAGGGACGTTTGGGAGAGCGATGTTCCTACCAGCACCAAAAACAGCAGCTGCTGTGTGACCTTTCCAGCCAGGTAGGCAGCAGCCTCCGCTCCCCAGCCCTCCCTCCCAGCGCAGCACCTCGTCCCCGGCCCTGCCCCATGGAGCAGCAGCGCAGCCTTACACCGGAGAGGATGTTGCTACGCGGATGTTCGTCCCTCCTGGGAGGTTCTCTGCAGCGTTTAAACCTCTTAACAGTGGGATGCACAACCCTGGGTCTCCAAGGATGGGAAATTCAAGGCACCCAGCAACGTGTTGTTTCTTTCCATCGCCTTCTGCAGCACTGCTCCGTCACCTCCGACGCGAGGGCGAGGAGAGCAGTGGCAACGGCTCTTCGGGGCCTGGGGGTGGAGGGAAGGGGCCCCAGCGGTCAGCGTATCTTGCTTTCATCCAGCATTTCCTGAGCACGCCCGGGCGCTCCAGGCAGCTGCTCGGCAGCACAGGAAACCCCAGGGGCTGGGAAGCAGCGGCAGCACAGGCAGGGAGGGCACGGGAGGGAGGGCAGAGCTGCCCAGAGACCCTCGGCAAGAGGGGAATCCGCACAGGTCAGTGCTGGAGCTACAGTCCAGCCTCTCCGCAACCTTCTGGCTATACAGAGATGCTGGCAAGGTTCTCCTCTTCCTTCCTACCGCAGGGAAACCCTGCGCTTGGAAATAACTAAGCCTCCTCTGTCCTATTCTACACCGCAAAGGCTCCGGTCTGGCGAAGGCTCGAGTGGATGTCAGCTTGAAGAAGCACCAGGTGACTTAAGCCCCCATGATGGCTTCTGCCTTTAGCCCTCAGCTGGAAAATGGTCAGGCTGGCCTAAATAGGATCCAGTTTTTGTGGATCCAGTTCGGCTCCTATTCAGCACAGTTGTTCCAAGCAGCAGGAAGGGAAAAATGCCTGGGCTGCTTGCGGTGCTGCTCCTGGGCCCCTTAAGCCAGCCTATTAACACCTCTAATCGCCTGCGCCGGGACAATTTCCTGGTGGCTGCAGCGCAGTCCTGGCTTCGAGGCACCGCTAACCCGCGACTGCCCCGTATTAACACTTGTGATTGTTATGGGCGAGCAATTAGGCCACACTCAGCCTGGCAAAGCGGCAGGAGCAATTATGACCATCCTATTAAAACTGACAGAGCTCGCTCTATATTTAGCAACACGGGGAACTGGCTGGTTTATTTTTTTCCCCTTCCTTAAATGATTTTCCCCAAGTCTCCATGGTCCATTTAGCTGGTTTCAGCCGCAGCCAGCTGTAAACTTTGGAGGGGGCATTCTCCGCTCCCAGCCGTGTGCAGTTGTTATTTCCTCCGATAATGAAGCCAGGCTGGAGCGGTGTCAGCAGGCTGCGGGGGGGGGGGGGCTGTGCCCTATCTACAACCATCAAACCTCTCTCCAGCCCACCTGTAAATCCCCTATGGGGGTCAGCGCTTGGTGGGTGACGCGGTAGCGCGGCTGGAGAGACCACCCCAGAGGAAACACATCCCTCCTGGAGCCCATCTCCTGCGCACCGTCCCCGTCCTTTTTATCCCAGAACCCAAAGGGATGGGGGGGGGGGAAGCTGTGCCCCCCAGGCATGGCTGAAGGGCTCCAGGGGTAGAGTGGGGGGCACAGGCAGCCGGTGTGGTGGGTGCAGGTGTGGGTGCCAGGGGTGGGTGCTGGTGCCAGTGGGTGCACAGGTGTGGGTGCCCGTGTGGGGGGGTGCCGGTGGGGGG
>NW_010972504.1:3502732-3514401 GCF_000737465.1 Haliaeetus leucocephalus
TGGATGAGGGGGACGTGCTGCCCGGAGCGCTGCGGCTCATGCGGGAGCTGAGACCCGGCTGGGAACCGGCGAGGGTGAAAACCAAGGTACGACCCACCGGGGTGGGGGGGGGGGGAGAGCCCGCGCGGCCCCCCCGCGGGGATCTTCCGAAGGGGGTGCGGAGCCCAGCACGGGGGGCTATAGGGTCCTCCCGAGAGGGGGGCTGTGGGGCTGGCCCCGGGGTGCTTATAGGGCCTGCCCTGGGGTGGTATAGAGCTCGCTCTTGGGGGGCTATGAGGTCCACGTGAGGGTGACCGTAGGACCCGCTCTGGGGGGCTATAGGACCTGCCAAGGAGGGTACGACGTCCTGTCCCCCCATCCCCGGTTCTCCACTCTCAGAACGTAACTGGGGCCCGTCGGATGCGCAAAGGTGTGACACTTTGGGGACCCCTCGGGCAGTCACCCGAGCGGTGACTGTGAAGGCAGGTGTGGCCCCAGGGTCCCTTGAAGCCACCAAGGTGGGTGAAGACTGAGGGGATGCCGGGGGTGGCACCTTGCACTGCTGGTTCCCCATCGAGTCTATCCTGCAGGTGCTGCCAGACCCCTGCCTGCACCCAGTGCTGCCAGACCCCTGCCCGCAGGAGTAGCTGCTCCTGGGAACAAGTCTCGCTTGGGTTACTTGTTGGCTTGCACCTTTGCCAGGTTGCATGGGCTTGAGCGCAGGTTCGGATGGGAGCTGGGACTCAGTGCTGGGTTCCTTTTGCACGGGATGGGGCTTGGCTGTCTGGAGCTGGTAGGGCTTTGCTGCAGCGGGTGGGAGAGTGAGGGTGCCAGGTCTCGGGTGGAAAAGCGAGGCTGGTGGTGTCTGTGCCCTCAGTGGGCTCCTGGCAATGGGCACAGGGGTGTGGAGGTGGCAGAGCTGGGTGCACTTTAAACGTATACAAGTGTGTATGCATGTCCTCTGAAGGCACACACTTCCCGTGTGCCTGGAGTGTCATTAAAAATGTATTAATAGCCAAGTGTAATTAAATACAAGAAGCTGCAGGAACATACATATGAAAGGGCAGATGGCAATAGGCAGGAAGCTGGGAGTTTGAGTTCCTCAGAGCACATAGTTGTAGGGGCAGGAAATGTCTCGGGCTCTGTGCAGCACCGAGCACAGACCTCGGTGGCAATGGTTGTTTGAGAAGGACCCCGGGTCTCTGGTATCCAGGCTCTCTTCAGGCATCAGAGGGGGTCAGTGTTGAACAGCAGCTTGTGCGTGCGTGCGTGTGGTTTTAATTAAAAAAAAAAAAAAAAGCAGAAAAAAAAAACCTTGGGAGTTGTGGGGGGGAAACCTCCAGTTGCATTTCCCTTAGCTGCTATTGCAAGAGCTGTTCGGGAGGGGATTGGAGCAGTGCACTGGTCCTCAGCTGGTTCCTATTAGCGTTCCTGTTCGCTTTCCTCCGCGCACTGGAGCGGTTCCCGGTTCACACCACCTCGTTGCACGGTGTCAGTGCTCAGCTGCTTGCAGGGGCCGTACCAGGCTGTGCCGGTGACGCGGAAAAATCTCCCGGTGCTTGGGGCAGGGTGTGGAAGACGGGAAGGAAGAGTCTGGGTGCTTGGCCTCCTCCACATGCCCTCTTCTTGCTGGGGTCTTCAGCCCCCTGTGCTCCAGGTCGTGCCTGCTTTCCAGGACTCCCACTCCTCATCCGTTCAGCTCTATCCCTGGGCAGAAGCATCTCCGTACCGAGAAGGCACAGGCGGTATCGGTGAGTCAGCCAGCCACGCTGTCAGGGAAGCACGCACTCCTCCATCCCTCATCCGGCAATTAGAAGAGCAGCAGCGACGTGGAGCCAAACCCCTGCGAGGACTTTTGGCATGGCTGGACTTTTTTAGCCCAACTTTGGCAACAAGGTGCCCTATTGCAGTCCTGCCCTGGGCTGCCGGCTGCCTGTCGGGCTGGGGAGGGGTGCTGGGGGGGTGCCTGCACGAGGAGGCAGCCGACACGGCGGTGCTTCGGGGGTGCCGAGGGGTCTCGCGGCAGGAACAGCACCGGCGTGTCGGATGGAGCTGCTTCGCTTCAGCACCTTTGCACAGGGCTTGGGTCTTGCTTTGTATTTAATTGCTGCAAGGCTCCTGATGTGGAGTCACACTCGCTTTCCCCCCGCCTCCCTGCTGTCACACAACCGCAGCAGGGAAGGATTTGGGCTGGTAGCAGTGCTGTGGCCCTGCTGATAGCTGACTGCACTTTGGATCTACAAGGAGTAGCACTGGGCATCTGCCAAGCAACCATGCTTGTTCCTCAGGAGCTGGAGGAGCTGCTGCCTCCAAAGCAGGCAAGCCCCTGCGTGCGTGTGTGCAGGTTGCTGATGAACCACGTGTGAGTCTCCAAAGTTAGTGGCCTGGAATTCAGGGGGGATAAGGCTCAGTAATCCCTTTAAACCTGCTGGAAAGGGCTGATCAGGCTGTCGAGCAGCAAAACAAAGCAGCGCGAGGAGGACTTTGCAGGCGAGGCAGCGCTGAGCATCTTGACGTGCGGCTGATGTGCGTGTGGCTGATGGAGGGCACTGGCCCCAGGGTGCACCGTCTTCCGCAGGGATGGGCCGTGACGCTTTTTGCTTGCTGAATTTCTGGCCTCTGGGCCTGGCAGTACAAGGAGAGGAGAGAAATGAGGGTGGCACCGTGGTGGAAACGCAGTTTATCTGCCCTGGGAAAAGCAGCTCGCTTGCTTGAGAAGGTTCAGCCTGGCCCAGCTGCAGCCGAGCGGCAGCAGCCCACCAGGGATGTGGTGGCTGGCTCGCTGCTTGCCGTGCTCACCCCGAATCCAACACCAGCCAGCTGTGTAACGAGGGGTGTTAGCGCCGTCTAACTTCGGGTGTCTCATTCCAGTGCTTTGAGTTTCCCTTGGGAGGCTGCATGGGGAGCCCTATATATAGGCACCCTATACAGGAGCGTGAGTTGCTGAGTGGGATGTCTAAAATTAGCTGTCCCACCCCCGAGCACCGCTGCTGCCGTAGCACGTGCCCTCGCCCCCCCCCTCCCGCTCCGTCAGCATCACATCTGCTCCGGCTCCCCGAACCCAAAGGGGATAAGGAAATCGCTCTCGTGGGGAGCAGCGGGACCCCGGCACGCTCGGCCTCGGTGCCGAGCAGGAGCCGCGTGGGGCTGAGCATCCTGCCTGCGTGGGGGACAATGGGGCAGGGGTTTCCCGAGGAGCGATGGAGACCCAAACCCCTCTGTGCACCGGAGGCGACTGAAATCACTGCAGGATTGGGAGAGGAGCCCGGCGCAGGCGGCAGCGGCAGCCCCTGCATGTGCACGGGCAGGCGGCCAAGCCGGGGCGACGGGAGAACAAACCTCTCTTTCCATCTGTGAGAAGCCATCAGAGCAATGACACGAGACGTCCCCAGCAGAGACATCCCTGCCTATCAGCGACCCGGCCCCGTGGGGAGGGTCAGGGGGAGGAGACGGGGTGGTGGTGTTTGCTCCATGTTGTTTGCCGGGTGTTTGTGGGTTGTTTTATTTTTTTTTCATTTTGTGCCAAAAGATTTATGCTGATTGTTTGGGAGCGATTCCCGGGGCCGCTCGAATGCCAAGCGTGCTGGCGGCACATCTGGCCTGAGCTGTTCCTGAGCTTCCAGGTGAAAAATGGCAGGATTTCCACCCAAACCGCCGGCTTTGTGCAGCTGAAGCCTCGTGCCTGTGGCCCTGTGCAGAGCCCCAGTACGAGTGCGAGACTCGAGGCCTTGCAAACTCATGCCATCTGCTGCGGGAGCTTTCCTGGCTGCCGTGGGCACTGCTGCTTCATGCTTTCTTTTGCCCGTTGCCTGTTATTGCCTTTGCCACGTTGCTTTCTCCCTGGAGTATGCTGGTGGGAAGGGGGTTTCCCCCACCCCCAGCTGGCGCGGCAGGGATATACAGGCATCCGCTCTACCACCCTTCTCCCCCTCCAGCTCTTCACCGATGGCATCACCAACAAGCTCGTGGCCTGCTACACGGACGAGGGCATGGCGGACGCGGTGCTGGTCCGTGTCTACGGCAGGAAGACGGAGCTTTTCGTGGACCGGGAGACGGAGCTGAGGAACTTTCAGGTGCTGCGTGCCCACGGCTGTGCCCCCGACCTCTACTGCGCCTTCCAGAACGGGCTCTGCTACCAGTTCCTGCCGGGCATCGCGCTGGGGCCCGACCACGTGCGGGACCCCCACATCTTCAGGTGTGCAGGACCCCCATGTCCTTGGTTGTGTGGGTCTGGAGAGGAGCCATGGGACAGGGGAACCAGTGCTTCTCTGGGCATGAGGGGTTTGCTCCGTGTTGCCAGCGCTCCCGCTCACTCCCTTTGATCCAGACTGGTGCTCACTGATGTGCACAGACCTGGGTGGTGCTGGGTGATAAATGAGCCGAACTGCAGCCGGGTTTATCACCACGTGTTTAAAGCATCAGCTTTTGGTGAATAGAGATTTTGTGAGAGCCACGGCTTTTATCTGAACTTGCCCTGAAAAAGTGAATGCTGCTTTTGACCCAGACAAGGTCTTGAAATACTTCAGAGGTTTGTAGCTGAAGTGGAGGGGAGTTTCAGCTGTGCTGACCTCGCGTTTTTAAACATAGCTTTCAGGAAACGTCCCTCAAAGACGTCTCAAGGCTGGTTTTGAGGAGCGCTCCTCTTGGGGATGCTGCTGCACAGCCACCTCTCACCCACGCATCTGCCTTTCCTTCCAGGCTGGTGGCCCAGGAGATGGCCCGGGTACACGCCATCCACGCCAACGGGAGCCTCCCCAAGCCCATCCTCTGGCAGAAGCTGCACAAATACCTCACCCTCGTGAAGACGGAACTCAGCCCAAAGGTATCCAACCCCAGGTAAAGGCAGAGGGATCCCAAAGAGCCAGGCTCTGGCTTGGGCATCCGCTGCCCACCCATCTCTAAGTCTTCCCCGTATGGGACCGGGGGGAAGAGCCCCAGTTCCCAGGTAAATCCTCCTTGGGTGTCTTGGGTTGGTGAGCAGAGCTGGGGATGGTGTCGGGGCTGGATCTGGCCACGTGGCCACTTCTGGATCACAATCCCTCCGTGACCAAACTCACGGCCAAGCACCCAAGAGCAGGTGGGATGGAGGCATCTCCCTGCACCCATCACCTTCCTTCTGCCAGTCTGGGAGCGGTGTTAGAGCAGAGACAGCTCTGGGTTGTGTCTGTACAGCACCCAGGCAGGATCTGGTCTGAGCCAGAGACTCCCACCTGCTGTAATAATCCGCCACCTCATCCTTGCAAATCTAGCCTGCATTTTAAGCCCTCCCTAGAATAAGCTGAAGCTCAAGCCCTTCTTATGGTGGGGATCTGAGCAGCAAGGTTGAGCTGATGTTGGAGGGGATGCTAGAAACCCAGTATAGATTAAAGCAGCCAGTTCCCACTTCAAACCAGTTCATCCCATTTTTGGGAGCCTGGGTTCATGCCAGGTGAGTGCCGGGGTGTCTGGGAAGGATGCGGGCAGCCCCAAGAGGTGGTAGAGGTGAATGAACCCAAACGCAAGCGAATAATTAACCTGTTCCCTGAGCAGCAGTGGCAAGACACAGGGCTTTTCTCAGCACTCACCCTGCTGCAGGTAGACTTTACCCAAGCCTGCACCTTCAGTGCAGCCAATTAGGTAATCATTAACTGGCTTTCTTCTTGGACTTGAAACTTCTGAGGTTACTGAGAGGGTACGTGCTCTGGCAGAGTCAAAAAAATTCCCGTTGCCTGGGGGTTTGTCAGGTGCTTTGGGAGTGAGGGTTGTGGGGCTTGGTGGCTGGTTGGGTGAATTTGGGGGATGGATGCGGGTGTTAGGGGGGAGAAGGGAAGGGCTGAGGCTGCACCGTGGCGTCTGCTGGGCTCCCTGGGTACCACGCAGCACACCGGAGGATGTCCAAGTCAAACCTGGCCTCCCCACCAAAACCAGCCTCGTTAGCCCCACTTTTTGTCACTGATGAGTTCCTTTATAAAATGCACGGAGGGAAGCGGGGGGCAATGCTGCCCCTCTGCCCCTGAGGGAGGTTCCCCATGAGCAGAATTGATTCCACCCCGTCCCCTTCCCCAGCCTCCAGCAGGATGTGCCCAGCCTGGAGATGCTTGAACACGAGCTGGCCTGGATGAAGGAAACGCTTTCCCAGCTGGGGTCCCCCGTCGTGCTTTGCCACAACGACCTGCTCTGTAAGAACATCATCTACGATGGGACACAAGGTTCGTGGCAGCAGCTTCGCACGCCCGACAGAGGGGTCTGTCCCTCGCCCACCTCCCTGGGGGGCCAGCAGCTCCATCTCCAGCCCCTCTTACAGCCCCTGCCTTTGCCTCCGCAGAGCACGTTCGCTTCATAGACTACGAGTACACCGGCTACAACTACCAGGCTTTCGACATTGGAAACCACTTTAATGAGTTTGCGGGTGAGTCGGGCTCCTCTCTGTGGCACTGAAGGTCATCCCCACCCAGTTCCAGCAGCTGCCTCGGGGTCTCCCCATCCCTGGGGATGGAAGGGGCAGTTGCTTCCCCAGTCCCGGGGTGGGAAATGGGTTAGCTCCTCCTTGGGCTGTCCAGGGTTACAGTGATATGCGAGGGAGGGTCTCTGCTGGCGTTGGGCAGCGTGCTGCCGGCGGTGAGCAGCCTGGCTGTTCCTGCTGGGATGCAATGCCTGCACGAGCCCGGCTCTTAACCATGCAAGGGCTGGGTGGGTGCCTTGAACCAGCAGGTTGATCCCCGGCTTGTGCACACCTGGAGCTGCAGGGGTTTCGCTCACCCGGTCGTGCATGGGGAGAGCACCGTGGTCATGTCACTTTGCCCTGGAGAAACCCTTCCTTTCACCCTTCTGCCCCTCGGGCATCGCTGACTCTGGATCCCCTTGCAGGCGTGAAGGAGGTGGATTACCGCCTCTATCCCAGCAAGGAGACCCAGCTGCAGTGGCTGCGCTCCTACCTGCAGGCGTACAAGCAGCTCACCCAGAGGAACGAAGGAGGCATGGGGGTGGCCGTGTCCGAGGAGGAGCTGGAGGCTCTCTACGTGCAAGTGAACAAATTTTCTTTGGTGAGTGGTGGAGATGGGAAGGAGCCAGCCTCTCTCGAGGGCTGCCCGTGGGATGGGTTTTCCTCTGCTCTCGAGTGAGCCGGGGCTTCGTGCTGCAGCTCGGCTGGTGAGGATGGGGGTGCAGGTACCAGCCTGGGGATTTGGGGGCACCTGGGGCAAGAGGCTGCCCCAAAGAGCCCGGCTGCACCTCGGAGACACTGAGCCCCTGGGCAAAGTCAAAAGATAGGGCTGGCCATCCGCCAGCCCACCGACACGTGTCAAGGGGCAGCGTGTCTCTGATAGCTGTGGCCTTGGACGTCCCTTCAGAGAGGCCAGGCAAAGCCAAGCACAAGGAAATCCTCTTTGGTAAATGCCATGGGCAGGCAGAGCCCATTTTCTGGAAACTTAGGGCAAAATTTCGGCTGGTTTCCTGGCTGGAGCTGCCAGGAGGGACATCCCAGCTGCAAACGCAGAGGCTGGTACCCTAGGCACTTTGTGCGGCTGTTCAGCATCCTTGCTGCTGGCATCCCTCGCCCGGGCTGGGACCAGCCTCCGGAGCGTATAAAAATACATATGTGGGCCAGCCCCAGC
Source organism: Haliaeetus leucocephalus (assembly GCF_000737465.1). NCBI lineage: Eukaryota > Metazoa > Chordata > Aves > Accipitriformes > Accipitridae > Haliaeetus > Haliaeetus leucocephalus. The sequence continues at coordinate 3,510,304 of NW_010972504.1, forward strand.
TGGCTGTCACCCCGCGTCCTGTCGTCACAGCCGCGGGACTTCTGGGACCCGGCCAGGAGAGGCGCGAGTGACTCATCCCGCGGGCAGGGATGCTCCGTGCCGGTTTCTGATCCTTGTTTTTTCTGTTGCAGGCATCCCATTTCCTCTGGGCATGCTGGGGCCTAATCCAGGATAAATACTCTACCATAGACTTTAACTTCTTAAGGTGAGTCTGCCGGGGCTTGGGGGGCATTTGCTCCCAGCTCAGTTCAGTGTTAAATGACTGGAGCAAGAGGATCCCAATGGTCCCTCTGTGCCAGAGGGATCCTCTGTGGCCAGGGGACACAGGGCTGGGGCAACAAGTATCTTACGTCTGTCCCTCTCTCCTTCCTCGGCAGATATGCAAAGCTAAGGTTTAAACAGTACTTCAAGATGAAGCCAGTGGTCACAGCCCTGCAGATCTCTAAATAGCATCTCCAGCCTGTGAGTCTCCGAGCTATTTTGTCCTTGCTGCGTCCACAGCCCTCGCATCCCCCTCGCCCCTTCCCCACCCCAGCCGGGGGCGAGGGCAGGTCCTGATGGTGGGAAGGGGGAGGAGAGGAGCTCTGACCCGGCCACCGATTAAAGGAGACCCTGGACATACCTGAGACTGGACCGTGAGATGCTAGAGAGGACCAGGGCCTCGGAGAGGCCCCTGCCTACCCAAGGAAGCCTTACCATCGCCTTAACGCCGAGCCCCAGCTCGGACCCGGTGCCCGGCAGGTCCGTGCTTTGCTGGCACTACTGCTGCTTGGCCTGGCACCTGGTTTGCTCCCTCTGTGCTGTCCCTGAGGGGGGAAACAGGTTGCCCCCATCTGCTCAGGAGCCCCCAGAGCTGCCCAGTTGCTTTAGCTGCCCAACGCACACGCTGTGACCATTGCCTTCACTGCTCCTTCTGTCCCCTCTTGCCCTGCCTGTTTGGTGCCACTTGGGCTCTCACCCCCAAACCAGCACCTTCTTTGGGTCCATATTGATCCTGGGCTTGGGGCTGTCTCTGAGCATGGGACCTTTTTTCCACGTGTGGTGGGTGCTGCTGCGCTCTGGCTTGGATAGTGCAAAGTAGCAAGGGGCAGCAACAGCCATGAGCCACGTGGGCTTGGGACCAGGAGGCTTTTGCTGGCAGGCGCTGGGTGCCTGCAACCCCTGGGCTGTGCTCAGCCCGCAGCTGGCTCTGCTTTTCCCCACGGCCATGGTCTCCTAGATTCCCGTTTGCTCCCTGCTCCCATCGTGGCTTCCCTCATAGCATCCTGTGCTGCCGGAGCAAGGAGCTTCCAGCTCTGCCTTCCCCATCACCCCCAGGGCCGGGGGGGTTGGTCATGCCCCTTATGTGGGCACCATCCCTGTGTTCTCCTCTTGGCTCTGTCCTTGCCTGGCACTCCCTGGCAGGAGGTTGAACGGAGCCGACCTGCTCCATGAGCCGCACACAGCTTCATCCCCTGTCACCACTCAGCTGCTCCCCCACCACAGGCTCTGCGAGGGTGATCCTGGCCTGCTGAGCACTGTCCAGCTCGTGACAGTGGTTGTGCATCAGCTGGGAGGTGGAATCAGACCCCTCTGCTCCTACCTTGGCTGGTCAGCAAAGTGGTATGGGGACAAGGTGGCTGTCCCCTCCGCAAGGGCACAGGAACCTGCCCCAGCAAGAAGTGGGACTGTTGTTGCGTCTGGTGTTTGTTTTGGTGCAAAATAAAAGCTGCTGGTAGCTGGAAAATAGGGGATGGCGGATCTGTGGGGACTGGTGCAGGACTTGTGCCGGAGCAGGGACGGCATCCCTGGAGCCTGGGGGTGCATCCAGCCCTTCTCCTGCAGCTGGAGGTGTCCCCTCGCAGGGTGGGTTGACGATGTCCCTTCATGTCCCCAACCTCGCTTTGGGTGCTGCAGGGGAGCAGCAGCTGTGCAGCACGGGAGGGTGTTTGCATGCAGTGCTCGCTGCTTCTTCCCCGTCGGCAGCAACAACTGCTGGGGCTTGTCCTTGTCCCAGAGCGATGCCCTGTGGTTTAAAACAGCCTTCTGTAGAGTTGATCCCCCATCTTCATCGCGGGTGCCCCAGCAGCACCCCGAGGCCCTGCTGGGCTCTGGCAAGGGCAGGCTGGACTACTTGGCTGCAGCAGGCACTGGGCAGAGGAGGCTGAACCCCAAACCTGCTGCCATGTGGGGTGAGACCTTGAGAAAACACAGGTGAGACGTGGGAAGGAGAGGGGAGCAGCTCGGGACCCACCACGGATGGACAGGGCAGGAGAAAGAGCTGAGAAACAGCACACGTGAGAACATGGCAGGGAGCAAAAGCCTTAGGAGGGGGCTGTGCTGGAAGAAGGGGGGGGAAACAAGCACTCCCCATCTATGCTCTGACTGCCTGGGGTGAGAGCTCCCCCTCCAACCCTCGGCTCTCCCCAGCCCCAAGCCGGTAAAGTCCAGACCCAGATCTCTGCTCCAAAAAGTCATTTTTATTGTGCCAAGGGGTGGGGGGGACAATTGTAAACAAGTATGTGAAATATACAGGTTAAGTTACTCATTGTCTTATTAACAAAATAAAGCTCTATCTATATTTACAGTTTTTAAAAAAAAAAAAAAAAAAGAGGGGAAGAGCGGCATCTTTGTCGGGCACATCTGCTTCCAGCCCCCTCTGCAGCACAGCCCATCCCACCCTGGGAGCCGGCACCCCTTCCCCAGGGACCCCAACCCCAGCCAGAGCAGCACAGGGGACGGGAATAAATAAAGCACTGACGAAGGGCAAGAGAGGAGAGAGGTGTTTGCTGGGTGGGCGAGGAGGCAAGATGCTCCCTTGGATAAAGAATCCTGACGGCAGCCCCGTGGGGTGCGGGGGAGCAGCACCGGGGCCCCGATGCTGCAGAGCTGCTGCTCCGGACCCCCCACCCTGGAACCGAAGACATGGGTCCGCTGCAAAGCCCCCATTGCAGGGCTCGTCCCCGCTGCTGCAATCTGGAGCCCGGGCAGCCACAGCTCCTTCTGCACCCCCAGCAAATGTCCCCACTGTGCCAGACTGCAGGCCAGGCTGCGGCTGCGGCCGGAGCAGCGGTGCCCGTTTCTGGCTGTAGCCACAGGGCGGTGCACGGACTCTGTGCACAGCCGGACACCGTGCACGCACAGCCGGACACACAGCCATGCTGCATCCCAAATAACCCTGGGCCAGGCTCTGACCAAAGCAAGGTTGTTGGTTTTTTATCAATATTTTTTTTTTTTTTTTTAAATTGCTGTTATTTTTCTCTCCCTCTCTGGTTTTCACGATGCAGATCGCAGGTGGAGCCTACAGCCTGCAGAGTTGGGGTGCAGGAGGGAGAGGTCCCTGGGGACGGACGGGGCACGTACCCACCGCAGCCAGGGCTTGTGCCCGACAGTGCCTGGGGCAGGGGCTGGCGGAGGGCCAGGGTAACGGCACAGCCAGAGAACAGACACCCGCTTTATTTACAAAGTGGGCCAGAGCTGTCAGGATCACAAAGGGCTCCTCGGAGCCCTTGGCTGGTACTCGGGGCAGGCGAGAGCTAAAAATGGCTCCATGGGAATTTGCTGGCAGGCTTTAAAGACCGAGTGGGAAATGCAGCGGGGAGGTCAGACGGGGCTGAGCGAGGGACAAGCGTGTCCCCATCCCGTGACCCTAGCAGCAGTGGCTGGCGGCTGCAGGTGAGGCTTTCTGCAAGGGACCCATGGGTGCTGGAGGGCTGGGAGATGCTCTGGAGGTTTTCCCGCATCCCGATACCCTCAGGTACCTCCTGGGGGGGCTGCAGGTGGGTGACAGCTCAGCAGCCGTGGCACCCGTATCCCTGGGCTAGGTGGCCTCAGCTCCCCATGCCCCTGCCACTAGAACAAGGCTGAACCAGCCCTCGCCACCTTGCCCAGAGGGGTCAGCACATCCCAGTCATGGCCCCATACAGTGCACACCACTGCTCATCACCCCTCATGGGAAGCCCCCCCCCAAAATGCTGGGATGCCCACCTTCCTGGGACCCATTTGCAGGCAGGCAGCAGTGACTCCTCCGTGCCGGGGTAGGAGCTCTCCTCTGCTCCCAGCACAGCCCTTCAGCTGAGTCCCATCCCATCAGGGGATGCTGTGACCTCCTTTTTGGTG
>NW_010972504.1:3514703-3537242 GCF_000737465.1 Haliaeetus leucocephalus
GTGAGAGCGGCTCCCCCGATGGGACCCCCGTGCCGCAGAGGGCAGCCAGCCCTCCTGCCACACCGGGAACAGGTTCCCAGCCCTGACCTTCCCAGGGCACCCCTTGGGCCACAGCTTTTGATCCTCTCCAAGGTATGGCGAGCAGGTGCTGCAGCTAAAATAGGCTGTGCTGGCATGTGACTCACGTCCCCCCGCTGGCTGACCTTTATTGTCATCACCGCCAGCACCCCAGGCAGGAGGGCAAAGCAGGGCTCAGCACAAAGGCCGCTGGGCTGGGAGAGAGGCTCGGGGCCAGGCTGGCAGAGAGAAGGGATTAATCCCCTTGGCTCAGCACCTGGGAGGGTGCAGCTGGACCAGCATCCGGTTTGGGAGAGAGAAGGACAAGCTGGAGATGCTTGGAGATCCTCAACATCCTTGGAGATGCTCAACAGTCAAAAGGACACAGCCCTGATGGGACTATGGAGTTAGCCGGGCTTTGGGCACTGCTTTGGGCTGGGGACCTCCAGAGACACCCCCCCATCACCTAAATCCTCCTGTGAGTCCCCGCATGCCCCTTTCCTGGGTGTCCTTCACCTGCTAGCATGGCCCAGCTCCCCCAGGGAGATCCACCTCCCACACCTGCACCACGAGCCAGGTGGCCCAGGTAAACTGAGGCACGCAAGCCCCTTGCCCATGGTGCCCAGGTGTCCTCCACCGGCTCCTTCCCCACATGCTCAGCCCCTTGCACCAGCTCAGACCCACATTTCCAAGAGCAGGAGAGCACACAGGAACCAAACCCTGGTCTGGGTGCATACTGGCTCTGGATCACTCATCCATCTGCTAAATTTGCACCCCTCAAGCAGTGAGTAGCTCTGGCTCCCTGGGCAGAACCATACCAGCTATTTAAAGCCATGGACATCTACCATGACAGCAAGCAGCTCACCACAGAGCAGCCACTCCAGGCCCCCCATGGTCATGAGACTTAAGCAGAGCAGATCCTGCCCATGTGCTCCTTCAAAGGGAAAAGCTTGGTGTTGTCTCGGTTTTTTTCTTTAACAAGCAGAGCTGCTAAAATGAGTCTGTGGCAGAGCGGGTGCGAGTGTCGGAGGTAACCCATGGTGCAGCTGCATGGCACCAGCACACACTCGCTCTCAGCCCTTCGGACGGGCTCACTGGTGACCACACCGCTCGCTTTTAATAGTGACATGGACACGGGGAAGGGCTGGTGTGATGGAGAGCCGCAGCAGGACACTGCTGTCAGGGGGGTACGAGACGCTGGCTGGATGAGACCCACGAGTGATGCTACAACAGGGGTAGCATCATCCCGGTGGGCATCACCCGTACACGGGTGGCTGAGGATGAGTGGAGCAAGGAGCTGGATGGAGCTTGTCTCCCCTCATGGGGATGCTGAGTAGGGGTCCTGCCCCAGCCCCCCACTGCCATCCCCAGCACTCACCCAGGATCTTGCTGATGCTGGAGTTGTGCATGTCCGGGAAGGCCTGCAAAATCTTCCTCCTCTCGTCCTTCGCCCACACCATGAAAGCGTTCATGGGCCGCTTGATGTGGTTGTTGTTCCTGGACTCGGGGAAGTGCCGTGAGCCTGCGAGGGAAACCCGGCCGAGGTCAGGAGCCAGAGGAAGGAGCAAGCCGGGGGGCGTCACACTGCAGTGCGCTCGGCCATCCTTACCATCCATCTCACAGGTCAACAGAGCCTCGTCCAGCCGGTGGGCAGGGGTCTCCTCCATCCGCTCCTTCACCGGGGAAGAATCAATCCCGACGTGGTCCTGCAGGAGAGGCGAGAGTCAGGAACCAGCTCCAAGCCAGGGAGCCCACCCACGGACGGAGAATCGACTCTGGCCGCTGACAGTGCGGTCGGAAAGGGGGACAGTGACCACCCGGCAGGCATCCCTCACCTTGCGGTAGGGGTTGCTCAGCGATCCCTCCATGGCTCCGCTGTGGCCATGCAGCAGCTGCCGCGCATCCTGGATGGCTTTGGTGATGGCATCGCCTTCGCCCAGGAACCCTGGCAGGACACCAGCACGGACACCCATCAGCACCAGTGCCCACTCCTCCGACACCCTGCAACACCCCATCCCACCCCAGCAATCACAACTGTGTGCCCCAAGGGGGTGGCACAGAGCGGTAGGTGCCCACCCAGGCCACCCCAGGGAGGAGGGACCCCAGGGAGAAGAGATGTCCCCCATCTCTCGAGGTGGCCAGTGAAGGGCATGGGACCACCCATCGGTGAAGGCACTTGGGAACCCACCCAGAGGCAGGTTGGATGGGCTGGTCTGCAGGTCCCTGGTGGCCCCGTGACTTGGCGTGAGGGACTGGCAGCTGCTCATCTTCAAACTGGGTGAGCTGGAGGCACTGGGGAGGTCGGAACCTTTGGGTTTGGCTGTCAGGTTCAGCGGCTGCGAGGTCTCCTGCGGCGGAGGGGAGGTGGGGGGTGAAGCACAAGCCCCTGCAGCACCCCAGCCTGGGGGATGGAGATGCTTTGGGGCTGTACCTGCATCTGGAGGTGGCCCGAGCCGGCGGGTCTCTTCAGCGTGGGCGGAGGGGGGCTGTGCAGCAGCTGCACCGGGTAATCCACTGCGGGGAGCAGAGGGAGAGGGGTTGGGGGACAAGGCCACCCTGCAGGGCTGGGGCAGTCCCGGGACACCCCGCTCACCTGGTTTGCAGGGGATGGGCTGGATGGGCAGCGCTAACTGGGAGTCGGGAGTGACGGGGAGAGGCTGGTGGCTGGGGGTGAAGGCGGGAATCATGACGTAGGGCATGTTCACCTGCTGGAGGGAAGAGGGGGAGAGAAGCAGAGAGACGAGATAACCACTGCGAGACACTGCAGGCAGGTGCCATCCCCTTGCCTAGTCCTGGGAGGGGACACAAGCCCGGCACATGAGGGGGCTGCAATCACCCAGCATGGGAAGGGGGACACGGGGAGACGTCCCCCGCCTTTACCTGGATCTGTTGCTGCAGCAGGTTGATTTTGTGCTGCTGCTGGATGAGCTGCTGCTGCTGCTTGGCGATCTGGCAGGAGGGAGACAGCAGGGCTCAGCGGCATCAATGGCAGCGCCGAGCTGGCCCCGGCAGGGCTGTGGCCTGTCACGAGCTGCCCAACACCGGCAAAATGGAGACAAGGGGGCTGCAGAGGGTCCCGAGGGCCGTGGGGAGGGCAGGCAGGGGTGGCTGAGCTGCCCCTGAGCCTCCTCAAGGGGCACAGGGAGAGAAAAACGCTGGGAGGGACGGTGTCACCCCCACCCTGGGGTATGCCAGGGGGTGTCACCCCTGCCCTTAGCACCGTATGGGCCACCGGAGAGGAAAAAATACATGTTCAAAGAGCAAAGAGAGCACAGTCAGGAAGGACCCAGTGTGGTTTAATTATTTTAAGGAGTGCAATTCCCACCTTTGCCCCTCATCCTCCCAGCACCAGGGAGCGAGACAGGGAGTCTTTGGGATGGGCATAGAAAATGGGAGGGTCTCTGGGCAGACAGAGAAGTCCCGCTGCCCCCGACGCCAAAGCCACCTCCCCAGCACTCCCAGGGGGACCCTGTCCTGGTCCTGCACCCGTGGCCAGCAGAACCCAAAGGGATCCCCAAAGGGATGGATGGTCCCTGGCAAACGCTTCCCCCGAGCAGGCTGCCCACGGGGACCCGAGCCCACCTGCTCTTGCTGCTGCCGCGCCAGCTCCATCTGCTGCTGCTGCTTCTCGAAGAGCATCGCGGCCATGTTCTTCTGCTCCGAGTGGGCCGTCAGGAGCTGGTCCCGCAGCGTGGACAGCTGGTTGATCATGACAAGTAACTGGAGCTCCTTCTCTGCCAGGCTCTCCTGGGTTCCTGGAAGAAACCAAGCGGCTGCGAGTCAGGGGCTTGGGGAGGATGAACAGCATCACCACCACCATTGGGTGCTGGTGGGTGATGCACGGCCAGGGAATGGGTAATGCGTGGGGAGCATAAAGGTCCCCATGTGCTGAACCATCCCGTCTGCAGTCAGAGGCAAGCTTTCATCAGGGATGCTCACCCCCCAAAAAATCAAATTAATGTTTTGGATAAAAAAGTACAAATCCCTACTAAATACACACGCTTGCAGGCACACCTCCCCTCCTGCTAAGGTGGGAAACGCCGTGTTTCCAGCCCAGGCTGCCCAGGCACAGGGTGTGGGATAGAGGACGGTGGAGGTGGGTGGCTGTTGGGGGGAGACCTCACCTTTCACTTCCTTGGACTCAGCAGTTGTTCGGCCCAGCAGCCGCTCCTTCCAGTCACTAGACAGTAACTTCTCAATGGTTGGCATCACTGTCCACGCCGGCAGGGACCGGGGTTGGCAGAGCAGGGAGAGGGAGAGGACAGCCAGGTGAGCACAGCCTGAGGCTCTGCACCATGGCACGGGATGGCTCATCCCATCCCGCAGCTTTGGAAAAATACCGAGGGGCCCGAAGGCAGCAGGAGGGGGGGTCCCAAGAGACTTTCTTACCCTCCTTCAAATTCCTGTTGAAGTCCAGCTTCTCCTGGCCGCTGACAGCTGGCTCAAAGGCAGAGCGCCTGGGCTCCAGCGCGTCGCCCGCAGGCGAGTGGGACTCCTGAGACACACACGTTACTCGGCACCCACTCCCACAGACGGAGATGTCCCCAGGTCTCTGGGCAGGAGGTGCTGGGTCAGTGGGATGCTTGGAGCCGGCCCTGCCCAGCTGACTGCTGGACCACACTCTGCCAGGCACATTCCCCCCAGCCCGGCTTGAGAGCATCTCTGCTCTTCATGCCACAAAGATTTGTTTGCTGGAGGTTTCTATTATTTATTTAGACTGCCCAGCCCCTCTGAGCCCCGTCCCCATGGGGCAGCAGTGCAGGGAGCGGGAGGGCTGAGGCTGCTGGTCAGGGGGAGAGAAAACCCAAGAGCAATTAAAAGGGGAGGCTGAAGGGACGGAGCATGTCTGGAGGTGACCGTAGGGGGCTCCAACGCCGAAAGCGAAGCCCTCAAATCTCAGGGCTGACCTGAGAGCATCAACAACGGCCAGAAAACCTATGGGGAGCTTCAGGTTTCAGCTTAATTTCCTTGGGATGAGGAATAACCACCCGGGCAAACAACCACCACTCCTTTGCCAGGGGATGGAGCCCAGGTCCAGAGCGGGGCTGGCCACAACGCGCTGCCAGCCTGGCAGGACCCATGTTTGTCACAGCCATGGGACCCACCTGCGGCAGGGCCTGGGGGTCGGTGCCTTCCCTCGGCGGTGGTCCCGGCGGGTCGTTGGGACGGGGTTCGGTGCTGGGGGCAGCCCCTGGTGGGGACTCATAGCTGCCTTCCTTCTTCTCCTCCGTCTTGATGGTGCAGTTCACCATGCTGCCCGCTCCATCGAGCTCCAGGTGGGGAGAAACGGGGCTCCTCATGGACATCCTATGGGGTGGCAGGGCTGTCAGCAGAGCCATGGGACACCCCCCTGCTATGGGCACCCCATTTCCCAGCCTGGCCTTATACTGGGGTGCCCTGTGCTGCTGGGTTTTCAGGCATAATGGTCTTGCTTTTTGCCATGGCTTGGAGAAGCTGAGCTCTTGTTCCTGGCTTCCTGAGCTCAGGTTTTTACAGACTTGGGGCTCAACAGCCAGTAGCCCCCAGGGAAACAAGCCCTTCACGCTTTGGGCTGTGAAGGGAATGGAGCAACAAAGCAAAACCCTAAAGAAAGCGACCTAGAGGCATAAGATTTAGGGCCAATATGAGCACCTGCCTTCGCGTTTCATCCAGCAGCCTGGCAGAGAGCAACCCCAGGCTCACCGCAACAGAGACCCATGCCGGACCCGAGCCAGCACCCCAGGGGTTCCCGGCTCTTGGCTCATAAGCTGCACCCCCCTGCACCACCCCAGGAGCCGTGCCTAGAAAGCCGGCAGGGCAGCAGGCAGGTTTCCCGCTCCGACGGGAAATGGAAATCCTGGCCCTGCCGAACAATGGCTGGGACAGCCACCAGAATTGCTCCTCCGGGAGTCCCCGGCACAGCTTGGAGCTGGGACCGGCCAAGCCCCAGCCAGGGCAAGGGGCCGACCCCGGGGAATGGCTCTCCCCAACTTCACCAGTATGGCTGTGGTTGCCGGTCCAACTTCTGGTGCTGCCAGCCGCTCGGCCGGGCACTGCAGAAGCGACCGTGAGCTGTTATGGGGGATGAGCTGTATAACCCCAGGGGACCCCAAGCACAGCCAGAGCTGGTATTTTCAATGGGATCTGCCCTAAACAACACGTCACAGCCACGTCCCCTGCAAAGCCCCAGCTCTGCTGCAGCCTCCAGCAGTACCAGGGCTGCAGGGGCCGTATCCCCAGGCGAGTGTCGGGCACGCCGGGAGCTCACCGGGAGCTCACTGTGCCTTTGCTGCGAAGGGATCAGCTGTGTGTAAGGGGCAGTGCCCACCTGCCCCCGTGCTCGTAGGGATTTGCCTTCTCGGGGCCACCAACCCTTACGCTGCACAGCAAGAATGGGAACAAGTATTACCCTCCCAAATCTCGCCTTTCAAGAAGGAATAATGGGAAAAGGAGGCCGTTAAGGAAGGGATTTACACCGGCTGCTGCCAGGAGCCAAGCTCCGGGTTCCAGGACCACAGGGGCTGCCAAGGTGGGAAGGGGCTGTGGTGGGATGGGGAGAGCATCCTGCCTGGGCTCTGGCACCCCACAACCGGGACCCCCCGGATCTTCTCCCTCTTGCCTCCCCACACCTCGATAGCTCATCAGGACCCCCCTAAATCAGGGCTGGGGGTGCAAGCTGGCGGAGGGGGGGGCCGAGCCGGGCTGCCCGACTCGGGGCAGCAATTACATAACAAACAAAGCCCAGCTCAAGCTGCGAATTAATCAAACCGCTGAAAATAAAACCTTCCTCTCAGGAACTTCAAACAAAAGAAACGAAAACAACAAGGCCGGCTGGGTAATGAAAAGCCAGGGCTGTGAATAGGGGACAAAAGGAAGTGGAACAATAGGGTGTTGGACAAAAGCAATAAAGTAAAGGGAAGTGTGACAGCTCCACAATAGGGCACTGTGCGTGCCAGCCTTTCTGATCTTAGCGGGGCTTTTTTTAATCTCAGTTCCCTTGCCCTCCGCTGAACAAACCATCGCGCTCGCTGGGCCGGCGGGTTTCCTCCTGGCGTCGGCATCACCCGGTATCTGCCGCATCCTGCGGTACCGCCCGTGTCGCCCCTTCCTGCCCCCGGCTCACCTTGGCCAGCCCGGTGGCAAGGAGGGCGACCCGGGTACGGCCAGCGCCTGCCCGAAAACCCATCGCCTGCCTTCGACACGCCTCGGCCGGGGAGGAACCGGACACGCTTGGCAGCAGCGTGGCAGTGGCAGGCAGCCAGCGGGAAGCCGTGCCCACGGCTCGGCCGGCTCCAACGACCTGCGGAGGATTTGCCCTGCGAGGCTGCCGCAGAGCCCGTGTTTTCCATGTGCTACAGGTGGGGAAACTGAGGCACGAATGCACGGCGGCTGCAGCACCTTGCCCTGCGTGCTTTCCTAACTCTGGACCTGCAGGTGTGGGTGCAGAGCCGCTCCCTCCTTCCAGCCTTTTTGGATTTTTAAAGGCAAAACCCCCCCCTGCTCGGTGCATCCCTGCCACAGGTCTGCCCTCCCTCCCTGCGGCCGAGATGCTGCCCAGCCCTGGGCTGCCCAGGTGCCCAGGCAATGGGGCAGCAGCAGCAACACTGCAGCACAGAGCGATGCCTTCGGTTTGAGACACGTACAAAAGCAACGTCCCGCTCCTCCTGCAGGTCACATTTCCATTGTACATAACCTCCCGGTGCCACTGGAAGTTTACTCTTAAAATGGGGCCGGTACTTTAATAGGGGTCTGTTTGAAAGGGGCCTCATTGTGGATTTATTATACGGTTTGCCAAACAAAAAAAAAAAAAAAAAAGAGAGAAGAAAAAGGAGAAAACGGCGCTGTTATCTTGTTACAGGGCTGGTTCCCGCGGCAGCCCTGTGCTGCGGGCTCAGGTGCTGGGCTCCGGGGCTGCCTGTGGCAGACAATAGGGATGGGAACAATTGCCTTGGCACGGGGAGTGTAACAGATCTTCGCCTTTAATGTTTCCCATTTAATGCATTGCGGAGGGGAAGGGAGGGAATGGCATTGGGATGTGAAGCGCCAGCCTGGAGGACCAAACCGGACCCATTGAGGAGCCACGAGTCCTCGGTGAGGGACCAGAGATCCATGGGGCTGCTTCCCCCCGGCACAGCATTTTGGGGAGCATGAGGGGGGCTCATCTCACAAGCACTGAAGCCCTAAAATGCCCATACTGTGCAGGCATCAATGTGCTCACCTTGCCTCCAAACTCCAGCCCAGCCAGTCCAAGCGCTGAGGTTTTCGGGATGGCGACAGCTTTTCTTTTCTCCATTCCTACCCCCGAACGGCACGTCCTGCAATTCTCCCCGTGGCCGTGCCACCCTTCCTGCCTGCCAGCTGATCCTATCTGCCCCGTTTGTGTTGCAGCAGAACAGCTCGAAAAGCCAGGGGGGCCAAGGCGCCAGCAAGCCCCCACCCTGCCTGGCACCGCAGCAGCTCGGGGAGCACCGGCGAGACCCCCCGCCCCCCCCCCCCCGGCACCCAGAACCCCTTCTTGGTCACTTCTGTAGGCTCTGGCTTTCCAGAAAAGGGGGCTGCGGGCATCTCCCCACCAGCACAAAGCAGCAAGGAGAAGAAAAGCCAAAAAGCTGCCTGGCAAAGGTGTGGTGGCGGCTGGATCAGGCTTTTTCCCTGCAGCAGATCCTGCCTGCAGTCCTAAGAAAAGGGTTCTGAGGGGGCTGGAGGGGGAGGCTGGCAGGCAAGACTGCCCGAAGGTGGTGGTGGTGAGGGGGTGTCTGCCCGTGGCTCAGGCAGGGACGAAGCAGGCACTGAGGTTACGTGAAACTCAAGCTCTTTGCAAAAATACCAGAGGGTGCAGGAGGCCAAAAAGCCACAAACACACAAAGTCTCCTGCACTGCCGGGGTGCGAGGAACAGCCGCAGCGCTGCTCAGCTCGGGGCAGCGGCACCTGTGGCACGGCCACCTTCTCCGGTCCCGGGAGAGGATGCCAATGTGGCAATTGTCCCACACGCCTACCCAGCGCCACAGCACGCCTGCCTCGGGGCTAATCCTGCCCCTCAACTCGGGGCTGATCCCACCCCAGGGGACAGCAAAGGGTTTTCGCAGAAGGGGACTCAGGGAGAGCAGTTGGCTGGAGGAGCTGGGCTGCCCAGATTTTTGGGCTGACATTGCCCCCATCTGCCCATCAGGTTGACTGGCCAGCAGGAGAAGGTCTTGGGGTTTTTGTTTTCCTCTCTCTCCCCAGTTACAGCAGAAAGCTATCAGTTCACGGGTTACAGCAGACTTTTCCCTTCAGGAGCCCAGCGTGGTACCCAGTCATCCCAAAACAAACCCACCCATCCCAAGCAGCACGCAGCCACTCGCCCTGTGGCCACATCCTGCCACCACGGCCCAGGCAACCAATGGAGAGACACACAGGGCAAAACAGGGGGGAAAACACCATATGAGCAAACACAGCAGCGCCAACGAGAGCCAAGGTGGCACGACACCACTGCCGTGCACACACCAGCCACGTGCAGCATTCACAGCTCCCGGCATCCCCTCCGGAGAGAGGGCAGAGGAAAAAATAAGACACACACGGACGTTTTCTTCTTCCAAGAAGGGCCTGAGGAATCCCGGCCGGCCACCGGGACAGACAATAGCCCATCTCCTGCCAGACAAGCGGGCCGCTTTCCTGCCAGACTTGGAATGTCCTTTTGGGGCCGTTTCCAAGCGTTTCCACCCGGCGTGCCTTCGCACATAAAAGAATGGATGGCTTCCTCTGCCGTGCCTGGGCAAGGATGGCCAGGGATGGCCGAGGCAAATGGCCTCGGCTGGGGGAAGTTCACTGGGCTGCTATCCCTCCCCAGGGATGCAGAGCATCCCGTGATGGTGGGTTATTCCCTGGGAAGGTGAAAGCAGGTGGCCACGGGGGATGTGGGCTCTGCCACCCCCAGCCACGGATGGAGGGGGACCACCAGCACATTGGCTACAAGCTGTAGGTGAAACGGGGCAGAAATTGTAAGACCTCAGGGTTTACTGCTTCTGAAAAAGCAGATTTTTTAACCCAGAAGGCATCCGGATGCCGAACGTATTCAGTCCGAGAAATGCTGTCACCACGTGAGAGCCACGGCTCCACGTGTCCCTGACGGACAGCAGCCGCTCGGAGTAGCGGTGCTTACGGGACACGTGTTCCCCCACGAGGCTGCGTCACAGGCGCGCACCCACCTGTGCTACCCCACAAACCAGGGTGCTGCAGCAACGGAAACACTCTGCATTTAGGGGAGCACGAGCCAACGCTTTACGCATCCTCAAATGCCGCGTTTTCAACATCTTACCTGTCAGCGGCGCTCCCACGGAAAGCCACAACCTCCATCTGCCCAGAAGGCTGTTGAGAGCTCAGGTTGCCGGAAAAGCTGCAAAATCAACGCCAAGAAGGGAGATCTTTGGCAGGGGGGGGGGGGGGAGGATTTTGGGAGGGTAATGCCCCAGAGGGCAGAGGGGCAGCAGTAAACACCCAGCAAGCGCAGAACTGGGCAGCAGTTAAGACCTGCCACGGGCAGGACGATGCCCACATGAGCTGGCCAGGCACGTCCTGCCCAGCAGTAGCTGATGGCTACTTCACCATCCCAGAGAGACCCCCAGACCCCAACTGCCCCTCTCCATCCTGGCAAGACTTGGGGGTCCTATGGGAAAAGCTCTGGCATCAGCAGGAGCTGGGATTTCCCACTGTCCACACAAAACAGACTGGTCTTTGTCCAACCTCCATTCACCGTCAGTTTGCTGACGGCAATTTCTCTCCCCTCGAAGGATAATGGCCTCCGGAAACATCACTACGGGGTCAGAGCAAAGCGGTGACACTATGGTGAGAGCAACAGCATCACGGAAACTCCCAGGAACGGCCGGCGCAGGAAGGAGCAGGGGGTCACCCCTCTGCATGTGCCACCCCGAGCACCCCATCTTCCACCCAGGTCTCCTCTGTCCCCTCCTCAACCAGGCGTAGGACCCCCATCCTTGTGCCCCCCATGGGGGGATATCTCCCCCCTTGACCCTCGGAAGAGTTCATACAGCCACAGCCTCAGCACTGCCACATTACGGCTCTTTGGTGGGGGAAGCATCAATTCTCCATCTACTAAGATGAAAAGCAGCAATGCAGGTCTCCTATTACCACACTGCACTTGGAAGATTTAACCCTAAAGCAATTACAACCAGCTAGCATAGCATTTACTAATTCTATCCAAAAAACCCCAACCTGCCTTCTTCAAAGGCCTCCAGGCCATACCCAGGACTGCTAATGAAATGCATATCTCTCTGATGCATGCCAGCAGAGAGGTTCAGGGGGAAATCGAATCAATCCTGCTATTCAAAACTTAAGCGAACATTTGCAAGACAGGGAGAAAAAGATGAATTCTCAGGCTGTGGCAGGGGCAGGAAGAGGATCTGGGTTGCTTAACAGGATGGCTACATGTCCTCCATCGCCTGTGTACACCAGGAGATCCCAGCTCTTTTGGGAGTAGGTTGTCTCAGGGCACTGGCCGATGGCTTGTGCAAGCACTAAGCTACAGCAGATCGAGTCCTCAGAGGCCAACTCTGTCCTCAGAGACTCAGCTCCTGCTTTTCTAAAGCTTGAGGAATAATCCCACTTGCCAAAATCCAACTCACCCCCTCGAGGCTTGCGTCCTGCCCCTGCCACCTCCCAGGTCAGAGGGACCGGCCGGACCCGAGGAGGCGGTGATGGAGCCCGGCCACGTGGGATGCTCCGGGTGGGAATGGGAAAACAAAGCCTCCCGTGATAATGATGAGACAAGCGCAACGTAGTCCCTGTGGGTACGCGGGTCCATTTGATCCAGCCTGGCACACGTTTTAACTGGGCCACGTCCCAGCCTCCTAGTGCCCCCTCTCACTAACAATTTCCAGGTTACTGCTAACTCTGGTTTCACAGTGCTTCTGAGGGGGTTTTTATCACCTTGCTCTGGTTTCTTATGAGATGGCAGAGGAACACATCACCGCAAAACCCTTTCCTGTCTTGGCACAAAGGATTACTCGGCCGCTTCCCACCCACACCAACCCCCCAGCACGAGGGCTTTGCTGGGACCCCCCCCTTCACCGCCCAGCCGTGCCTCCGCAACCCAAAATCCAGGGATGCTGCCTCCTGTGAGCCTGGCTGTGTTAGGATGCACACGAAAACCAGCTGGTAGTTTTATAACTATCCAAATAATGAAATTAAATACAAAGAGGCGGTCGGATCCTTCCCTGGGTGTAAACTGGCAGAGGTCCACCACCTTCACAGCCACAACCCAAACACATTTTTCCTTTACTGGGATGAGCGATAGGATGGTTTTAAGTAGGGGAAAAATTAAACTGAACCTCAGGTGGAACTTCCTGGCCACGAGATTTATTAGGCTGGGAATGATCTCATCAGGGAAGCGGAGGAAACTCCGTCGCGCTGGAATTATTTAAAACCATGCAAAGCCCGGAGGAAGAAGGCACGGGAACAATCCCAGCGACAGCCCACGTGATGGCCGGGGACCGCACTGGTCATTCCCGTTTCCTGGCCTCAAGACTAGACAGTCTGCAAGATGGGTTTGTTGGGGTTTTTTTTTCCACTCAGTAAGACATCAATAAGGAAAAAACTCCTTGCACCACCTTTGCAGGCAGATGGGTTTCTTGTCTAGGGAAGGTTACATGATTGAAAGCATCTTTAAGAAAAGGCCTGACAGCCCCGGGGGGTGCAGCAGGAGAAGGGGGTGATCAGCAGAGGCGAGCGCTTTGCTCAGGTCTGAGCGGCAGCGTGGGCAGGGACGGCCAGGGAGAAGTGCGGAAAGAAGAAACTCCCCTTCCCTGCAGGTCTAAATGCGCCAGGGAACAGCGCAAATACCACAATCTTAATATTTTCAGAGACCTCCTCCTTATTGCATCCCTCTCCTCTGCCCTTCCTATCTTCCCCTGCATTACAAGCCAATGAAACAAAAATATCACAGCGTATTAACAAGGGAAGACGCTGGGGATGCATGAGGAGAGAGGAACTCTGAAGAACAGGTATTTACTCTTTCTTGCCTTTTTTTCTGCATCAGAAATAATTTTTAAAACAAGTTTCCTCCTTTGTGCAAGGCTTTGCCTGGATGCAAAAAAAGGCCAGCAAAACCTGCCCAGCTCGCGGGTGCTGAGCCTTTACACACAGCACCCGGGGTGGCTGGATCAGGCACATGGTCCCAGTGATGCCAGCAGCGGCCGAAAGTCCCTGGGGTGGTGGGTGCTTGGAGGAGCTGCCAGGTCCCTGAGACACAGTGGAGGTCCTTGGGGCTGCTCCCAAACCCCATCCTGCTACCCCAGCACAGGCATCAGCTCGTTCCACCTCCCCGCTTCCCCAATTTAACCACTTTGCATCGAACAATCAATTATGGGAAAGAAATTTAAAAAATCAGCAAACCCAGAACAAATAAAGATCCACCCCATATAGCATGAGGTCAGCAGAGCCAGGAGGTGAAAGACAAGGATAACTCACCCAGCCACGGCAGGACGGCACGGCGATGCCAGCACGGCACGGTGCGGCAAGGGAGAGCGGTTAGCACATCTCCCTCCTTTTCTTCACAGTTTCTGTCCTCCCCTCACCCAAAAGCGGCCCTCGGGCTTATCGGAGAGGCTGATCTCGGTGTCGTTTTTGTGTAATTTCACTCACTCAGCGTTTCCAGGCAGAGCGGAGGGCACGTTTGACTCGGCTGCTTCGTAAACAATACTTTCCTATCGCATGACGGAGAGGTGAAGACATCTGACCCTTTTCCTCTCCTGCTTAGAAAAAAAAAAAAGACACGGGGCTCACCCGCCTCGACAGTGATCTGCCCGGCACCTCCCAGGCTGGGGCTGCAGGGAGGGCAGCACTTTCTGAACCCTTTTTCCACGCACTGTGCCACAGAGGACACACGGGTGAGGTTTGCGGCACGCAGGACCCAGCGCTGTTTTGGCACAGCCCCACAGTCCATCCCAATGGCATCCCATGGCATCGGCCGGTGTCCGTCACCCCCTACCCTTGTTGAGCTTCTTGGGGCATTTTACACCTTCCACTAATGTCATTATTTTTCCAGCTGCCCCCAGACTTTGTGGGGGGGGCTCCCATTTGCAGGGAGCAATCCCATCTTGTTTGCACTCACGTTTCCCCGGGTGAGCCAGGGACACACGTGAGCACCGAAAGGATGCTCGGAGCCAGCCCTGGTACCTCTCACACATGGCACCCAAGCCCACGGTGGCAGCCAAAAACCATGGGGCCGCGCTTCCGCTCACAGTGCCGCATGCCCTGCAGCACCCCGGAAACCTTCGGGTCCTTTTGCACGGGATCCTGAGCTGCAATAAACAGGTCCTTATGCCCGAGCTGTCACATGCTTGGACACCAAGGGAAAAAGGCTCCGCGGAGCCACTTCGCCCTCCCCAGCTGCTGCTGAAATTTGGGGCAGGGGCGAGCTCCAGCTGCTGGGGCCACTTGACATTTCAGCAACAGATTTTTTTTTACTGGCGTGACGGGAGCTGCCCTGCAAGCCATCGGGGCCATCATCAACTTCCCTCTGAAAGAAAAGGCAGCCTGAAGGACGGGTGCTCGGTGCCAGTAGCTGTCCATCATCTGCTCCAAATCATCACACCCTTACTAATGGCAATCCTGACTCCGCTCCTGCTGTGCTTCGGCTCAGAAAAGTCATGGCTGGCTGAGTCTGGATGAAGACCCCCAAGGAAAAAGCTTTCAGCCTGACTTCTCCCCTTATTAGTGTAAGCCGTGGCCACTTTCATGGTGTTACCCCTGATTTAGGGTGCGGATTCAGGCTCCCATGGTAGCTTATCCCTCCCGTCGCTCTGCACCCTGCAGGTGAGCCAGAGCATCCTGCAGCAGCAGCAATGGGGCTCGCAACCGGCATCACCCCCCGGGGCCGGTGGTCCTGTTAGCGGGGCAGGTCTCATATTTGCAAGAGAGAAGTCACAGAAGGGAGCAGGGGTCTGGTTCATGCCATTTTTATCGCTACCATTATTTCAGCTCAGGGAGAGACCCCAGGCTCTGGGGGGTGGGGGACACCCCACCACCCATCCCACTGCAGGACCCAAGGGATCCAGCGGCAGCCACCCTCCAAACCACGACCATCCCGCAAGGCTGGTTCACGCTTCACCCCTTCTCTCCCCTCTTGCTTCAAAGGAATTAAAGCCCATGAAAACCTGGTCATGCAGCATCTCCCGGCCCGGCTCCTCTCCTCCGGGTGAGTAGAGAAATTTGGGTTTACTGGCCCGCTGGGATAGTTTTCATTGCATGGCAAAAACACAGCACAGACAAGGGCAAAGGCACTCCAGCAAGAAGCTGACAGCCCTCCCCGTTTACAAGGGGGTATCCAACTGCCCCCAGCCAGCCCGGGGTTCCCTGCGTCCCGCAGCACACACCAGCGGACAAGGGGCTCTTTGTGCCCAGTGGCACCTGTCTCCCCCTCCCCGTATCCCAATTTCCCCTGGGGTCCCCGAGCCTGTTCCCTCCACCGAGGGGCTTTGGCAGCTCCTGCCTCCACGTGCCGTGTCCCGGCGCGCTCCCGTGCATGGCTTAGCGGAGCTGTGGGCAGGCACAGTTGCTCTGCCCACGCAGGCAGGCACCCATACCCCGCTGTGCTGCTCACCACTCGTGTGCCGTGGAGCGGGTCTCGGACAACAAGACGAGGACAAGAGGGACCGGAGGCATTTCATGCCACCCTGGCAAAGTTCCCCGACCCAGTTCCCAGGATGCTTCCACAGACCTGAAGCAATGCAGCAGGATGGACTGGGCACGGGAAGCACAAAGGCCAGCGTTGCACCTGGAGATCCAAATCACAGACCGAGAGCCTCCAAGAAAGGCAAAGAGTGCTCTGCCTCTGCCCATGCTGCAGCCTGCACAGGTACAGATGGGTCCTGCCCAGGTGTAGCCCTGGGGACCTCCCCCAGATTAACCCTCCAGCTCCTGAAATCCCTGTGTCACGGCAAGAAAAATGAGCAGGAAAGGTCTCGAGCAGCCACCTCATCCACTCGGGAATTCACCTGCAGAGCTGCCCACAGGCAGCAGAACCCACGCAGGGCCACGCAGCCCAGACTGGTGAGGATGGCCCTGCCAACCCTGCCCATAAATCCCCTCTTGCAGACAGGCACACTCGTGTGCAAGCCCCCGTCGCAGGGGACTGACTTTCCGGCTGGGCGTGCAAGGTAGAACAATAGGGCCAAGCCCTCTATTGTTCCAGACAAAAGATAAGCCAGGCTTTGGCATTCCCCTACGCCCTCGTGGGCCGGCAGGCAGCAGGCAGGGCCACCACCCTGGGCGAGGGCAGAGGGTTTTCTAAACCCTTCCCACATCAGCTCACTTTTGGCAGGTGAACCAGAGGGGCTGCCTGGGGGGGGACGGGGGACGGGACGACCCTCCCACCCAGCTCAGAGCTTGCACACCCTTGCACACACACCTCATCCTCGCAGCCACGTTCACCCTGCCCTGCAGATTTTGTCCCAGCTCTGCGCGGTCCCCAGTTTCTGCTTCTCCTCTCTGCATCCCACAGGGACACGGTGGGGACAAAGCACCCCGCCAGCCATGGGGTGGTGGCAGGAGGGATGTGGGTTGCCCAGCACTGGGGACTGTTTCCCCGGTGGCCTCGCCAGCCGGCACGGGGAGCAGAGCAGACTTTGCAAGCCCAGGACTGCTGGCTCTGCGCACCCCGGCACGTCCGCTGCAGCTCAACCCGCACCATCACCTAGCTCAGCTTTTTCAAACAAGTGGTGTTCCAGGCTCTGAACAAGGCTGCAGACCGGAGCCGTGCTGTGCTATCAACACCCAGCCAGAACAAGGGAGGAAGACTATGGAGGATGAGGGCTGCTCACTGCAAACCCACACCCATCCGGGCACCCAGGCAAGAGCCGCGCTAGGTGACTATTGCTGCAATGGGTGCTGAGTACAGTGGCATGAAAAGCCTCGTCTCTGCTGGGAAATGCCCCCGCTCCCTCCCCGCAGTGCTGCCATATGGGGTCTGCCAGCACACCTGGCCCTGGCATCCCACCACCGAGTTACCTGGCCACGCTCAGCCCTGCCAGCCCCACTGAATCAGACAGGTTGACTTAAGGCCAAAGAAGTTCGATTTCTGGCTCTCGCCCGGTAGCGGTGAAGGCCCTGGCGGCAGCAGGGGAAGGCGGCAGCCCCAGCACCACAGCGGTGGCAGAAGCTGCTGCATGGTGCTGGCAATGCCGTCGGGTATTTCTATCTACCTGCTTCTACATTTTCTTTTCCTTCTCTTGTTAAGACTCTGGCTCACCCCAGCTCATGATAACCCCATTTTGCATGGGCAAAGAGGATCAAATACCCCCACTGGGCTTGCTGCTGTCCCACGTTCTTTTAATTCTCTTTGCTATATTTAATTTATAATCTTATCCTCTTTCCTCCCAACAGACAATGAACTGCCACAAGCTGCCTTCACCAGGCAGAATTAAAAAATAATAACTCCGGCCAGCAGATTTTGGCTCGGGCTAGTGGGTGCTCACAGGGCTCTTCCAGTCAGCTTTAATGATGAGCCACATTATCTTGTTCTTCTCTGATAAGACACCCGGGGGTACGTGGAGGGGAGGCTGCCCGGCCTCTGCAGCCACCAGACTGCATCTTTTATAATGGTCACATGCCTCGAGCAGGCCTGGGTGGTAATGGAGCATTAAATTATGGAGAGGCAGAATTTCAAATATTTCAGATCCATCTCCCAATTTGCATTCTTCAGCTGAAGGGCTGCAAGCAGGAGTGGGACAAGAAGGCAGGGAAGGGAGCTTCCCTCCAGTACAATCTTCGCGGTAGCTTTCCCCTTGAAAAACAACACATTTGGGCTAAAAGCAGCTGCAGAGCCATTTGGGGTCCAAGGTGCTGGCAGGGTGCTTGGAGGCGAAGGGGACGAGGCTGTTTCAGCAATGCCCCTAATGCTATCAGCCACTTCAGCCATGTGCTCCAGTGCACTTGTATAAATGCTTTGTTGAGCCAGACTCAGGCTCTGCATCCCCTACTCATGTTTTTTACTGACCCATCGAAGCGGCTGGGGTGTTTACTGATGTGACCTGGGGCCCAGCATGGCCAGCCGTGCCCCCCGCACCTCCCCAGCCTCCCTCCCCGCCAGCGCCGAGCTGGTGGGACTGGGCAGACCAAGGGCTCTTGTTCGGGGCTGGAGCGGTTCCAGCTTGGGACATGTGGTCCTGGAGCAGGTGGACATGGAGTGGGAGGAAGGGAGGGCGGGAGGGCTTCCAAGAAGCAGAAAATTTTCCAAAAGTTGATGCCTTGGACCCTGCCAACTTTCCTTGTGCTGGAGGAGCCCACGCACTTCTCAGCCATGCACAAGCAGCACCCAGCCATGAGGAGCTCCCCAGGGGCACGGCCGGGCCAGTGGCAGCTCTACCCAAAGGAGCGGATATCACTCCTGAAGTTACTCCCCAAAAGGCGCAGGATGGGGTAAAGGCACCGAGATATTTTCCAGCAGAACTGTCATAAGCTGCACTGATTTATTTCCCTTTTGCATGTTCTTTACTGGGTTAAAATGGGGTGGAAATTAGTAACGCATCGTGCAAAACTTCTGAGGGGCCCAAATCTTCCTCCCCGCAGTGCAATGAAACCAAAACCTCCACAAAGTTTGTGAAAAATACAGCAGCAGAGCCTGGGATAGCCCAGCCCTGGCTGGTCAGGGGTGGCCGCGATGCTGCAAGGGACCCCCAGCCGGGGAACGCCCGACCCCGAGGCTGCCAGTCTTTTTGGGCTCTCCCTCCTGCTGAGCACAAGTCCTCCATCAGCCCCGCTGCCAGACCAGGCTGCTGTCAGACGCACAAAAAGAGGCAGCTTTGACCCATCAGTATTTTCTAGCTGAGGGAAAATGAAAATATTTCATTACTAGTTCGCAGTTTGTGGCGATGCTACGTTCAGCAGCACGGCCGCAAGAGAGAACAAAAGAGGCCAGCCGGCTTTCTCCACGGCATCGCAGGCTGTAGGTAGCAACTGCCCTGCCTATGAGTGGATTTTTTTCTTTTTCAATAAATTTATTTCTTTAGGAAAATAAGCAGTACGCATTTTATTAGCGTGGCTGGGAACTTCCAGGGTGTAAAACGGGGGCAGAGCTGTACTGACAGCACGTCCCTACAATCGGTCGCAGCCGCCTGTTAAAGGTTGTCGCTTTGGTAATAAAAGCTTTTCTGATTTCTGCAATTACACGTGCACGCACAAAGCCGGCCCGACACAAAACCACGGTAAATGTTTACAATGGGATAAAGCTGGAGCAAGCAGGAACGCGGCTTCGCGGCGGGCAGACAAAGCGGGGCTCACCGCGCTCCGTGCCGGCTCGTGCGGGACAGCAAGGAGCCGCAGGCCGTGGGCTTACAAGCTGTCCCGCTGCTCTGCCGGCCCCCAGGGTCCCCGACCTGCCCCTCAATCCACTGGGTCTGCAGTGAGGGACCCCCAAAAGCACAGCCGCCAGCACCACCTCAAAATCCTTCAAAGTTTGTCTGGTTTTGTCGCACGCCGGAGAATGGGCGGGATCCCCGAGCAGCCACGGCTGCGCCGAGCATGCGGGAGGGTTGGGGACAGCAGAGGTGACCCAGCTTTCCCTGCAGCGAGCAAAGCAGCCCACCGTATCCCACAGGGATTCGCTCCGCCACCCCACCCGCTCACCAGCAAACTCCCAATACCTGCAGCACCAGCCCACTGCGGCCCCGAGGGTGCTCCGTCCATGGGACACAGCTCGGACCCGCGTCCCAGCCTGTCTCTGGCACTCTGCAAGCCCCGGAGCAGCAGGCACGCAGCCCCCTGCCATCTCCTCCCGAACACTCACCTGGGGAGCGCAAAGGACGCTGCTGTCGGGTCCCAGAGCCACCCTTCGCCCCCGTCCCCCGATCTGCTCGCAGGGTGCGTAATGGCTGCTCGGCCCCGGTGAGTCTCAGTTCCAGGAAGGTGACAGGCAGGGAGAGCGGCAGGCTCGGGCAAGCGCCCTGGGGAACCCACCAGTAAGTAACAAATGTAAAAATAAACCCACGGAGAGACTAGATTTACTGTGCCTCTGTGTTCCCTGCACAGAGAGAGAAAAACCCTTCCTCTGCATCCCATGAACGAAATTAAAACCCCTCCAGCACATAACAAATTTACGATCTGCTCCATCTCCCCTACGTCCCAGCGTGCCAGGGCACAGCTCCCCCGGCAGCCCCACGGAAAATGGACATTTCGGCAGGGAGACAAAAAGTCCAGCTATTCCCCCCAGGACATCTTGCACCCTGCCTGGAACAAACTTTGCTCGTCAGAAGGACTTTCCGGGGGGGTGGATGGTTTGGGTGCTCTGATTTGGCAGGGGTAAAAAAAGCAACGCAGGCATGGCGGAGGACGTGAGCTGCCCAATGGCACAAAGAGCTTTGCATCAGAGAGGAAAATGGATTTTTAAAAATTTGGGATCCCTGCTCCTACCTATTACTCTGCTCCAAAGGGATTTCGCCTCCTGTGTGAGATGCCAGATCATATGCCAAGGGCGAGCCCCCAGCCCCGCGGGAGGGCAGCCCCGGCAGCGGCTCTGCCAGTCGTGATGAAACAAATAAACAGCACGAAGGGAGATGCTGGTAAAAATGTGTCACTCGCAAATGATTTAGAAAACTGTCTTTAGCCTGCCCACGTTTGTCAAAGGACAGCAGCTATTTTTAACACAAAGCCTCTGAAATCGCAGGCTTTAAAAAAAAAAAGTACTGTATCAGTGTCAACAGAATGGATTCTGTACAAAATTAAATTGAACTAAAAGGAAATTGCATGAATTACAAACACGAGTTATTGGCTCAATAGGAGAGTAACTGAGTGATATTATCTGGTCTGTGCTATGGAGAAAATCACATTAGCTGAGCTAATGGTCCTTTTTCACTCCTAAAATCTATTACTCCAGATTTGCTTTGGAAGTCAAGTGTTTTCCATGCTGAAGGTACTTCACAAGATGTAACCGAGACTCGAACAATATGCGGCCACAGTCTGTAATTTTTCCTGGGCAGCATCCCTCACTGGCACCGAAACCCCTGCATAAAACACTGGAAATCATTAGGCAGAGGTGGAAAGAAGCAAAGCTTTGTATTTATTTGCGCATTTCACACGAAAACCTCTCCTTTATGGCTCCCTGGGTGATGCATCTCTCGGTTTCTCTCTTCTGCCACTAACTTTGTTGGTGTTTAACTGTGGGGGTCCCCCTGGGGGGGCGAGCACCCAGCTCCACGCAGGGGCTGTGCTCCATCACCTGCCTTGCGGCTCCCTGATCCCAGGTTTACCAGCACCCGGGGAGGGGGTGTGAAATCCCCCCAATCCCCCCACAGCCCCACCAGCCACCCCAGCACAGCACCGTGGGGCTGCCAGACGGCTGCGGGACCCCACGGCACAAGCCCCGCTGCTGGGAGGGCTCCGCTGAGCAGCAGCTTCAGCCCCCAAAGACCCAAATCTGCCCAGGACGGGTTGGACATGGGACTCGGAGGCACAGGCAGGACCCACCATGGCTGCTGGGGAAGACGTAATCTCAGTGACAAGGTTCATCCACTCTTAGGTCCCAGCAAGCGACAGAGTTTAGCGCTGACCCCAGTCCCAAACTCTCTCTCTCTCTCTGGCCGTGTGTTATCGCGATGCTGTCACTGCAGTTTGTTAGAAAAACCCCAGCCCCTCTCGGACAGACAAACGTCCATGGGTGCCACGCAAGTTTTCCTGCCTGGACCCCGCGCTTGCTTCCCGGCGGTGCCGCGGGGACGCGGGGCTGGCTGGAGCGATGCTGTCACATCGGACAGAAATCGCCCGTCGCCACCGAAAAGGCAGTGGGAGTTGCGTGAACGGGGCAGGAGTGTCCCATCCATCCCACGGCGGGGGACGAGGGATGGGGACCCCAACCCCTGAGCGCCGCAGAGTCCCAAACACCCGCAGACAGCCCCAAGCCCTGCGGACACACGTGTGTGCCGGGGGCTGGTTGTGGCACCCGGGGCCCTGTGTCCGTCTGTGCCACGCTGTCTGTCTGTGCCAGCACAGCATGTCCATCTGTCCATCCACAGTGTCTGTGCTGTGACCCCCAGTGCCGTGTCTGGGGTAAGGGGGGGGCTGCCAGCCTGTATCCCCGAGCCAGAGCACCCGGTGGGGGCCGGGGCTGTGTGCCCGGGACAGGGGACAGGTCCCACCGTGACCTGCGGGAAGGGGCGAGAAACCTTCCCGGGTGGGTGGGATGGGGGTCCCGGGGAGGGGGGCTTCAGTGGGACAACTCTTGGTAGCCAGGTCAAGGGTCGGGGGTGTGGGGGGGAATGTCGTCCATGGATTAACCCCTTGCCTGCCGGTCCTGTGCCCCCGGGGGGGTGCCCGTGGCTTAACCCCTTGTCTGCCGGACTCTTCCTCGCCCTGACCCGGCTGCCGGCGCGGGGTGGGGCGGTGGGGGGCTCTCGGAGGAGAGTTTGCAGCCCCTAACTTTGCAGAGGGGACGGGGCTGTGCAGGGAGATGGGCCCTGCACCGCACCCCCCCCTTCCTCGTTTTCCTTCTCCTATTTAAGCAAACGGGCTTTGGG
>NW_010972504.1:3537666-3559610 GCF_000737465.1 Haliaeetus leucocephalus
CCCGTCCCCTCCCCTCGGGACCCCCTGCCCCGCCGGGGGACCCACGCGTGACACCGCCCGGAGCCCCCGGACTGTTCTCACCCTCTGCCCTGGAGTCCTGTGGTGGGGTTGAGACACCCCTAAAGATTAAGGCACGACTCGGTGGAGTCCTGGGAGGCACCCCGGGACCCCCGTCTGTCCGTGCAGGGATCGGTCCTACCCACTCCCGGCGAGGGACTGGAACAATGCCTGGCTTGCAGAAAGCACAGCCCACAGCTCCGGGGGGAGGGAGTCCCAAAACCATGGCACGCCAAGTGACAGACCCCAAAGCCTGGCTTCCAGCCTCTCCTCCACACATCACCCCCAATTTTTTGCTCCTTCACCCAGACCACCGCAACCAGCCCGCAGCCACAAGACCGTCATGGGTCTGGGAGACAACGCTGGCACGGAGCAGGGGGGGCAAGGGGCAGCCAGCTGCCCTCCAGACAGACAGACAGACAGCATTCCCGCACATGAGCTGGGGGACACACACACATGCTTGTGCTGAGCAGATAACCCAGCTGGGAGCTCGGGTGTATCGGGTGTATTCTCCCCGGGGAAACGGGGCTCTGGTTGGGCCTTTGCTGCCCTCGGCCGCTGAGGAGCTCACCCCGTACCCCTCATCCTGCACCCCACGCCCCGCATCCCATCAACGGCTCCACCGGGAATGCCATCACCCGCCTTCCCGAAGGAAAAAAATGCTTCATTCAGAGCAAAATGGTGCTCCAGCTGGAGAGCGAGGGGGTTGGTTTGGACAAACAAATGTTGACAAACAGTCTTTTTTGTATAATGAAATCTTTAAATGTTATGTCAACATTGAAGGAGAACTGTTTACATTTTACCAACGGGGAAAATTCCCATTGACTCGAAGCCATTTCCTCCCCCACACCGTTATTTTCTTCCATGGGAATTTTCTTTTTTCCAAACATTGTTTTCACCCAGTCCCAGGAACAGAAGACAAGAGCTTGGGCTACCGGGACTCCCAGCTCCCGTAGACCCTACACACTAATCAGGAACATGGGGTTTCTGGAGGGGTTCAGGCACCCACACCCACATCCACCCCAACACACGGTCCCCCCCTTGCTCTGCGCCCACCACACAGGAATGAGCAGAGCTGGGCAGAGCCAGGCAAGAAGTTATCTGGGAGTTTCCCATCAGGTATCTTCACCCACAGGATTAAACACAAAGCACAACAGCGTTTGGAAATGAAAGGCAGCAAGCGGGCTGCACTGACAGACCCCAAAACGTAAAGGCACTCAGTGATACATGTTCCCATTTCACAGATGGAGAAACTGAGGCCCAGAGAAGACACAGCGTTCCTGGGCCTGTGCAGCAAGTACCAAACACGCAGCAGGGAAGGATACAAAGGCAGCTCCCCCTGCACCAGCCAGGCCCCCTCCAGCCCCTCTGAAGCCCCCTCCCCAGCTGGGGGGGGACGGGGACGACTGGCTGCCCCCAGTGCCATCCCATGCACGGGCAGTGCAGGCAGCCTCATGCACCCACCGAAGCCACCGGCCCCTCTCTGCCGGCGCTGCCAGCTGCCAACGCTCTCATCCCCACGGCTTGAGAGAAGACCCCGAGAGGTCACGTGAGGGAGACGGTTATCGGCGGCCAAGCGAGCGCCAAGCGCGCAGGCGAGCTCGCAGAGACCTCCGTGCGCTCCTGGGGCTGTGGCTGCCCCAGCGAGGCCCCCCGAGCCGCTCCAGGGACAGGAGAAGGCGGGAGGCGCATCCCCCAAACTGGACAGGGAAACAATTAACAAAGGGGCCGAGGAACAGCACGACTGAGCCAAAAAAGAGGGAGCGGGAGCTTTGTTCGGGTCGTCATAGCAACAGCCAGGCCGGAGCAGCAGCCACAGACTTTCACTTTCCTTTCCTTCCTCCCCATCCCCAGTGGCCGTGGTGGCCGTGGTGGTCTTCCCTGCCCACTGCCTGGCAGGTCCCCCCAGGTGCTAGCCACACCGCGGTCGCCTGGGTCCATCATCACCTCCCAGATGGGCACCAGGAGGTGGAGGCCCAACTGCCCATCCCCAGGTGTCACCACCCACGCACCCATGGGTCCTGTCCCCATCCTGGCTCTGCTCCTCCCCATGTCCTCCTTTGAGCCACATCAGCTCCACCCACAACCCCTTCTCTCCACCTCATTGTGAAGCATCCCCAGGACCCATGGGGCATCCCCAGGATGCGCAGGGCGACCCCAGGACCATGGGCACGAGGTGTCAGGATGGACACGATGGTACAGAGACAGTCCCCATCCTTTCAGACAGGGTCGCAGAGGGCCCGCTCAGCTCCTGCTCCATCTCTCCCTACCTGGCTGCACCCGGGCAAGCAACCAGGGCTGCTCCCACACTGCGATCCCTCTCCCGGCTTTCTGCTTCCCTCAGCAGAAGGAAGCCGGGACAATGGGTGGAGGGACCAGAAAAACTGGTGGGGGCAAAGATCCCGCTGCCGCCAGCGCAAGGAGCACGGAGGGGAAAGGCACGGCCAGCGCTCGCCTTCCTTTTCCCAAGCCCCCCACCCTGCTGCGGAGCCTGCAGTGCCGCTGGCCGCAGGAGCCGTGCCTCCTGCTTTGTGCTGGCTGCGAATCCCGGCCTCCCGATCGCAGGATACTGGTGACTGAGTCATGGAAATGGTTCAGACAATGGCTTGGCCCCTTTATAACTGGCCGGAGGGGGCAAAGCAGGGAGAACAAATCCGACCTTGCTTCCTGCGCGGAAGCGGACCCATTGTTTGGAAATGGGCATGTGCTTTACTCCTCACCAGCCTGGGAAAGCTGCAAAGCAATTGCTAACGGGGAGCAAGCTGCGTGGGTCCTGCCAGCTGCCACCGTGGCTCCCCGCCTCATGCGCTGCCTGTGAAAAATCTAGGGAAGATGCAGCTGAAGGTGCTACCGTTGCCCGCAAGGTCGCTGCCACGCACCCCCCCCCCAGGGGCTGTTTGGCCAGCAAGTTGCTTAGCTGGCCCAGGCTGGCGTGGTGGCAATGCCTGAGCTGACATGGTGGCAGTGCCCGGTGGTGGCAGCACCCCAGCGAGCCACGTGCCAGCTCAGCTCCTCGCTGTATTGGCGCGGTTGGGCTCATCGGGCCCCTCTCCTGCTCCCCTTCCCTGCTCCCGTCAGAGCCCTCCTTCACAGTACGCAGTGGGAGAGGGGGTACCTCTGGGCATTTCACAAACACCACCGATCTCGCCAAAAATAACGAGCACAGTGTTATCCTTGCACTGGCCCTGGGGATGCGAAGCACCCCAAGAAGCAGCCCCAAGGCTTCGGGAAAGCAGCAGCACAAGCGGGGCCAGGGGAAGGAGAGAAGCCAAGGAGCAGCTCAGGAGCCTTGGCCATCCGTGGATGGGGGAGATGATGGGGTCCAAATCTTCCCCAGCTCCCGCCTCCAGACCTGCCTTGTGCATTCCGTGATAACCCAATGCATGCGGGACGAGGGCAATCCCACAGTGTCCCCATCTGCAAGCCAAGGGGCGGCAGGCAGCCACGCTGCTTTTCTCAGAAAAGAGGAGCTGTGCCGGACTAGTGAGCAAGCACAGGGACCCAAAAGGGTCCCTTGCAACCCAGCAGACCCAGTGACAAGCCCTCAGCCAAAAGGTTCCAAGGCTGGACATGCCCTGGTGAGGCCAGCACCGTGTCCCCAGCCACCTCACTCGTCACTCGGTGAGAACCGACTCCTGGGGAGCCGTACCAGGCGCACGCACTGTGGTCTAGCACAGGCAGACAGACAGACATCTGCAGCCCATTAAACCCAAGCTGATATGACAATACTAAAGGAGAAGCTCAAACCCTCTGGAACCGCGGCGGCTCTGGGGCTGTCCTCAGTTCACTCCATTGTATCCGGCTCTCATAGTCCATAGGGCTGAGGGACGTGGCACGCCAAGGGCCGGGGCTCCGACAGTGACCTGTCTCGTCCAGCCCTCTGCATCCCCAGGAGACAGGCAGCCTGTCGTGGTAGTCTTGTACCCACTTTGTGCCGCCCAGGTGCTGCCTTTCCCTGCGTCTGCCTCCCTGGCAGATCTCCTGCAGCCCCTGCCTGCCCACCGCCCCTGGTTTTGGGACTCAGCGTGGGACAACGGCTGGGTCATGTGCACTGGGAGACGATCGCTGTGAAAGCAGCACATCCCAAACCCTCTCTGAGCTGGCAGCTTCTCTGCCTGCTTCCCCGCCTGGCGCCTGCCCTCGTGGGCTCCTAGCAGGGTGGTGGGTGAGCTCCAGGAATTAACCTACTAATTATTTCCACCCAAACACCACAATTTATCCTGGCCACTTCAGAGGCGTTTCCAGTGGCTGGGAGCTCCGTGCTGCCTTCCTCCCCGGCGCTGGCAGTGCCCAGCTACTGCAGGGAGTCAGGGATGTGTGAGCAAGTCCGCCCACAGCGTAACAGGCTCTAATCTGGGCATAATAAAACCAAGATGTTCCAGGATTGCTCTGTGGGGAGCGCACTCGGAGCAGCTCAGTTCTTAGCCAATGCTCAAAGAGAGATTGTCCAAAAAGCAAAGTAAAATTGAGCAGATAATGATTCTGTAGGAAAGCAGAGCTGGGGTAGCATGGGCTGAAATCGCAGGTGAACTCAAGCTGGTGCATGAGCAGAAATACCTGGGCAGAACATTTAGAAATTACCAAAACGCTCCCTGTAGCAGACACAGCATGCAATGCTGCGGCTGCAAGTGTTTGGACACCGTGCTAAAATCCTGCATCCCACTGCTCCGGCCGCCTCCCCGCCCAGCCACCAGCCTCTGCTGAGGGCGATGTGCTGGTGGAAGAGCGTAGCTTTGGCCAGCATTGCCTGCAGGCAGGACACGGAGGAGATGCCACCACCTGGCTCACAGGGAAGGTGTGTGGCCAGGGCAGGTGATAGAGAACAGACCCGGGACCAGAGCCACATTTTGGGTCTGGAAGGGGGATTTTCAGAAAGCCCCTGGCTCTCCGGCTGTCTGAGAGATTGGTGCCAGATTGGCACCTCCAAAAGACACTGAAATCACCCGCTGCTTCCAAAACTATCGCAGCTACGAGCAGCCAAAGCACCCCAGGCAGAGCCGAGCGCCTGCTGCAACTGCAGCTGCCAGCACCCCAGCTCCGGCGGGGCTCCCATCCACCGCCACTGTCCTCGCCCCGCGCCAGCTGCCCGACCCTGGGGGTACCCGCCGCATCCCCCCGCAAGGCGGCACGCGTAACACAGCCGGACCCGTGCGTGCCAACAACCCTGCCGGAGACTTTCAGCTCCAAACAGGGATTCGACGGGGAGAGGAAACAAAGCGGCATCACATCTCTGTAACTCTCTATTCCCAACCTGAATGCTGCTGTTGTTTTTAATCCAGGCCAATGCGAATCATCCTCCCCGGAGCACAGCCCAGCAGGCTGGACCAGGCTAAGCCACACACGCAGCACTGGCCGATGGCTGCTCTCCTAAGGGAAAGCCACGGGGTGGGGAGGACGCAGCCAGCCTGGCAGCTTCCCCAGAGCATCCCCAGCCGCCCCCACGCCGCAGGGCTGGGGCGGCAGACGGGGCAGGGGGCTGCGTCGAGGCATCTGCGGTGGGGGAGCGTGGGGAGGGAAGCGCAGAAGGGTGATGCTGAGCAGGCTGAGCCAAAGAGACGCGTGGGGAGGGAGGGAATGGCCGGACCACACAGCGGGACCAGAGGGGGCCGAGGCCGGAGGGCAGCGCGGGAGCAAAGCCGCATCCCCAGGCTGCGGCCGACCTCCACGCACCACCCAAGACAGCACGGCACGGCACTGGGGGGGGCGAGTCCATCGCCTCCGATTCAAAGGCGAAACTGGGCTCCCCAGGGCCTTTGCTCCCAGGCTCCGGCACCCTCCGCCAACCCGGCTCCAGTGGGGACCCGCAGCACCGCCACCCGGGCCGGGACCCTCCAGCTCAGCCCCGACAGAGGGGCTTTTCTTGTCCCCTGCCTTTGTTTTCTATTTAGTGCTTTTGTTCTCCCCTCTTTGGTCCTTTGTTCCAGCTTGTCCTTTGTTCCGACGCCTTTGGTTTCTCTTCCCTTTGATGCTTTGTCACTCCCTTCATCTTGGTGCTTTTCTTTCCCCGGGTTTTTAAGCTGGCGGTTGTTTTCTCTAGCCGCTCTGTGCTTGGCATTTTTATCCTTTCTCCTGCCTGGTCCACTCCTCGGGTCACATGGGCCCGGCCCGGATTGTCTTCAAATCCCCATTTGTCTTGTTTTGGTGCCTGGATTTCCCTGCCTTTATGTCCTTTTTCTTAAGAGACTCTTAGCGATTTCTTCTTCTCAGTGAGGGAAGGGGGGGGGGGGGGGGGGGGTTAATTAATTAGCGAGTGTAATCTTTAGATGCGTGGCACTGCAGGACGTGTGGAGCATCATTATTATTGTCATTAGGATGTTAAGGGTTAGCGAGGGTTTAAATACCAGCTAATTGCAGCAAAGAGCTCCAACTTTGCAAAATTATATCAGAAAGAGCCAGACTTGTTTTCGCCCACCAGGCTGGGGAGAAGAGAGAAATTCCTAACACAGACAGGCAGGCAGAGGATGAACAGAGGCAACACATCCCGGCCCCAGCCCCGAGGGCTGGGTGATGGTCAGAAAGGGCTGCCCAGAGCAAGGAGCCGGCTGCTGCACTCGCCTCTCCCAAGAAGACCAAAGAGCATCATCCCGTCTCTGGGGATTTTAAATGCAGAGATTGGTCACTCCCCAGCACGGCAGAGCTCAGGGGAGCTGGTGACCCAGCGCCAGCACGAGGGGTGCGGGTGTGAGGGTAGAGCTGCTGCCCTGGGGAGGATGGAGCGGGTTAAAAGCCCCCCGGGCTGGTGATTTTTGCTGGCACCCATCGCTCAGCGGGGCAAACGCGCCCTTTGGAAATAGGGACTTGCAGAGGGTTTGGCCTGGCCAAGCTCCTGCGATGGGTAGGGCAGGACACAGACCATGGGGCTGCTTCTCTGGCAAGCCACAGAGGGTACAAGGGCTCTAAGCTGGGGAGAACGACTGTTCCTGCATTCGCTTTGCACCTCGAGACACAGGTCAGAGCACATGTACAAACACAACCACAAAATCAGATACCAGGCAGTCAGGATTAGGGAACCGTTTTCCTGAGAACAACTTCAATGTAAGATGCTGCCACTTTGCTTTGATTTAGTGCCCCAAATATTTCCCCTGCAGCACCATGTCCTCAGCATCTGTTTGTGCCATGATTCACTAGCCGGGCAGGAAAGGGCAGGATGCAACCCTGCTCACCACGGCACCTCTGAGACATCACATCGCTCTCGCTCACCACGGTCAAACGAAACCCAGGATCCATTTTTACGAGCACCAAACCACCCCTCCCCGACACATGCCATCCCCACCGCACAGGTTTAAAGCAGCTGTAGCTGCACAACAGCTGTTGAACGGAGGAAGCAGCCAAACTTAGCAACAGGATGTACCCTCAGATAACGTGATCAATATCAGAAAATGCAGCTTTTCAAGTTAGAGCTAAAGCCATCTGCTAAAACTGGGTGTCTCAGGAGATCGGCACCGATACGGGGCGTCTTTGACTCTGTCTTCGCAACACCCTGATTTCTCCTCACCCAAGTCACTTACAGTAACTGGCTGACGTCCCCACGGTTTGTGGCAGCTCATGGTGGGGCAACATAGGAGGGATAGCTTTCTGAATGTGGAACCAGAGGAGAAAATGGCACGAGTGTGCTGGGAGCTCCAGGAAAGGACGGGTGCCTTGCGGGAACATCACTCCCTGCCCAAAAGGACAGATCTAGCTGGATCAGAAAGCATCTGGGTGCTGCAGACAGGGTACTTTGATAACATGCCCTGCAATAACAACCCCACGCTGTTGGTAAATGCACTGGTGCATAACCACATTAGCGTGACCCCGGGCTTAAAACGCAGCCAGCCCATTACCAGGCGGGACCAGACACCGGGAGACCACCGGGAAGGCCCCAAAGGAGAGTTTTCTGGGCAAGAGCTGGATGAAACCTGTACCAGCTCCACTAAAACCCAGGAACCATCGCAGGCACAGCAAGCGAGCTCTCCATCGTGGGCTGGGAAAGCCTGTCTGATGAGAGCAGCCAGCTCCCATGGCACATCCCAAGGGCTACTGCTGTTTTACACCAGCCGAGGATGCGGGATGCTGGGGACAGCAATGGTCCAGCAACCTGTACAAGCAGAAGGCAAGACAAAGAGGGCACAGAGCAGAACCCTGTCCTGCCCAAGCCTCGTTGGCCATAGCAGTGCCTGCACAGCCCCTGCATAACAAGAAAAAAGGGGAGTCACCGGCCCACCTTTTCCTGTGGCCCCAGGTTGTGCAAAAACCTGAGCTTGGTGGTTGGCAGGAAGAGGCTAGATCGGTTGGGGACATCCTCACTCAGGGCAGACAGACTCTGCTCTGGCAGACCAAGCAGGGTAAAACCAGTGTCCGAGCATGGTAGAACTGTGACCTGCAGATTAACCCCTCCAAACCATGCCGTTGCCTCAGCTCACCGGGGCTGGGTGACTGGCCCATGGCCATGGAGCAGGGGATGGGTGCACAGGGATGCCAGGGAGCCATGCCCAGCAGTAGCCGGGCAGCTCTGCCAGCACCTGGGGGGGTTCTCAGCCCAGCTGGCACCTCTATCCCTGCCTGCACAATTCAGAGGTTAAAAACTTAAGTGTTTGAAACGAATGCAGCTGGGAAAAGCCATCTTTCTGGTCTGCCCAGTTCTGGTTTCAGTGCAGCTGGCCGAATGCAAAGCTCAGGGCTGATAAGCCCTGGACGTGAGTCATAAAACATGCCACCCCAGAGCCATCGGCTCCAGCTCCTTCCGCAGTGCCAGCCCTGCCACGACTGCCCAGCGGTGCTGGGGGCCCAGCCTGGCCCTTGCAGGAGCCAGCATCGACTGATGCTCATCCATCACCGAAGCCGCATCGTTCCTGGCATCGGTGGGTTGGCTCAGCCAGCTCTGCCCACCCACCCTCTTGCTCTGCCCTGCTCTCCGAAGGGCTAAACCTGTTTTTATTACAGAGCTGGCACCAGGAAGGCAAAAAGAACCAAACCCCCCTCATCTCTCTATCTGCAGCCATGCAAGGAATATTGTTCAGTGCAGCACAAAAGCATCCCTGAAAATAGAAGCGCCAGGGCCAGGCCTGCCAGTGGCTGTGTGAGATAACGTCTACTTGCAAACAGTGTGCCTTTGTGCCGCTGTCACTGTCCCCATTGTTCAGGAGCCTATTGCCTCGGGGATATTGTTCCCTTCTTTTGTCTCAGCCCGGCTCCTTTTTGTTTGACTTTACTTACCATTTCATTCCTCTCCTTTGTGCTGGGGTTCTTTCTTTTGTCTCTCTCTCTCTCCCTTTTCTCTGTGTGATTTGTATTTAGCAATTGTTCCCGGCCTGTTGGAAACACAATGTACTCCGGGCTCTTTTCTCTCCTCCATTCATTACCTATTCAGGTGGGTTTGTCTGCCCATAGGTAACCGGGAGGAGTGGGGGCCTCCAGGAGCTCCCACACCTCCGAAGGAGCCGGAATGCAGGAGAAGGCTGGCAATGGCCTTTGGGGACGGCGGGGTCACCGTGTCCCCGAGCCCGGCACTGGGTTCCCCTCTCTGTCAGTGACAAATAAGCACCAGGAAAAGGATAAATGGGACCCCAACTCACCGCTGCCCTGCTCTCAGCAGATGAGCCGAGGATGCTGACACAGACACGATGGTGACCATGTGCCACAGCCACATGCCTAGCTGGGAAGCGGAGGCATGGAGAGGTACCCAGGTCCAGCGCAGCCGGGGAAGCAGAGGCACAGAGAGGCGCAGTGCACTGCCTGCTCTGACTGCCAGAGCCAGGATGGGGATCTGAGCCCTGATCCACACCGGGTCCAAACCCGGCCAGACAGCCCTGGCCCTGGCGGTCCCCAGTTAACGACAACCTTGGCTCTTCCCTGTGCCTTTCTTTTGGGAGCCAGTGAAGGGACAAGGAGAGCATTCAATGTCAGGAAACACCAAGGCTGCCTTGCAGCAACGTTCCCACTGCCCTGACCCCCCCCAGCGTCTCCCCCATGCTGCACAGTGACGGGTGCCCTCCGAGAGGAACCCTGGAGGCTGCAGGGTGGGCAGCCACCCTCACCCCACTGCCAGACACCAGTGCCCAGGGCTGCTGCAGCCCATCTGGCAAAGCAGGGAGGGTATTCACCCCTCTGCTCCAAGACAGCCCCTGGCAGCTTCTGGGGCCCACAGGGAAGCAGAAAACATCTGAGGGCTCGATCCTTGGGGATGGCTGGATGTGGCCAGGAGACAGGGAGAAGAGAGCAGAGGCATCCAGGAAGCAGCTCAAAGGTCCCCAAAGTGCCCCAGTTCCTGCAGAATGGTGGGGTCCCCTCGCACCCCATCCCTTTCTGCTGCCTCTATCCCCTCCTGCCTCCTCTCCAGGCCCACCCTCCCACAGAGCATTGGGGGGTGTCTGCAGCGATCAGGGTGGGCACAGCCACTGGGGCTGTTTCTAAACCCACGAGAAGGAGGATACACCAGGAAACCTTCAGGGAGTGCTGTGACGGCAAGAGCTGACAAGTGGCCATCCCCGGAGACAACAAAGCCCCGCTGTTCTCCGGGGCACGGACCGCATGACCTAACGGGACTTTTCCATCCCTCCCGCTGATGAAACCCCGAGGATCAAAGCCTGCTAGAAACCACCTCCTCCTCTCAGGCACAACCCGCATGGACGGGGAGACCACAGGGACCCCCGAGACTCACCCCACGAGCGAGGGATGGGAGCCGTGCGAGAGGGCTGGGGGGACAGCGAGCAGCGGGTCCTCGGGGATGGTGTGAGCCCCCTGAACGCAGACGGCCCCGGGGCCGCAGGACAGGGCTGCGGGGGGGCGTGCCTGGGAATAAAGGGAGCAGACTGTGGTCTATTGTTTCATTGTTATGGCTTCAAAGGACAATGGGGCATTGTTGTCTCTGGGGATCCCATTGTTTGCTTTCGCTGCAGATCCCAGCCGCGGAGTGGATGGAGGTTTCCCGAGGGCCAGGCAGGCTCCGTGTGTGGGACACTAAATAACGAGGCAGGCATGTTTCCCTCCCCACCACCTCCCCACCACCCTTCCTAAAAAGGCACGGCACACTGCAGCCCGCCTGTGCCCGCGCTGGCCAGGGCACGGCCTGGCACAGCACGAGCAGAGGTGCCAGGACCACCCATCCGAGCGGGAAGCACGCAGAGAAACCCCCACACCCCACGGAGATGGGGCGAGAGCAGGGAGGGTTCACCCCGGTGGGACTGAGATCAGTCTCTCCATCCCTGCGGACTCCAGCGAACCTGTGCCAGGGTGAGGGGAAAAAAACCCACCCAGCATTTACGGTGGGAGCCGAAGTCCCATCTGCTGCCAGGAGCCATCCACCTCTGCAGCAGAGAAGGATGGAGCTGCCGCACTGGTGCTGGCTGGCAGCCCGGGGAGGTGCCCAGGCTCCAGCCGTGCTGGATGGGGCTGTGGCCCCACTGCCTTCCCAGAGACATTTGCTGGTGCTCCCCTCCCCATACCTGTAGGACTTGCACCGTGGCCGCCTTGCAACATTCCTACGTTTTTGCTGCCTCCTCTCATCACACAGCATCCCCTAAAGCCCGCCATCCCTCCGGCACACAGAGCAAAGGGCGTTTGCTGTTGTCCGCTGCAAAGCCCAACTTCTCCATCAGTACTAAGGAAAAGGTACTTGGTGCCATCAAAGGGACTTGGGAAAGGACGACGCAGCCCTGGGTCCTCCTTTCACTGTTTGTGCAGCACCCCAGGCCCAGGACTTATTTGCATAGCTCCTTCCTATGTAAAAATAAATCTGGGTGCTATACAAAAGCTGGGGGAGGGGGAAGGAGCAGGGAGCCATCTCCAGCCCACAGCTGAGCCCTCCAGAGCCTGCCGCTGTGATGCTAGAGGTGCACTGGGAGATTGATGGAGCAGGAAAGAGATACGCTCTCCCTGGAGACACCCTTTCTGCTGCTCACAACAGCTGGTGAAGGGAGTAACTTCGCTACCATGCCCCACCACCACGCAGGGAGCTAGGCTCAGACCCAGCAGAACCCCCCTCCCCAGGGGTCCGACTACCCTCCCACATAACCCGCAGAGAGGTCCCAGACAAGCTGGAAGAGCTGGCTTGCACGGCCTGGCCCCCCACGCTCCCCCCCTGCTTCTTGGAAGGCAGTCCTCTCGCCGGAGGGCTGAGAGGCTGCACAAGGTCTGGGCTCACATCAGCTGCCATCGAGCATCTTTCCCCACTGCCCAAATGCACCTTGGTGCTGCCTGGGCACCAGCCGACCCCCCACTCTTGTCACCCTCAGAGGGGGAAGAGCCCAGCCCAGACTGTCAGTAGCCCCAGGCCAAGCTCGGCTTGGCAAGAACAAATAACAGGGTTCAGGTTTTTCAAAGGGAGGGAAGCAACTGCAGATAATAAAGGTATAAATTCAACCCAGGTTTGTTTGTTTATGTTTTAAACCTGGGAATTCCCACTGCGTCTAATCAGAAGATGAGAGTGGACCTTGCCTCTCAAATGCCTTTAAGATTAATTTCTGGAAAAAGCACTGAGGGATTTGTTTGGGGATCAATAGAAGCTCTTTGGGAAAAACACTAAGGTATGATAAGAGGCACTGGATCTTAGCACCACTGCACTGCG
Source organism: Haliaeetus leucocephalus (assembly GCF_000737465.1). NCBI lineage: Eukaryota > Metazoa > Chordata > Aves > Accipitriformes > Accipitridae > Haliaeetus > Haliaeetus leucocephalus. Next base: position 3,550,268 of record NW_010972504.1, read on the forward strand.
TGCATCTAACCAAATCCCTCTGCTCCCCAGGGCCCCGCATCTTCGCCGCAGAGCAAGGGGATGTTTCCTCCCTTGAGGAGCCCAGCTGCAGCCTGCAGAGGCCACGCACACCAGATACCAAGGGTACCCATGCCCTGGGGACTGCACCCCGTGGCTCTGCGAGCTCTGGCGCTTCTTTGGCTGCTTCTGCCGTGATCCCTGGGTTTCCTGGGGACTTGTTCTCATCCTCTCAGGCCACCAGCCCAGGGGAGGTGGCAGTGACCAGCTCCCCATAAGGGCTGGACCGACCCCAGCATGGGTACACACAGATCAGCCTGTGCAACGTGCCAACCCGACTCCAGGTGCTGGCAGGAGCTGGCAGCAAGCCTGTCCTGCTCCAGGGGCTCTGTCATGCTCCCGGCAAGTGTTATTTACACAAATGTGCATGCACGCACATATAGGCATACACACACACGCTCTCTCCCCCTTGAATAGTGCAATTTCCTCTCAGATAAAGAGCTCCTACCGCAGCCCCCCTTTCCCTCTCCCCCCAAACTTGTGCATGTCTCATGCACCCATTTCAGAGCCCACCTTGGGCTCTGATATTATCTCACTTCCTCGATATGAATATTAGCTCTGTTGTTGATCTACGATAAAGGGATGGGCTCCAAAACACTGTATTTTGGGGAGGAGGCAGTGGTGCAATACGGTCTGCTGTGCCCCAGCTGAGAACAAAGCCTTTTCAAGAGCGGATACTGGTACCTGCTGTACTGCTAACTCGACAGCCCATCTTCACCAAAGCGTGGCTCCCGTTGGCGCTGCCCTCCTGTCCCCCCCGACACCTGCACGTGGCAAGGCGGAGGGGGCCCCGAGAGCAGCTCGGGGGTGCTTGTGCTCTGCAGGGTGACAAGCCCTCGAGGAGCAGAGAGCAGCTCTGCAGGTGCCACTGACACAAACCACGGTGAGGCACGCTGGATGTCCCTGTGCAGCGGGGGACCCTGGTGTCTGGGTCAAATGCTCGGGGTACAGCAGCTGGTCAAATTTCCCCTCTATTTTGTAGCATCTTAATGTACAAAATGCAACTGAGGTCTTGCACACCCTTTAAGATCCCTCACCAGCTGGACCTTGCCTACTTCTAACTCAGTTTACAAGGTGAAAAATGACCACCTGAACAGTCTCCTTAACTCTTAATCCACCCAACAGGGAGCACAGGGAAGGAGAGAAGTGTCCCCGGAAAACTCAGATTTATTTACGAACCAGATTGCCTGGCAGCAGGAGAGCCAGAGACAGCAGGTCGGTGCACAGCGCTGTTCCACTCAGCTGAGGACATCACACCACTCCATCAGCCATCACCCCCCCAGGGGACTACTAGATATTGCTCCTATTTCACAGACAAGAGACTGAAGAATAGCAGATAAGGCAAAATTCTGAAAAGCAGCAGGCCAGAATCAGGGCTGGACCCACAGGAAAGCTCAGTCTGCTTTTGAAGCTCTGGCGCTTGCAGTACGGCAAACCTTTCTGCAAACCTGATCTCGTATGCCTTTTCTGGTGAGACAGGCAAAACCTGGAATAGGACCCAAGTGTCCTGTGTCTTAATAAATACTCGTGTGTGAATTAAATAAACCACCCAAACCTGAAGCTATGTCATGGCTTTGTTTTACCACGTCTATACCCCAAATCCTGCAGTTAGATGACAGCCTGCCCCACAGAGCAGAGCTGTAAAAAATGATCTCTATCTCTGCCACAGACGAACCAGTATCGTTGCAGGAGAAGCCCAGAAAACATTACCCACCGTGATCGCTGTGCTGGGTGAGAACACGGCCCAAAGACAAGTGCAGGAAAATTGGGCTTAAATATCGCAGCTCAAGGCACAGGAGGGAAGAAGACCTATGGGAACAGGGTTGTCTTTTGGGTGACGGAGTTTGCTAACTACACCTTGGTCTGAAATCCATCCAGGCTTTTGTACATGGGGAACAACACCCTCCCTGCAGCCCAGGTTACTGCTGGCAAGAAAAGCAGCAACATTGACCAACTTCAGCGAAGCAAGTCCAGCTCCTTGCACGAAGGGGCCTGCTGGTATGCGAGGCAGCGGCGCGGGGGGGCGGGCGTTGCTGCTGCTAATGTGGCAGAGTTTCCCTGCTGAGGGCAGGCAAAACGCCCATGACTCATTTTTCCAAGAGATGTTACAAACAATAGTAACGATGCCCCTGGTGGGTATGAATGTGAAAAGACACGACGGGGGGGCAGCCATGCTGGGCACCTTGTGTGTGGGCTGCCAACGGAGGGTACTGCCACGAACAAAACCTGCTGGAGCCAGTTTTTGGCATTGTGTGCGACCAGAGCCCTTTTGCAAGGACTTTGGGGAAGAAGGGCAAAATGGCTGCCCAGCAAACTCCTCTCCCCGTGGCATCCTATCTGCTTGTGACGGGTACCAACCCCATCTTCAGCCAAAGAGGGCATCGGTTTTATTGCCCACAGAGAAAAATTGCAAAAACAATCCCAAACAGTTCCATCCCCATGCAAGACTGGAACAAGAACAGGCAGGAAATTTAGGAAAGCATTACAATACTTTAAGGCTGCTCTCCCCCAGCTCCTGCCTCTACCCTCCACACAAGATTTCCATATTCAGATGCTGCCCTAAGGGGACAGCTTCTAAGCCGTTTGAGTCCTTGACCTTCCACTGTTGTCTGTTTGATACCATTATTTTTAGGCACACAATCCTTAAAACATACCAGCACTTGAAATAAGTTCCCAGATAATGTGCACTAAAGCACGAAGTGGCAAGGCTTTAGAAGAGGGCTCTGTGGGATCAAGGGTGGTGGCGGAGCATGAGAGAGGGAAAGTGATTTTCCCCTTGTACAGCCCATGCATCTACACATCCCATCTCCCCATCTACTTATTTTACAGACACTTAGAAGGTTACAGGCCTGAAAAGATGGCAAATGCTGAAGATAGCCCAAGCTCAGCAAGCAGACACAGGCTATGCAGGCTGTCCATTTCCATTTGCGGTGCTCCTGCCAACACAGACCCATGTCCTGCCTGAGGATGGAGCCCACTGCATCCCATGAAGCCTGAGCAAAATTGCAGTGATGCCTTTCAAGAGCTAGGAAGCGCACCAAGAAACACCTGCAAGCAGCTGGTTGGCTCAGAGGTTTAGGTTCAAGCATATATAGAATCATCCTAGAAATCATTGCATCCTACCAAAGAACCACGGAAAAACTGTTCCCTTCTGGAAAGGCAAGACCACTCTGCCTCCCTCCTCGGGGGATTCTTTCACAAGCACGGAGAGTCTCATCCCACAAAAGTACTGGGCTGGGCTAGGGCAAGCAATTCCCAAGTGCAAAAGGGAAGAAATGCAGCCGTTTTCCCAGAACCCCAAAGCCACAGGCAGAGAAAAGGGACAAATATTTACTCAAAGCACCTTCCAGTGTTGTTAAAGGTGTTAACACTTTTAAGAAAGAAGAAAAATCAAACACTACAGAGCCCCACCTGGATCTGAGTGGTCTCTCATCTGCCTGCCACAATCAGCGCAATGGTCTCAAACTGAAACGCCGCATGGTAGAGAGCTCTGTCTTATGTAACCTGTGCCATCATTAGTGCAGAAGCAGGTCTCAATCACTCGCTTTTTAGGAGTGAGCAAGCTCTATTTCTACAAAACAGACATTTGGATATGGGGAGATGGTATCTAAAACTACCATCAGCTCGATTTTTGGTTGTGACAGATATCTGAGTGCTGGCAGCAGTACCAAAACTTTCTCTGGCAAACCCACCATAAGCACTTTATTTTCTAGAGATGTGTGAACACTGAAGCATAGTATTTGCGCCACAACATGACATCCCACTGCAATATCCAGCACACTGGGTTATGCCTAATAATGCCACCTCAAGGCATCCTCTTCAAAAGGAGCCTTTACACCCCCACCCCCCAACCCACCCCGGTCCCCCCTACCCCCGCACTGGAGGGAAAGGAATTTGCACGTTATGGAAAAGTACGATTTGCAAAAGCAAACACAACAGGCTTCAAGGCAGCAGAAAGCCAAGTGATGGGAGTTTTCTAAACACAGAGCCCAACTGTAAGCATTCACTCTACCTTGCTCCTCCTCACTGCCTCTTGCTCAGCCAAAACCAGAACCTTCTATTCCTCATCCCCTTCTGGAGCAGGACACCCCAGGGTGTGGAAGAGCTGGGGAAGGTGCCAGTGCCCAGGAAATCCAGACACCCTGTCCGGCGGTCACACCATTTGAGAGCAGCCCCGCACCAGACAGCCCAGTTTGCTTTCTTCCAGGTTGTTTGGGAACCAATAAAGCTGCCTGAATGCTGGGGAACTCTATGTTCCTGCGGAGGCTTATGACACTTTGCTGGAGGGGCAGGGGGAGCTGGCCGAGGCCGCAGCACCCCCTTCTGTCTACCGCACTCTTTTGCAGCCAGTTTTGAGTCTCATTCTGACACTGCACGGTTAAAGCGGCTCATGAGACGTTACCTTCTTGCTGCCTGCAGCTTGGAAACGCTCAGGAAGCTGGAAGGATTCAGGGTTAAAAAAAATCAGCAAGCATTTAGATGAGTCAGTCCTGTGGTTTTTATGAGGACAGACAAGTGCTTCTTGGGAAGCCAGTTCAGCAAAGCCAGAATTGTTTTTTGTGCCCCATCTATGTGCTGGTAATGCCTAGAAGCTCTGTTCTTGGACCACAACACTCCATTGCCAGGCGCTCCTCAAACAATGGGGCTGTGTTTCCTCCTGGACATCCACACACGCCTGGACTCTCCTGCAGGCTCTCTGCAGTTTTCATGGCTTCCTGCTGGGGAGCTTCTCCTTTTCTTCTGCAACTCCCCCACACACATAATTACTGCCTATTTTGGTACCTTATCATGAGATGCTTCAGAGCTGATTAGCCTGGACTTCCTTCCTCCCATCATCAACCTACTCCAATATCGACGTTCATTCGTGCTAATCTGATAATATCAAAGAGCAGAGGAGCTTTAGGAGGCATTATGGTGTCTTGAAGTGCACAATTTGGAGTTGGCAGCAGCACTGCTGATAAGAACGAGCTATTTCTCCTAACGTCCAACTCTTCTCAAAAAGCAGCCGCTTGCCAGCCACGTGCAAAGCGGAAGGACAGACCCTTGTAGGCTCTGAGCCAGTTTTGTTTCAGTGGCCCTGGATAAACTGGAGCCAAGCAATGTGATGCAATACATCCCATTAAATAACCTTTTTCTAAACACAATTAGTAAGAAGTTATACACACTTGGAAAGAGAAACAATTACTTCAAAGTCACTTCAAAATTACTTCAAAGAGAGTCTGCATTTTTATAGTTGCAAGGCCATCATCTGTCTGTAACAATGAAGAGACACAGGCAGGTTAAATTTTACAGCACTGCATCATGAACACCCCTTACTGCAACACCAAGGATAAAATGGAAAACAAATGCAAGCGACCTCTTAAAATATTATTTCATTCCATATGTGCTAGCTTCTGGTGATGACTTCTTTTACTAAATGACACTGGTAGGTTATTTCTGTTTACTCTGTGTTGAAAGGACTTTGCAGCTTGTGAGCACAAATACAAAACTACTGACTCCATTAGTAGGCTGTACAGCTGGAGCTGTTTTAGCCACTGTAGTATGTCATGCTGCCTCTCAAAAGTTTCTTACCGTGAACGTCTGCTATGATACTCCTGACGTATGACTTCTTGGAATGGGAGGAGCATGCTGGATGATGTCTGCCAGAAGACTCATATATTTCTATCCTTTGAGGTAAGAAACCTTCCATCTTGAATTTATTAATTTTAATGCTCAAGATGATTCACTATTTTGAAACTTAAATTTGTGTAAGCTTATTACATGATTTCTAGTGCAACCTGTGTATCAGGATTCATTTCTCTCCCTCCAGGTAATCTTAGTCTCCAAGTTACAATTACAGCCAAAACCTTTTTTTCTTTCTTTCCATCAGAAAAGCAGCAGAGGGGACCGCCAGTTCCAAGTAAGCTAGGGAACTTATCTTCTGTTGATGTGATAAGCAATTCAGCTCTCTTGTGGAAACTTAAATAGAACAGCCAGATCCTCAAACCAATAATAAAAATAAACCAACATGATAAAAACCCAACTGATACATCTGATATCCCAACTTATTTAACAGTGCCACGGTTTAATCTAGAAACTGCCCCAAAAAGCAAGAAATTATAGAGATTTAATCCAAACCAACTGCCCTCTCTGCTTCTCTGACATGAAGATAAAAGATATTTTACAAGAACGGCTACCAGTGAAGTTTGTAAATGCTGGATTACTATACCACAGGCCCAAGTCCCTCACTAGAAACGTGCAAGCTCAAGGACTGCATGTCACTTCAGTATCCTGAACGAGCCCACCTTGTTCACCTAATGCAGATGTAACATTCCAGAACGCACAGGTGTTTATCAGAGACTGCACAGGTCCACAGTGAAAATAACTTTGAATACATTTCTCCCCCTTCTCTACTCACAGAAGGGCATGAGACTGAAAGCAAGCAGATTTACATTTACAGTTAATGTGAAAAATGTTTATTTGCGAAATACACTGTGCATCGTTTCAAACTACAAAAGAAAAAATCACTTGCACAAAGGAATGCGCAGTTTTCAATTCTGCATGCGACACCAGTTACACATAACTTCCTGTCTACTAGCTGGTCCTGCTCCCACTAGCACTTTATTAACTCCGAAGCACCGCAGCCATTGTTCTAAGCAAAGAACAACAAATCCTAGTTAGAAACACTTTGCAGAAGAGTGATATTGTCCCCTTTTAACATGATCCGACCTGCAACACAGAGAAAGGAAAGGGGGCATTAGAGAGATGCTAGACTCTGACGATAACCTTGCACTTTCAAAAAACATTTCACAATGCCAAAGGTGCTTGCAAGAAGATGTCCACAAGACAACTGACTAGGTTTTTCTTAGTAAACAGAGTCCTTTCCCACCTGGCTGCAGGACTGTATCCATTAGTCATGCAGGGCCCACATTCAAAATTCACACTACAATGTATCAGACACAATCTCCACTCCTGCGCTCACTGTTTGAACAGCACTCTGTCCCCACCAAGAGCCCAAACACGTCACTTAGCACAGGCTGCTGTTTATCCTCGCCAGCAGGTAGTAAATATTAAATACCGCCACTCAGGTGGTTCCCTGCTTTGATTCAGAGACGACACAGCAAGTGTCAGAATTGTTCAGGGCCACCTGCGTTAGACGTAGCTGGCAGGAATTTGACTGGACCCCTCCTGCCACCCGGGCTGCAGAAAAAGTGCAGCGCAGTCCATCCGTTGTTACACACATTTGAAAGACAAAGACTCGTCGCAGGCAGAGGCAGATTCTTTCTCCTTCACGTTCAACAAAACCACCAGCTCAAGAAACAGCAGGAACCGACACCTAGCCAGTATCCGCTCACTGTACTCCAAACTCAACACTCTTCACAGGTTTCGTGCTTTGAAGCCTTGCTACGGGGAAGGCTCACGCAGCCAGGTTTCAGGCATCGCTCGGCCTACACAGACATACTGACATACCCAGCTCTTTTCTTGATTTTGGTTTGGAGCGAATTTCCTCTGCGTCGTCTGGCACCAAGTTCCTATATTCATCAAAGCCCTAAAAATCAGCAACAAAAGCCGCTGCTGAGCTATGTGCCCTGCTCTAAACTTCAGCAACAACACCACAAGCTATCGTGAGCTGTGCTGACGTGGGCTGGACAATTAAGACTATTAATTGGAGAGGCACGAGGTATTTCCACCCCCCATGCTAGTTTTTCCTGACAGGAAGAAACAGTTTTATGAATTGGAAGAACAACCAACAAAATACCCAATCCAAAGACATCCTGATACTCACAATGATGCAGCCTTCTAGCCGCATGTTCACTTGCTCATAAAGCCACACCTGGATCCTGGACCTCTGCAAAACGATGGAGGGGGAGAGCACAACAGGAACAGAAACACTCCACACAATTTTGTCCTCTCCTGTGCATTAAGAACTCCTTGCTGCCGACAGCTTTGTAACACTCGAGGCAGTAACTCTCACGCGTGGTTTCAGCAACGTCCTAAGCCATTTTTAAGGTGGTAGACTATTCTGGAAATCCTCTCTGCCTTCACTGGCGAACACGCAACAGCACAGGCTTTAGGACTGTCACAGAAAACATCCCTGCACACGTGACTGCAAGAGCAAACGCCTCTTACAAAGGTAACTCCTTAAGGTGAGAAGGAAAAACGCCCAACTCGGAACTAGCTGTTCTTCTCACGGATCGCAACGACAGCAAGTTCTTCCGTTCAAGCGAGACCGGCTCCAAAAACCCCATCCCGAACTCGGAAAGACCCGTCCGGCGTGCCGCCCCGCTCCCCACACGGCTCGAAGGGCCCTGCGCAAGAAGCACCGGGACGTTCCTCTCACACGGGGCCGAAGCCGCGGCAGCCCGGCGGTACTCACGTTCTGCAGGTAGCGGAAGATGAGGTTCTGGAGCGGAGCGTTAAGGACGCCCCACAGACAGACCACGCACCCCCACCTTTCCTGCCCCAGGGTTCGGTAAAAACGCTGTTAACTGCTGTCATGGGGAACAGCTCAACTACCGGTGAAGGCGGAGGCGGCCAGGCTACGTTTCATACAGGACCTTCAGGAGAATACGGGTATAATGAATATAGACGAACATCCCCCTGAGCTGGAAGGCAAGGATGAAGAGCGGAACATACCCCCCTTCATCCAGGAGTAAATAGTTAGTGACCTACTACGCCACCTGGACACTCACAAGTCTATGGGACCAGATGGGATCCATCCAAGGGCACTGAGGGAACTGGCAGAGGTCCTTGCCGAGCCACTCTCCATCGTCTGTCGGTGATCCTGGTCAACAGGGGAGGTCCCAGAGGACTTGGAGGCTTGCCAGTGTGACTCCCATTTATAAGAAGGGTTGGAGGGAGGATCCGGGGAACTACGGGCCTGTCAGCCTGACCTCGGTACCCGGGAAGATTATGGAACAGTTTGTCTTGAGAGCACTCACATGGCAAGTCCAGGACAAGCAGGGGATCGGGCCTGGTCAGCATGGCTTTACGAAAGGCAGGTCCTGCTTGACCAACCTGATCTCCTTCTATGACCAGGTGACCCACCTAGTGGATGAGGGAAAGGCTGTGGATGTTATCTACCTGGACTTCAGCAAGGCCTTTGACACTGTCTCTCATGGCATACTCCTTGAGAAGCTGGCGTCTCGTGGCTTGGACGAGTGTGCTCTTCGCTGGGTGAAAAACTGGCTGGACGGATGAGCCCAGAGGGTTGTGGTGAATGGGGTGAAATCCAGTTGGTGGCGGGTCACAAGTGGTGTTCCCCAGGGCTCGGTGTTGGGGCTGGTTCTGTTTAATATCTTTATCG
>NW_010972504.1:3560604-3561563 GCF_000737465.1 Haliaeetus leucocephalus
CCTAGGAAAAATTTCTTTACAGACAGGGTTGTCTGACATTGGAATAGGCTGCCCAGGGAAGCGGTTGAGTTACCATCCCTAGAGGTATTCAAAAAGCAAGTAGAGGGGGTACTTCAGGACATGTTTTAGTGGGCATGGTTGATGGTTGGACTCGATGATCTTGAAGGTCTTTTCCAACCTAAATGAATCTATGATTCTATGATTCTATACCTGGCAGCCTCCTTGCAATGCTTAAAAAGCTTGTTGGGCAGGGCAGAGCAGGGACTCGCTTTGGCACTTCCATGTTGCAGCAATGCTTGCAGACCACGCACCCTGCACGCTGGGCCAGGGCCTAAATGTGATGGTGCTGTTGGTAACCTGAAGCTGAGGAAGCACTTCTAGATTTTTCTACGGTTCCACGTGAATTTTTGCCTCGTCAAGGTGACGTATTGAGCTATTTCTTTTCAACGGCTAGGCTTAGAGCCAGTTGTGGTTGAACATCTCCAGGCTTGGGTGTTCCCGGTCCATCTTTGCCTACTGAGCAGGTGCTTGGTAGGAGAAAGGACATGAATCTTAACCATGGGACTCAGACTGTCAACTACATACTGCTGTGAAGGAGCTCAGATAGGGGAATGCACTTAAATAACAGATCAACAGAGCTATTGTAAAATTGATTACTGAAGACACTTTTTTTCAATGCCAACATATTAGAAGCTCTTACAGGTTGTGGCACTAAGAGAGTCAGTTCCCATCTATAACATGACTGTACAACAGCGTAAAAGAAAAATTTGCCATGGCTTTGGAGAAAGCGCAACACAGAAGTATGGATTGAACTGTTGATACCCGGACCCTGAACCACCCACAGACTACCTGACAGTGCTGGCCCAAGGATATCTTTTGATACACAGACTGCGCCGGCAGAAGTCTCCTTGTAGAAAACAGGCAGCTCCCTCCCACTGGCTTTGCTAAAACTTCTGCAG
>NW_010972505.1:0-1271 GCF_000737465.1 Haliaeetus leucocephalus
TTGTTAAGGGATTTCAAGGCTCAGCTCAGGCTTTGGTTCTTTGAATGGCACAGCCACCACCCTGTTTAGTTTAAGGTTTATATCAGACAACCCAGGGCTAAGCTGTCTACACAGCTCCCCGTGAGTTGTCTCTGCAGAGAGACAGGGCCTCAAGGCAATCCAAGGCTGGGTTGCTTTTGTAACCCACCATGAGTCGCCTGTGTGCCCTAGACATGGTGAAACTCGTTTGTGAACTATGAGCCTTACAATCCACACGCCATTCCACCCTGATAGAGACAGCGACCACAGAATGTCTTGGACTGCCACCCACTGAGATTTTGATATAGCAATGAGCAAGCAGAATAAAATTTTGTGATTCCTAGTGTTAGGCAATCGTGGGCATCAGTGGTATAAACAAAAAATTTGACGTGAAATTTAAACTTTTGAAGCTGTTGCACTGAAGTGTCATTAACTCTGCTCCCAACATTCAAATACATCCTCTAGTGTTCCTCAAAGTCTTTTCTGTTTCATATCTTTATTTACTTGACTCTCTAATGTGCAAATATTGCTATTTGTTGTAGAGTTAATTTGTTAAAATGAAGAAACTTCTTCACAGAATGATTTATTAGTAAAGAATTTAACATACTGCAGAAGTTTTCTTTCAGAATACAAGACCATAACATCCAACCAAGACAACTGAATTCCATCGATTTAGACTGGCTTAATGTATTCCAAGTGATGTGAAATCAGTTACAACATTGGGTCTGTCTGCACTAGTGTTTTAGTGTGCAAGAAGGGGTCCTTTGCTACAAATTTCCTTTAGCCCTGCAGTATGTGCCCTCTGAATGACTTCTCTTTGGTAGAACTGAGGTGGTACCTGCACACCATGGTGATCTCTGGCGTGTGCTACCTTGCAATATGGACAGAAGGTCCTCTTTATGCATGCACAGTGCTGTGCATGCCCAGCATGAATTTCATTTCTAGTGAACACCAGATGTGGACATAAAATTTTGGAAGCTTGCAGGATTGCTGCAAATGAAACCCCTGTCCACGCCTGTTTCTGCTGCATGAGTTGGTAACTGTGAACTTTGACTTCACACTTTCCAATTGTCCCCCAGGAAAAGCACTCAATGCAGAAGCAAAAATTCATGTGCTCTTAAAAATGTTCTAAATCCTACTGCTGCTTCATTTGTCCTCCTTCTTTGTATTATAAGCATGTAGTTTGGCAGTGTTTTACTTGGAAAAAAATTCTGTCTATCTCTTTCAGAAAAATGCCAGAATATCAATATTGA
>NW_010972506.1:0-1171 GCF_000737465.1 Haliaeetus leucocephalus
CTGTCTCTTCCAAAATAGCAAAGGTTCTGAAGTCTGCTATGACTTGAATTTAAAATGCAACAGATACTCCTTTGCGTGTGCAGATGGCAGTTTCTAGCATTAGTTCTGCCCCATGGTTCTTATTTTTGTGCTATTTTAACTCTGCTTCTCTCACCTGATCTAATGTGGCATCCTCCCCAGCTAGTGGGGCTAATTACGCAGTCACTCTGCTTGCAGAGTTAAGCGTGACAGAAGTTTTTACACAACTAATTTTTTCTTGGGTAGCATTTTCCAAAAGCCCAGGTGAAAAGATTCACTTGATGCCTCTGTCCATGCATTAGTAACTTGAAATTCCATTGCAGATAAAGTAATGCATTTGCAAGTAGTTTTCCTTTCCCTTAAAGATACGTAAATCACTACTTGCTGGAAGTTCTTTCTTCTATAAAGGACAAGCTACTGTTTTGAGGGTCATGCACTCTCTCTGAGATTTTCCCCATTTCTGCACAAGAGTTCATCCTCTGAGCACAGCCAAAGGGGAGAGTGGGGCAGAGCAGCAGGGAAACACAGCCAAGGACGGCCTGGGAACAATTCCATGCACCTCTTTCTTTCGGTCCCTCAACGCATACTGACAGAAACAGATATGGCTGAGAACACCAACAACCTGATCTGCTCTTTGATTTTTATTTTTTGTGTAGAGGGGCTGTTCCAGTACACAGAAAGTTGATGAGGTTTTGCAATTAGCAATATGAGCTTTGAACCAGTGCTTAGAATGGTTGGCATTTAAATACATACAGACACACTTTGCTGTCCAGCACCGGGCAGTTGAAATACTTATTCACAGACCTTTCACAGTCTGGTTCTGTGTCTGCATAACACTTCTCAAGCCAATCAGAGATAGGTACAAGGATTTCAGTGAAAAAGACCTGTAAAGTCAAAAGTCTTTAAGCAGCTCAGAGCGTATAAAACTTTTTGAACAGATGATGAAAGTCAGTGAAACAGAAAGGACAAGCTCGTCTGTGTGACCATCTCCAGCTCAAGCTTCTTTGCTGATGCCGGGGGGATACAGTATAAATATAAAACAAAAAAAATTAAACAGTCTGATATCTTCAGCATCTGGAATGGCATCAGCTGGAATTGCACAGGTGCTCTCGTATCACTTGGTTCTGCACCCCTGCTCCCTGTAACAGATGAT
>NW_010972507.1:0-1336 GCF_000737465.1 Haliaeetus leucocephalus
AGCTTTGGAGGCGGGAGTAGAAGGGGCTACAGCTCTTGCTCTGCCATCGGTGGTGGCTTTGGAGGAGGTGGCGGCAGAAGCAGGAGCAGCTACAGCTCATTCTCTATGTCCAGGGGATTTGGAGGTGGCGGACGTTGTGGAGGGTTTAGCAGCAAGAGTCTCCATAACATGGGTGGCAGTGGAAGGATTTCCATGGGTGGATGCTATGGCGGTGGAGGATACGGAGGCAGAATGGGTGGCTTTGGTGGAGGCTATGGAGGAGGACTAGGCAGCTTTGGTGGAGGAATGGGTGGTGGAGGAATGGGTGGCTTTGGTGGAGGAATGGGTGGTTATGGTGGAGGAATGGGTGGCTTTGGTGGAGGAATGGGTGGTTATGGTGGAGGAATGGGTGGTGGAGGAATGGGTGGCTTTGGTGGACCAGGCTTTGGTGGCCCCGGTAGAGGTGGCCCTGGAATCCAGCCGGTGCAGGTTGACCCAACCCTCCTACAGCCAGTCCATGTTGAGATTGATCCCCAGATCCAGCAAGTCAAAAACCAGGAGAAGGAACAGATCAAGACTCTTAACAACCAATTTGCCTCTTTCATTGATAAGGTGAGAGGGTGGGATTGTGTCTAATTAAGGGTCAAAATTGGGAGGAACTTTCAAGTTCTGCAGAAATGTTGTCCTTTTTGAGCTAAATATCAGCAGGCTGAGAAGCTTGAGCAGAGTCTTTTTATTAAATACTGCTAGGGAAGAGATGAGAATCTCTCATCCATAGGAGATCAAAGCTATGTCTTCAGGGCTTTAATCTAGCCTGTTGCACCAGGTTCAACTAATAGGTTATTCTTGCAAGCAGGCTCAACGCCTCCAAACTTCTGCAGGTTTCAGGCACAAATTTTCCCTCCTGTACCATTCTCTTTCCAAATACCCTCCCATTTAAGGATTCACTAATATTTTTTTCTTGTTGTTTTCAAATATCGAGACTTTTGAATCTAGACTAGAAAGCTAAGATTTCTACACTACCCATGATGGGAATGTACTTGGAGCTGGTGCTATATTTGAAAGCTCCTTTGACTCGAATATGACTTAGAAATGTCCTCCTTTTCCCGATCTTGCAGTTTAGGCAAGAACAGAAATTTAAAAAAAAAGAGACGTTAACAAGTTGTCTCACTGTTGTGCAAAGGAGAACCTTTTTATGTGATGAAAGAGATGCCTTGGCTGCTGCTGTTGTTCCCCATGTGATGGTGGATACTCCATGTGTTGGCTTTCAGGTCCGCTTCCTGGAGCAACAGAACAAGGTCCTCTCCACCAAGTGGGAGCTCCTCCAACAGCAAGGGCCTTCAGGGCCAAGGAAGAA
>NW_010972508.1:0-391 GCF_000737465.1 Haliaeetus leucocephalus
TCCTGAGGAAGTTGTAGGCAGCCATGAGGCCAGCCCTCGGTCTCCTCTCCTCTAGGCTGAACAAACCCAGCGTCCCCAGCTGCACCTCATCAGGACATGCCCGCTAGTCCTTTCACTGTCTTCGCTGCCCTCCTTTGGACACGTTCTAATATCTTTACGTCCTGCTTACATTGTGGAGCCCAAAGCTGCACACGGTACGTGAGGTGAGGCCGCACCCCTCCTGAGCGTGGTGGGTCAATCCCTTCTTTCCCCCGGCTACCTCTACTGTGCCTAACGCGCCCCAGGAGATGGCTGGCCTGTTGGGCCGCCAGGGCACGTTGTTGACTCCTACCGCGCTTACCACCAACCAAGACGCCCCAGATCCCTTTCCAGAGCCCATACCTTCCCGTCG
>NW_010972509.1:0-922 GCF_000737465.1 Haliaeetus leucocephalus
ATTATTTCAGATGGAAAATGGAAAATTTTTCCACACACTCCCCAGGAGAAAAGGGGATTAAGAAAGCAGCAATTTTTGTTTGATTTTAGCCCAAACTTTTGTTAGCTTCCTATAAAACTTGGGAAAAAGGGAGGAAAGTATACTTAGAGAGTTATGACCTCCAGCTTTCTAAGGGAAGCCTTTAAAATAGAGATGGACAGAGCACAAGCATTATGGTAAAAAGCTGTAGTTTTGATATGATCTGACTGACAATGATAACAAACTCATATGACTGACAATGATACAAGAAACAAAAAATTCCAATTCAACCAGAAATTCTCTCTGCAAAAGGCTTTTCTTTTCCAAAACTGGCACTTTTTAACAACCACGTTTTCTGAGAAAAATTCTCCAAACATCTTAAATGAAAGTTTTCCATACATGATGCTTCACATGACATGCAAGGCCTTTTCCACAGCAGAATTGACTGAAAACAGAAGTTTCATTTATTTATTTACAATCTGAACCTTACTCAACCCCACCAAAACATTAACTTCTAATGCTATCTGTCTTCATACTAATAATCTACATATAAGCCAAATATGGCCTACAGACTTGTGACCCGTAGAGGCAAGAATTCCTGTTTAAACTAATAAAAAGAAACCTCTGGCAGCCTCACTCAAATACCTGTAAAACATGTGTTTCGGCTTGCACAGATCAGAAATGAAAATTTAAAATCAATATGGTTTTTTTATGCTTTAAATGACTGCACAGGGCTTTTGGGGGTTTTAAACCAGGATGAATAAATACACATTTTCAAGATTCTTGATATCCACGCTATATTGTGCTTGGAGGTCATTTCCACTCATCTATGCTGCAAATTATTCTACAAACTCAAAGAGAGAGACAAGTTAAACTGAAACTTTAATAAGTCACAGGTTGATTA
>NW_010972510.1:0-425 GCF_000737465.1 Haliaeetus leucocephalus
CTGGCGTCCCTACCTCATTCTCCGGAGTAGTATCATTACCCCTACTGGTACTCCAGGGTAGCACCGGTACCCTTACTTGTATCCCGGGGTACACCTGCTGTCCCTACTGGCGCTCCGGGCTAGACCAGGCCTCCCTTACGGGCATGGGCAAGGTAGACCTGGCCTCCCTACCAGCGCTAGCAGGGTAGACCTGGCCTCCCTAACTGTGCGGGCGGGGTAGACCTGGCCTCTCTACTGGCAAGGGTGGGATAGACCTGGCCTCCTTAACCACGCGGTTGGGGTAGACCTGGCCTCCCGACCGGCGCCGGTGGGGTATACCTGGCCCTTTTAACTGCACGGGCAGGGTAGACATGGCTTCCCTATCTGCGCAGGCCTGGTAGACCTGGCCTCCCCATCAGCGCGGGCTGGGTAGACGTGGCCTCCCT
>NW_010972511.1:0-1118 GCF_000737465.1 Haliaeetus leucocephalus
TTTGCCACCACGGGGAATTTAGTAATTGTTCGCTCATTTACAGCTCTCAGATCCTGTACCATCCTGTATGACCCATTCGGTTTCTTTACAGGGAGGATGGGTGTATTATGAGGTGACATACATGGTTCTAAAGTTCCTTTTTCCAGAAGTCTGTCAACTACAGGCTTTAACCCTATTCAACCCTCCATTGGTATAGGATATTGTTTAACTCTAATTGGACAATGCGGATCTATTATTTGGACCTTTATGGGGTCCATTTCTATCTTTCCAATTTCCCCCTCCTTAGACCATACTGAAGGGTTAATGGCTTTTTCATCCTCTTGTGTTAGAGTATATAATTTAATCTGCAATTTATTCCCTTGACTTTGAATGCCTAAGTTTAATTTCAAAATCAAATCCCTTCCTAATAAATTGTATTCCACCTCAGGGAGCAAAAGTGAATCATTAAGACAAATTTTCTTCTCTGTTTCTACTTCTACATCTTTTAAAATGGGTACTTTAAAAGGTTCCCCTTTTGCCCCTACTACTGACACATAACTCTTCCCTTTTTCTATTCCCTTCGGAAGGTTTTGAATAGTGGATTTTTCAGCCCTGTGTCCACCAAAAATAAAACTTCCTCTTTATGGGGACCAAGTAATAATTTTATCAAGGCCTCTGTTGATGTTGACGTCCCCGAAAGATATAGCCCCTGACACCCCTATTCTTCCTTAAGCATTTTCTCATCTTGTTCTCGCTTACGGCAGTTCCTCTGAACATGTCCCCTCTCGTTACAGTAGTAACAGATGGGAATTATGAACCTTTTTCAAGGAGACTGTCCCCAGGGTGTCTGGTCTATTCTTCTTCCCATTTTTTTTTCAGACGGAGTCTTATTTTTCTGACTTTCTCTTACTGCTGCTACAAAGATCTTAGCTTTTGCCTTTTGTTTTTCCTCATCTCTCCTAACATATACTTTCTGTGCTTCCCTAAGTAACTCTTCTAATCCTCTTTCTTGCCAGTCTTCCAGTTTTTCTAATTTCCTTCTTATGTCCCCCCAGGACTTAGCCACAAATTGTGTTCTAAGGAGTGCGGTTCCAGCTACTGTATTCCAATCAATTCCATAATACATTTGTAGACTTTTC
>NW_010972512.1:0-3217 GCF_000737465.1 Haliaeetus leucocephalus
GTGTTTGCTGGCCACCTAACAGTACCCTCATTCTCTCTCACTCTAGCCAGAAGCCAGCTCCAAAATTTAAAATGTCCAGTGACTTCTCACAGACAGAAGGTGCCAGGACTGAAAGCTGTTGCTGGCAATCATATCTGCACCTGGAATAGCAGCTGCAGAAGTATCTGCATCTGCAATGGTATCTGCGCTGGTATGTGAAATGCAATAGCATCTGCAATGTGGTGCATGCAATGGTATTTTGAGTGTAAAGTGGTATCTGCAACGGTATCTTCATCTGCAGTGGTATCAGCAATGGTATCTGCATCTGCAATGACATCTGCAAGGATGCCTGCAGCTGGAATGACATCTGTAGTGGTATCTCCAACGGTATCTCCATCTTCAATAGTATGTTCACCTGCAATGCTGTCTCTATTGGTGTTTGCACCTGGAATGGCATCTGCAATGGTATCTGCAATGGGACCTGTATCTGCAATTGAATTGACTTCTTCAAAGGTATCTGCAGCTGTTTTGGCATCTGTAATGGAATGAGCATCTGCCGTGGTATCTCAATCTGCAATGGCATCTGCATCTGCAATGCTATTAGCATTGGGTTCTACATCTGCAACGTTCTGAGGAACGAATTGTGCATCTGCAAAAGTATTTCATTCTTCAATGCCATCTTTAGTGGCATTTGCATCTGCAATGGTATCTGCATCTGCAGTGATATCTGGAGTGGTATCTACATGTAGAGTGGTATCTTCAGTGGCATGTTACATGTGTTTATAGGTGTGTGTAATGGAACCTGTATGTATAGTGGAACCTATATGTGTAATGGTATCTGTACCTCCAACTATATCTGTATCAGCAATTGTACTGAATGTGTTTCAGTGTCTGTAGCTATAGTTCTTTCTCTGCCTGTATCTCTATGTGTAATTGTGCCCATCTCTGGAATTGTACCCGTGTCTGTCGTTGTATTTGTATCCATCTCCATATCCTCATCCATATCCCAGTCAGTGACTGTCTGTGTAGTTGTCTGTGTAGTTATCTGTACCTCTACCTGTAACAGCACATCTGTGTGTAATGGTAGCTGTATTTGTATCAATGCCTTTATGTGTAATGGTTCCTCTGTCTGTCATGGTACCTCAGTCAGTAATGGTGTTGCTTGCTTTATCTGCTGCTGCTTGTGTAATTGAATGCGTCCTTGTATCTGTGACTGTACTTGTATCCTAAATTGCACGTGTAATTGTGTCTGTATGTGGAATTTTATCTATTTTGTGCCTGCATCTGCAACTGTATTTGCAATTCAGTATGAGTCTGTGTCTGTAATTATGTCGATACGGGTGATGGAACCAGTACCTGTATTTCTGATAGTGCCAGTATCTGTGTCTCTAATGGTATCTGTACCTGTAACTGTACCTGCATGGATAATGTATCTGCAATGGTGCCCGCATGGCGAACTTTTTCTGTAGTACCATCTGCAATATGTGCATCTGCTATGGTATCTGCATCTGCAATGGTATCTGCAGCTGGAATGGCATCTGCATTTGTGTCTGAAATTGTACATGCATCTGCACTGGCATCTGCAAAGGTGTATCTTCAGTGGTATCTATCTCCAGCCAAATGTTGTTCTTCTACTTTCTCTGCATCTGCAATGCCATCCCCAATGGTATCTGCATCTGCAGCTATAGTTCCATCTGGAATGACACCTGCATCTGCGATGGTCTTTGCTTTGGTATCTGCATCTGTGATGTTATGAGGAACGGACTGTTCCTCTGCAGTGCGATCTGCAATGGTGTCTACGATGCTAATTCATTCTGCAACGCCATCAGTGACGGCATCTGCATCTGCTATGGTATCTGCACCTGCTTGGTATCTGCACCTTAAACGGAATCTGTAATGGTGTCCGCATTGCTATTAACTTCTGGAATTGCTCCTACAATGGCATCTGCGTCTGCAGTGATATCTATAATGGTATCTCCATCTGCAATGCTTTCTGCAGTGGTATCTGCATCTGGTGTGATATCTTCAATGGCATTTGCTGTGGTATCTCCAAAGGCACCTTCAATGGTATCTGAGCAGGTCCTACAACTGCAACGGCATTTGTGTGGTATCTGCATCTGCAACGCTGTCTGCATGGGCAATGTCATTTGCAGCTATTTCTGCATTTGCATGGGCATCTGCATCTTCAAGAGCCTCTATATCTGCTTCTGCAATGGTGTCTGCTGCTGCAATTGCATCTCCAACGGTATCTTCCCGGGCATTTGTATCTGCAATGATGACAGCATCTTCAAAGGTATCTTCGTTTGTAATGGCATCTGCGGTGGCATCAACATCTTCAATGGCATCTCCATCTGTAGTTCCACCTGAAATTTCATCTGCATCTGCAGTGTGATCTGGAATGGTCTCTGCAATGATATCTGCATCTGCTATGGCATCTTCATCTGCAATGGTGTGTGCATCTGCTATGGCATCAGCAAGGAGACTGTAATGGTATCTCCAATTTTTTTATTTTTTTTCATCCCACAGTCTGGGCACTTGTTGTTGCTCAAAAGCCAAATCAGTGGGAGGAAATGGCACATGGACTGTTCCCACGGAAAGCTGGCAAGGTTCCAGTCCCAGTCCTATAATTTCTTGTCAGAGAGGTGCTTGCAAACAAGAAGTCGTAGCCATAGCTGGAGCAGAAACCAGAGTAAAAGCAGAAAAAAGAGCATCAGGATGGGCAGGTGGAGCTGAATGTGGAACATCCCTGTTTTTCCCATCTGGACAGAGATATTACTCAATTTCTGACCTGAATGGGAAGCTTCACTCTGATACTTACAAATTCTGGAATGTAAAGAACTCTTATTCTTCCCGTTTGTTCAGAGATCTTTGCTTACTCTCTGCTCAGGAAGGGAATTTTTTTTTTTTTTTTTTTTTTTTGGATACTTGGTCTACCAGTAGTCCAGTAATTGTCCCAGATATACCAATAGTGCATTTGTGATGGGAAACAATGCTCCAATTGCTGGCATAAATGGCTCGGCTTAATATCATCAAAAGAACCAGACTGTGGCCACGTTTGGTACGCATCACCAAAGGCGGTCACTTCTGGCCAAATTTCCTGAAACAGGGCTCAGGTTTTTGATGACCCAGCCATCCCATCAGTAAACTTCCAGTGTAGCAACATTTCATCTACCAGGGACCTCTTCACTATACTTTATCTGCCTCCCATTATAATAAAAAAATATATGATATTGGGAGA
>NW_010972512.1:3227-33813 GCF_000737465.1 Haliaeetus leucocephalus
CCCAAAAATTTGCAAGTGGCCCGTGTCAACCGAGGAGAAGGGCTAGAACGCAAAGTATAGAATTAAAAAGGTAGATATTTATTTGTGCGCATGAGGTGTCCCAGCCAACTTGGGGCACTCCAAATGTGGTTTTACACAGGATTCTTATACCCTTCAAACATTCAGGTACAATATGATTTGACTAATCACTAACACACACACCACAGATTACTAATCATAGTAAAACTTTGCAAAGCAATGGTATTTCTGCAGCATTCTTGCTGCTTGCCTATTGATTCAGATGTCCCTGGAGTCAGTCTTGCTAGAGTCACTTGTCTATGATGCCAGATGATATTGGGAGGGTTTCAGATATGTGTCAGAGGGGCTGGGATGCTGGTGTTATCTTGGTTGTCCTGGAGTATCCTTTCTCCTTCATGGACAGCTCTAAGCTTTCATGAAGCAAAGTCCTTATCTCCAGGGCCAGGCTGTCCTTTAGTTTGTTTTCCTTAATTTCCATGACCAATACCAAAGTCTCCAGGAAAATTCCACTACCTCATCATGTTATTACAGTGTGTAATGTGAACTCATTATCTCTCTCTCTCTCTAAAAAAAGTTAATACACTTTAAAGACTGGTTCATATAATAGTTAGAGAAGGGAATTTTCATGACATATCTTACGGGTCCCACCAGCCAGCGCCCCAAAAAGCCAGTGACAGGGTGATGGAAAGCCATCTGGGGAGGATTGGCCTCCTTTAGTGATTAGAATTGCTGCTGCAAATCAGAAATCCCCCTGCAGTGCTCACAGTATTTCAGCATCCCCGGCAGAGCCGTCCCACAGCGTTTATCTCGCTCCTATGAGGAGGTTTCTGCCCTCTTTCCCTGCCTTCTGGCAATCAGACCCAATTCAGATCTCGGCACATGCTGCACAGCACTGCACACCTTGCTCCTGGCACCCCCATGGTACTCGTTCTGCTGCTTGGTGCTCTAAGGATGCTTTGCCCTTCCTCTGCTTCCCCAGGAATGGGTGAAGAAGAAGACACCAGCCACCACAGCCTCAGTGGAGGACTGGCTGCCTGTGCAAGCCCAGCAGATCCTCTGGCAGGCGATCCAGGGCCGGATTAGCCATCAGGGGGGACAAAATTCCCCAAGGACAGAAAGAAAGAGCGGGAAAGGGGTGCTGCAGGAGGGCAGGGGGCACCTGAAGCCTCCAGCCCTCATTTCCAAGCCCAACATTAGCCCAAAGCTGGCTGGAGCAGGGCTGGAGCCAGGCTGGGAAGCATGGCACCTGCCCTCCATGCTGCCTTCTCTCTGTCCAGGAGATCGGCTGCTTCAGGAGGAAGGAGCTGCGGTACTTTGCACAGGACCTGCACTTGGTAGGACACATCAGCATAAATCTGGGGCAGCCAGGGCCAACAGCAGCCCTGACACCCCACACCATGGGGACCAGCTACCACAGGGCTCCCCAAACTCCTCCAGATCCTGGGGACTGCCTCTCCCTGCGCAGCCCAGAAGGGACCCACGTGCTCTCTCCTCACAGAACACCCTCTGCATCAGCCAAGGGTGTTGCACCTTCTTCCTTGTCCCAGATATCATCTTCGCCGTCAGGCTCACCAAGAACTTCTGCCCCAGCCACAACTGGCTTATGTAAGCCGCAGGCACGGGGTGAGCGAGCTGCCCAGGGTGGGAGCACACAAGGAGGGGAGAGGGCTCTTCCTTGGCCCCCCAGTGTTTTCTCCTTCTCCCTCTGCAGCTCTGTGGGGTCAGAGGAGACCTGTCCCTCCCACATCCCCCACATTACAGCACTCATGCTCTAGGCCAGGGGTCTACTGGGTGCGGTGGCAGACCCTGTGCCCCAGGAGCTCCTGTCAAGCTCATGTCCAAGCGTTGCAGAGCTCCGGGTCCCTCCGACAGCTCTTCCTCAGCCTCCTTCAGGCTCTGAGCATCTGTCAGGGACGCTCCCAGAGCTTGGCTGATCTGGGGTGCAAGGGAAGGGTTCCTGCAGCTCTTGCTAACTGCTGGCATACCCCTCGCACTGGCAGACGCTGCAGGGAAGGACACCCACCTGCTGCCCCATGATGCTTCCCCACACCTGGGACGGACCCCTGGCATGGCCCCACCAATGTTCCCCAGGTACGGGAACATGAATGTCACAGAGCTTCACTTCCCTGACAGCAAGACCATGACTGATCTCTGGACCATAGTAGTGAGTTCTGGATGTCAAGTCCACCATCAGGCCCAGTTCTTTGTTCTCCTCTTGGCTTTTCTTAATGACATCACGAGGTAAACATCTCCAGATGAAGGTACCAATTGCAGCTCTGAGAGGAAATAACATTGAACAGCAGGCATTAAACACAGGTGTGCTGCAACGGGTTGATGGAGGGAGAAGGTCCATGCTGCAGAACCTCCCAAAGATCATCCCTTCAAAGAGAAATACACAGGCAATGAGCAAAGGCAGACGCATACTGACGTACAAGTTACACCAAGCCAAACCAGAACACGCTCAGACCCTCACTGCTTTGGGACTGTTCATCTGAGGGTTTCCCAGATTGACTGAAGACTTGAGACTGGGGCAAAGCACTGCAGCATGACAAACACTCCCAGAAACTGAAATTCTTGTTTGGCGAAGGCTATATCACAGGCCTTCAGCAAAAATGGAGGTGAACAAACAGCACTGCTCCCTGTCATGAGCTCCATGACCCCCAGAGATGTCATTGTCGTGGTTTAACCCCAGCTGGCAACTGAGCACCACATAGCTGCTTGCTCACTCCCCCTCAGCGGGATGGGGGAAGAGGATCAGAAGGGTAAAAGTGAGAAAACTCATGGACTGAGATAAAAACAGTTTAATAATTGAAATAAAATAATAATAACAATAAAATGTAATTCAAAGGGAAATAACAAAGAGAGAGGTATAAAACCCAAGAAAGACAAGAGATGTAAATGAAAATAATTGCTCACCACCAACTGACCGATGCCCAGCCAGTCCCTGAGCAGTGGCACCCCACCAACCTTCCCCCCCTAGTTTTATTGCTGAGCATGATGTGGCTCAAACCACTCTGGAGCAGAGCTCGCCGCCCGCACACAGCAGCAGAGACCTCCAGGCATAGCCGGGTGTGCAGCTTGCACACACCGACCCCTCACAGCCTCTGCTCCCGAAACTCGGCTCTGGCACTTCGTTCGTTGGGCCGCGTGGCCTCCAGGCACCTTGCAGCACTGGTGGGGGCTGCCCGCAGCATCTCTCCTGCCCTAACAGAGCCAGCCCGGACAGACCTCCTTGTATCCCGGCTGTCCAGGCAGTGCTGCCGGCACCCAGAAAGCTGCCAACGACCCCCAGAAGCTGTTTGTTCCTCCTCACCCCCATGGCACGACATGCTCTGACTGGTCAAACAGCAGCAAACACGGTATACTCTTCTCCCTGCCCAGTTATAATCCACCTACCAAAAATAAACACCAAAATGACACCAGCATCGCCTCCCAGTACCTGTATCCTAACCCTGTCCTTGCACCAAGGGGGTACCTTCCCGGGGGGAAGCAGGGCATTTCCCAGCCATTGGAAAGTTCTGGCAAACACCCCAGGGCTCCCTGGAGAGCGGCAAGGCCCTGACCAGCCCCTAGCAAAAACCAGCGTCAGCCCCAGGGGTCTCTCTGGAGGGCAGCAGGGCATCGCCCAAGCGACTGCAAGCCTGGAAAAGGAGCTGGGGAGTTCTGTAGCTAGGCAGGGCTGCTTATGTCACCCGATAAAGCCCTGGGGACACCGGGCCCCCCTGAGGCTTCCAGCAAGGCTCACTGAAGGCCTCGAGGCAATCTGGATGGCAGCAGAGCACTGTTGAGGCCATGGCAAAACCTGGTGAAAGCCCCCGTGCTCTCTGTAGGTCATCAGGGGGCCAACCAGGACCCAGCAAAGCCTGGCGAAAGCCCCAGGACGCTTTGAAGAGGAGCAGGGCCCTGCCTAGGCCCTGGCAAAGCCCAGTGGAAGCCCCAGGACTCTCTGTTGGGCATCAGGGCTCAGCCTGGGCCCCAGCAAAGCCTAGCTGTGGTGCGTTGACCTAGGCTGGTTGCCTGGTCCCCACCAAGCCACTCTATATCACTCCCCCTCCTCAGCTGGACAGAGGAAGAAAATAGGACAAAAGGCTCATGGGTCAAGATACTTACAGGGAGATCACTCAGCAATTACCATCACGGGCAAAACAGACTCGACATGGGGAAATTAGTTTAATTTATTGCTAATCAAATCAGAGTAGGGCAATGAGAAATAAAAACAAATCTTAAAACCCCCCCCCCCCCCCGCCCTCTCCCTTCTTCCCAGGCTCAACTTCACTCCTGACTTCTCTATCTCCTCCCCCGAGTGGCACAGGGGGATGGGGAACAGGGGTTGCAGTCAGTTCAACACAAGTTGTCTCTGCTGCTCCTTCCTCCTCACACTCTTCCCCTGCTCCAGCATGGGGCTCCTCCCATGGGAGACAGTTCTTCACAAACCTTTCCAGCGTGGGTCCTTCCCACGGGCTGCAGTCTTTCACGAATGGACTGCTCCAGTGTGGGTCCCCCATGGGGCCTCAGGTCCTGCCAGAAAACCTGCTCCATCCCGGGCTCCTCTCCGTGGGACCACAGGTCCTGCCAGGAGCCTGCTCCAGCACAGGCTCTCCACAGGGTCACAGCTTCCTTAGGACACAGCCACCTGCCCTGGCATGGGGTCCTGCACAGGCTGCAGGGTGGACATCTGCTCCACCCTGGACCTCCATGGGCTGCAGGGGGACAACCTGCTTCACCATGGACTTCACCATAGTCTTCATCACAGGCTGCAGGGGAATCTCTGCTCCGGCACCTGGAGTACCCCCTCCCCCTCCCTCTTCACTGACCTTGGTGCCTGTAGAGTTGTTTCTCTCACGTATTCTCATTACTCTCTCCCGGTTGCTGTTACGCAGCGGGTTTCCCCCCTTCTGAAATCTGTTCTCCCAGAGGCGCTACCACCGTCACAGATCGGCTCAGCTTTGGCCAGCGGCGGGTCCATCTTGGAGCCGGCTGGAACCAGCTCCGTCTGACATGGCGGGGCAGCTTCCCACGTCTCACAGAAGCCACCCCTGCAGCTCCCCCAGGCACCAAAACCTTTCCACATAAACCCAATACACCAGCAAAAGCCCTCTGGAGAGAAGCAGGGCTCCTTGCGGGTCTCGTCAAAGCCAAGTGAAGTCCCTCAGGCTCTCCTGAGGGCAGCAGAGCTCTGCCCAGGCCCTGGAAAAGACTGGGAAAAGCCCTGGGGCAGTCTTTATGGAAGTAGGGCCCCTGTGGGTCCTGGCAAGGCCTGGCGAAGGGCCCAGGGCTCTCTGGAGGGCAGTGGGGCCCTGACCAGGCATAAGAGTAAGGGACAAAATATTCAAAACCTCCTCATTAAAACCAATCAATCTGACATAAAAGGACCCCCTGACTGACAGGAGTGAGACCCAGAACAGAGATGTTTATGGGGCCTCCTGGAAGAAACAGGATTTATGACAGGCCACTTCAACAGGCTCCCCACACCCACCTGACAGAAACTATGGGATAACTGTGAAGGGGATTGCACCAATGGCCTGGATGTTGGGAAGGTGCTAGATAAAATTGTCCTGTCTGCTTCTCCAGCCCCACTATCGAGAAGCTAATGGAGGAACTCCCAACCCCCAGGCCAGCGAGCTCCCATGACCCATCCCAAGTGGCCAAACTTTTTGGAATAAATATTTGTGATAGCCTTTGTATACCATTAGTGGTAAATGATAGATATTCTCGCTCTTTTTACATGGGCACAGGAGCCCCAGTATTGATGATTAAAGCTAGGGATGGTGCTGCATTAATCCAGAAAGCCTCGAGAAGGGCTCCCAGGGATCACTGGGAAAAGACAAGAGTTCCCAGCAGCCGGATAGAGTTGGACTCAATGATCTTTAAAGGTCTCTTCCAATCCAAACCATTCTGTGATTCTAGCAAAGCCCAGCAACAGCGCTGGGGCTCTCTGGAGGGCAACAGGGCCCCGCATTCATCGAATCCATATCACTCCAATTTACTGGCAAGAAGGTTTTGGGTGACTGTGTCAAAAGCCTTATGGAAGTCTAGGTAGATGATATCCATAGCTCTTCCCTTGTCCGCTGATGCAGTCGCTCTGTTGTGGAAGGCCACTAGATCAGCGAGGCATGGTTTGCCCTTCGTGAGGCCGTGTTAGCAGTCGCTAGTCACTCCCGTGCCTGGGAGTTTGCAGGCGGTGGCTGAGAATAGAGTGACACTTCTCAGGACAGGGCTGTCCCAGTTCCATTTAACCCCTGTCCTGAAGCTCTTGGCTTTGCAAAGGGTGGGTGCACCGAAGAGCAGCCCTCAGGGAGGCTGAGTGCAGAGTTGCTGCACCGTCGCTGGACTATTTATTTGGTGTTACCCTTAAAGGTGCAAGTGCTGGATTAGGGTGGGAGTGGGGATGAAGAGCCCCTGGGTGCCTGCCCTCCCACACCCCCACAGTAGCTGCAGTGAAGGGTGTGCTTTTTAATGTCAGTTATAATAAAATATTTTTACAGAGCCCAAAAATTTCAAAATAGTGCAAAACATCTCACTGTCATGCATCCATGGTAGCCGCCGCCGGCAGTGCCGCGCGGGGTGGTACAGACACACAGGCATCAGTGACACATGTGCTACAGGAGCAGAATTGGTCGGTTCAATCACATGCCGAACAGGACAGTTTGGGGAGGGGCACAGGACCAGGGGCACCACGGTCGGAGGGTGCAGGGCTGAGCCCCAGCCTGGCCGTGCGGGAGCAGCGGTTAGAAAAGGGGTGTAAACATTGAACAGAAACAAGAGAGGAAAGCTAAACCCTTTGGTCCCAGGCAAACCCTATAGAAAAAGGACCATGGGGGCCAGTTGGGGTACCCTGTTTTGGGATGGGGCTGAGAGAGCTATATTGACTTGTAGGGTCATCAGGCCTCTGTCTTCCCTGGTACTTAGGGCAAGCTGGCCAGCTGGGGTGGCCATCCCCAACACCACGCACCCTGGCCTCCCGGGCACTCGCACAAGACACGCACACCACTGATCACGCAGAAATGGTGGTTAATGGGAAACTGGGGGGGAGGGAGGGGTCCTCTGGTTTGGGAGTGAGAAGGGTCTTGCTTGCGCCAAGGAGGTCTCACGGGCGCTGCTGCACTGCACAGGGATGGCTGGTCCCCACTGGCCAGAGCAAAGGGAAACAGGTCCCTCTGCTCCAGCTCCCCCAGCCCTCACCTCCAGGCCCTGGCACCCTGGGGGTGACAGCGGGGCAGCCCACAGTGGCGGCAAGGCAGGGAAGACAGGATACGGGCCGGGGGCTGCTCCCTGCCGCTCCCGGCCCCGGTGATGCTGCTGCCAGCCAGGGACGGGACACTGTGCAGGGCACGCAGGGGCTGTGCCCGCCGACCCAACAGCCCCAATAGCCCTTCCAGGTGCAGGACACAGCCGTGTTGTCCGGCTGCCCCGTGTATGTACAGCTATTTACATATGTACAGGGTGCTCAGCGGGTGGGAGCCTCCCTGTCCCTCAGGGCGCCGGACATTGCTAGAGGGATGGAGACAAGGGGCCATCGTGCTGTGCCAGCCACTCACCAACACCCCCAGGTGGGACGAGACAACACCCCCACCCCCAGCCCTTTCCTTACATCGCTGGATGAGGCTTGGGGCTGGGTAGGACAAGGTAGGGTCAGGGATGGGCCAGTAGGGTTCCTCCATCTCAGACAGGCTGGGAAGAAGTAGATCTGTCCCATTGCCCAGTCTGGGGTCCAGTCCTTCCCTACAACCCCACCAGTCCCAGCACCTTCCCATCGGGGTAGGATGGGGGCATGGCCATGCTCTGCACCACTGTCACCCAGCCAGTCTGGCCAAGGGAGGGATGGGGGGTTCTGTCACTGCAGCCATGTCCCCCCCACACCCACACCAGGGCCGGGAAGAAGACTCCTCTTGTGGCCGCTCTTATGGCTTATACATGGCTGGAGGATGCTGTAGAAAAGGGGCCAGGAGTGGGGGGAGAGGGCTGGGGAGTGGAAGGGGTTTAACTGCTGCCCTCCTCAGCCGAGCGTGTGTCCGACTTGAGCTTGACGAACTCCTTGGCCACCTCGTCATTGTTGCGTTGGGAGAGGATGCGGAGGACAGTGAGGCCGGTGTCATCCATGTGGATGCGGCGGCCCAGGGGCAGCCAGCAGGCACAGCCGGGTCGCTGCAGGATATCACGGAGCTGCAGGACAGCGATGCCCACTGTCCGGTCCTCCCGGGCGAAGCAGTAATCCTTCACGCACACCTGCAGCTCGTAGCACTCAGGGCCCGTCTCCGTCCCCAGCGTGCTGCAGGGGGGCAAGGGACAGGCAGTGTTGACATAGGGGGTCATGCTCCCAGGCCCCCTGGCTCTGCGACAGCACCCTATATGGGTGCTGCCTCCCCACTGCCCCTAAAAAAGCCGGTTTTGTTTTTTTTTTTTTTTCCTTTTCCCCAATCCCTGCTTTTACCAATGAGAAAACATTTAAAACATTGCTCGGGGGACAAGCAAACTCACTGGCAGATCCCAGGAAAGGGGGGTTCCCCCACTTGGGGGGACCCCCCCCCCCCAGCCCAGCCCCACATCCCCAGCCCCGTGGTGCTACTCACAACTGGAAGCTCTCATTGTACTTGGGGGCCCAGCTGTTGTTCTTGGATTTGGTGGCAAATTTCCTCTTCTTGTCACTGAGGTGGGGCCCTATGATGTTGACTTCGATGAAGGGCCGGAAGATGCCCGACGTCTGCCACTTGAGGTCGTTCGCGGCCACCACTGCAAGGAGGGAGCACGTGAGGCTTACAGGGCACTGCCACCTGCCAGAGCCTGACATCCCAACCAGCAGAACCCACCTTTGACAGTGACTTTGTGTTCACCAGTGCCAGGATGGGTGAAGAGCTCCACGTGGATGGACACCTCCCCGACAGGGTCATCCACAGCAGAGCCTGTGTGGCAAAGGGAGGAGACATAAGTGCCTGGTCCCCCCGTGTCCCTGACATCCCCTGCCCACCACCAACCCCACTGGAGGAGGCAGGTCACCCACCATGGGGTGGGAAGGGGTGAGCAGTAGGATTTGGCCCAACTTGGCCTCTGCCAAAGAGTTCCGGGGGGACAGCAGCATAGGTGCACAACTCTCAAGGACAGCTGGAGCTGGCACCAGGCTGGGCTGGGGCACGGCAGGACATCCCCAGCACCAGGCTGGCTCCCTGTCATGCCACCCCACATCGGCAGGGCCCAGTGAGCCCCCCCTTGCCCAGGCAGGGGCAGAGGTGCCTGGGTGGGATGGGGCAGGGGACAGTGACCCAGCTCCCCCTACTATAGGCATGGGGGGGGTGTCAGTGCTCCATGCATGGCTACAAGCATGGGCACAGCACCAGGCAGGAGGGACCCAATCCGGCCCTTGTGCCACAGGGCAGCCGTGGCCCTGCCAGGGGCTTGGGGCTGACCTGCTCCCTCTATCTCAGGGACCACATCAAGCCCTGGGGTCTCCGAGCCTGGGGAACTCGGGTGACCTGCGACCAACAGCCCAGCCCACTCCCTCCCCGCCAAGAGCCGTGCATGCACCCATGGGTGAAGGAGGGAGTACAAGGCAGAGGGACAGGCTCCATGAGTCAGACGGGGCTGAGGAGACCAAACCGAGCTCAGCGGAAAGTTCCCAGGGTGGAAATAACAGTGCAAAGGAGGACACATCCCCGTGTGTCACTGCATGGCCCCCAGGACGAGGGTGCCAGGCTGGGGGGGAGACTGGTGATGGCACACTCTCCTCTCCATCCACCTTCATCCTCCGCCCCACCCCAGCACCCCATCCCCCCAGGCACCCGCCACCCGGGCAGTGCCGCATGCTGAGCCGAAATGGAGGCAATGGCGGGTGAGGAGGGGGTGTCTGGGTACGGGAGGCCAAGCATGGGGTGCAGTCCCAGCCCCTCCGGCAGGGTGCGATGGAGGCCAAGCAGGGCCCATGGAGCTGGGCTCATTCCTTACGCCCCGGGGCGGGTGGACGGAGCTCGCCGGAGCAAGGCTAGTAATGGTCCTTCTGGCAGCAGGGTGGATGGGACACGGACATGGTCATGGCCTCCCCTGGGACCACACGTCCCACTGGGACAGCTCCCCAGCTTGCAGGGAGGTCGTGGCAGGTGCCCACCCCCAGTCAGCAGCACTGGGGACAATAGGGGGGTGCCCGCCTTCGCTTGCAAGCTCTGGGCACCCCCATCCCCATGGGACACAGCCCCCCCTCCCTGGTTTGGGGGGTGGTCGATATGGCTGAGCACAGTTCCTCCAAATTCAGCCCAAAGCAGCCCTGGGAGTGTGAGTCTGTGGGCAGAGGGCTCCAGCTCTGCCCACATAAGAGGTTCCCAAGGCCAGCGGTGCTGGGACAGGGCTCCTGGCCACCCCGGCTCACAGTGCCGGGACTGTTACTAGCCCAGGCCGGCGGCAGCAGGCAGGTGCAGGGGCAGGCGAGCGGCACACGTACCCTTCTCAGGATAAATTTCTTCACTAAGGGTAAACCTAATACCTTTCCCACCATGAACTAGTGGGAAGGAGAGAGAAAGAGACAAGAGACAGCACAGAATAGACGAAGAGAGGAGGACGGAGATGACGTGCGTGGGGGACGGGAACAGTGAAAGAGGGGGGAGAAAACAAAGAGAGAGAAAGATCAGATCTCACAGACAGATGGACGGCCAAGCATCTGGACAACACTGCAGCAACACAGGAGTGCCGGGTACCACCCAGCTCTGAGCCCAGGGGGTCCTGAGGCCAGATTGCACCCACCAGACCTAACCCCACGCCCCTGACATGGCTGGCACAGGAGGCACAGACAGGACAGATGTCCCTTACAGGAGACGCACAGACAGCAAACGCACGTCCCACTCCCTAAGGACGCAGACAAGCCTGGCTGGGGCACTATGCGATGGCCCATGACTGCCACCAAGCATCCGTCCCCTCCTCGAGCAGCCAAGGGACAAAATAAAGGGCAGCATTCAGAGCTAAAGATACAATCCTGCCCTGGAAGGTGCCCAGCACCCTGCACTGCATCACTCTGGGATGGGGGACGTGCCTGAGAGGCACCCGGCATCCTGGACAGATCCCAAATCATGGGGTATGTGGGGCACCCAGCGTGCCCAGGACAGGCCCTGGCACTGCATCTGGATCCGGCTGATCCTGCAAGAGGTCTGAGCCCTGGCCAGACTGGCACTGCTTGGCCGAGACCAGCAGCTCCAAGGCAGCACTGGACCAGAGGTGTCTGTGCTAGGTGACAGGGGCCATCCAGAGGGGACAAACACGGTGACGCGTGACCTTCTCCCCCACCCATGGGCCCCATTTCTGTGCCAGCCCAGCCATGCCCTGGCACTGGGGACACAGTCTTCTTGCTGGTGAGGGACTCAGGGGTGCCAGGCTTCTTCTGGGCACCCACAGCCCCTCTTCACCTGCAAATCATGGGAGGTAAAACCCTTCCCTCCCACCCCTCCATGTGCCTGGCTGGGGTCCCCAGCTCCACCAGGACAGAGGCACGGTGGGGCCCTGACCATGGGGCAGCCGTGCCCGTGTGTGGGGATAGGGAGCCCGGGTGGGGGACCAGGGCAATGCGTCCTACCCTGTGAAGCCTGAGTCTGCACAAAGGTTTTGATGAGGAGGTCAGTGGCCTGGGTGTAGAGGGACAGGGCGTAGCGCAGTGACTGCAGGTCGGGGCTCTTCTCCAGGAATGTCTTCTTCAGCCCCACACCGCCGGCGTGGAAGTATTGCTGGAGGGGGGAGACGGCCACAGTGTCCTCAGTTGCTCTGCTGGAACTGCCCCCACCCAGCACCCCCCTGGGTTTGTGCTTCAGGGCTAGAGCCCTCAGGGGCACCCCTTCGTACCCCAGAGTGCCCTCACCTTGATGGTGTCCAGCGCCAGCTCCACCACTGCACATTGCTTTGGGGTCAGGCTCTTGGCTTCCTCCCGCACCATATGGTCCTGCAGGGCACAAATCCTGCTCTCAGCATGGGACCAGGGCCCCACTCCCCTCGCCCCAGCCGTGCCAGCAAACAAGCATTGGTGGGGTCCTTGCAACAGTGCCAGCCTGCAAAGTGTCACCCACCCCAGCAGAGAGCAGCTCAGACTGCCTGCCCCCACCCAGCCCAGCCTCTCAGCCCTTACCTTCAGCTTAGAGAGCTGCCCCAGCTCCTTCGCTGCATTGAAAATCATCTGCGTGCCCTGCAGAGAACAAACAGACAGGAATGACCCCAGTCAGCGGCCGGGCTGGGGGTGCCATGGCCAGGCTGGGCACACAGTGCCAGGAGCTTGCTGCAGCTCTGGGGACTCCCCCCGGCCCCCCCAAGTTTCAGGGGGCTGGAGAGGTGCTCCTCGGAGAGCCCCAGGGACCACTGGCCATGCCAGGCATGGTAATGCAGGTGCAAGGCTGGCAGCCCCCAGCCCAGCCCCTGAATTCTCAGCACAGGTGTGTGGCTGGGGGCTTGGGGACCTCAGGGCACAACAGCCCCCTGGCATCAGAGACCTCACATCCTGCTCAGCACAAGCAGCTTGGCCCAAGGTGTCCCATCCTGCTCCCTGTGGTGCCCAAGCACCCACTTCTGCATCCGACAGAGCCCGGCACGGCACATCATCGGCACCGCATGGAAAATCATGTGTCGTTGGGGTGGGGGGAGCAGAGGGTGAGTGCAGGGGGACAGTGGGCACAGGAAGGATGCGGCGCAGCCAAGCCAAACACCCCCCTGCCACCTGAACCCATACCCAGTCCCAGCCCCAGGGAGGTTCCCGGCCCCTTTGCACCCCAGGGAACACCACAGATTGGAGCCCCTGGCCACCTTTGCCTGCCCTGTGCCATGCCACCCCCATGGGCAGGGGCCATGAAGCCATTCCATGGGGTCCACTGGCACAGCTCCTGGAGACACAGCCCCGTGGCACAGGCAGATCCCTCTTACCTCCCTGGTCTGGCACCTGCTTACAGGGCTGAGCGCAAGCTCCCCTTCTCAAGCCCTCCAGTGTGCACCATGCAACTGGGTAAACTGGGGCCCAGCAGGGCAGAGCCAGCGATTCCCACTTCCTTCCCCCTCCAGGCACCAGTAGCTCCAGTCCTTCCCAGCAATAAGAAACCCCAGCATCTATCCCACTAATCATTACCTTCTGCAGGGGTCTGGCCCCCCCATGCCCTCATTTTGTACCCCCATTAACCCTTTGTGCTCCCCCACCCAAGTTCTGTCCCATTAATCCTTCCTTTGCTGTCCCCGTCTCCCCCAGCCAGTGAACAGGCTGGGAGCTGGGGACACTGGTATCACCCAAACAGCACGACAGGACACTGTACTGAGCTGGGACCCCCAAAACCCCACAGCGCACGGGACAAGGGACGGGGAGGAGGCGAGAGGAGGGACCAGAGCCAAGTGGGGAGCAGAAGAGCCATGTTCTTACTTCAGTGTGACTGGGCAGCTTCACCCTGCTCTGGAAGAGAACAGCAAGGGACAGTTACTGGTGGCCCCAGCAGCAGCCAGCCGCGGGTCTGGGCCCCCCACATCCCCCAGCCGTGTGGGCTCCGGCCCCGTAGTCTCCTCTGGCTGCGCCCCATTCTCCGCTGGTGCCACTGGTTCAGCACCAGTTCACACCCGCAAAGGCTCAGCCCTGTGCACTTGCTGGTGAACCTGTGATGAGCGTGCCAGGTCTCTTCCTGAGTGGGGGCAGGCTTGCTCCCCACCTTGTTTGGGCCTCGGGAAATAGCAGCAAGTGGAGGAAAGCAGTTTGCCCAGCATGCTCAGCAAACTGAGGCAGGACCAAGTGTCCCTTGTGGGAGGAAGGGGGGAGCCGGCGGGAGCTGCAGGCATTGCCCAGACAGATGCTGGCACGGCTCTTCCCGAGAGCTGCATTTTGGGAGGCAGACTGGAGGGCTGTGCTGGGCCCCCAGTGTGGTGGTGGGGAGCACCCAGACAGAGGGAGAGCCCGTGTGTCTGGAGAAAGCCCTTTGGGCAAGTTTTGGGGCTCAGCAAGCCTTGCTGAAGCCCCCCACATCAGGGGGAAGCGGGCTCAGAGGTCCAGGGGATCTCAGCAGCTCCATGGCCCCCAGTGTGCCCTGCACATCCCCAGCACAGCCCAGTATCCTGGGGGTCACCTTTTCCTGAGCCCCCAGTGGTGGGACAGGTTTTGTGCCTGGGTTCTCCCATGCTTGGGCACCCTGTCCCAGCCAGGCACCTGGAGGGGTGCCGAGTGCTGTGGAGCAGCATCCCCCGTGCCTGCCTGGGGATGGGTAACACCCCACATACCCACCCATGGGGGCTAAACATCACACAACACCCACTCTCTACCCCAGGCAACACACAGAAACAAGTCACTGCCCCCATCCTGCACACAGGCAGCACATCCCGGACAACACGGCACACCTCAACACAACACGCCACGCAGGCAATGGCACATCCAGACAGCACGACAGAGGAAGCACGGACAAGCCTGGACCTCCACAGCAGGCGGGTGTGGGGCCACGAGCGTGGCCACGGGGCAATGACACACACGGAGCCCACAGCTATTTACCTTCTCTGTCCCCTTGCCATGTTTTCTCAAGAGCGTGCCCTGTAGAAGCAATGTCAGAGGTTGAGTGGTGGGGTGGGGGGCCAGCGTGGGACAGGACACAGGGGGTGCGGGGCAAGGCTGGGTATATGGGGTGGCCGCAAGCTGGCGGCAAAGACGTTTCTGAGCTCCGAAAGGACAACCAGCGCCAATGGGGGACTGGTCCCTGTTGGGGTGCTGGGCCCATGGGGGACTGGTCCCCACTGGATACTGGGTTAGTAGGGGACTGGTCCCCTGAGGGATGCTGGGTCAGCGAGGGACTGATGTCTTTGGGGTGCTGGGCCAACTGGTCCCCACTGGAACGCAGGATGTTGCACTGATGGAGATCTTGTCCCCACACTGGGATGCTGGGCTTACTGGTAGCTGGTCCCTGCTGGGATACAGGGATGCTGAGCCCATGGGGGACTGGCCCCCCACTGGGATAAAGGGAGGCAGGAGCCAGCTGGCACTGTGTGTGGGCAGCCTGTTGTGCCCCCACATTCCCCTCCAGCTCTGGCAGATGCTCACAATGCTGGGGAGGGAGAATGGAGGAGAGCTGTGCTTGGGTTTTGCACGCAGAGTTCTGGTCCTTGCAGTGCTGACCCCAGTGACAACCCCACACCGACCCAAGCCCAGCAGTGGCAAGAGAAACAGTGTAAAATGGGGCAGCAGTGCCCATGTGGGGGGGTCCTAACCAGCTTCTTGGGGGGGGAGAGAGGGCTGGGGCATGTCTGAATCAGGAGGGGATAGCAGGGGAGTCAGCTGGCAGGGAAGACTGCAGGAGGGACAAGCAGCACAGTTAGCGCCAAGCAGGGCTGCCAGAAGGATTTCTTGCCCTGGAGGATAACTGAGGCACAGGGTGATGGGTGAACAAGACGACCTTGTACCCTGTAGAGCTGATGCCACCGCAGTCCCCCAGCAGCCTCAGCAAGGCTGGGACATGGGGTCCCCGTGAGGTCTGAGGGGAGGCTCAGGGACCCCCAGGGTCTCTCCAAATGCTGGTGTCGGACACAAAAGGTGTTGGGGGACAGGGGACGGGCGTTTGTCCCCACAGGGACTGGCATCCAGCACCCAACCACCAGTGCCTGTGAAGGTGCCTGTGGTCAAAGCAGGGGTGGGGACAGGATTGGGGAGTGGACATGGCCCTTCCCTTGCACCGTGGGGCATAAGCCCATGGCCACAGACTGAGCAGAAGAGGACAAACAAAAGGAAACTGCTCAGTCAAAGCCATGCAAGGACCCAGCAGCAATGCCAAGAAGGGAATCCAGGAGCCTCGGCTCCCTGGGCCATATCCTGACCAGGGAAAAAGTCTCATAACTTGTGCCAGCAACCTGCCCCACTACTGAGCAACCGGGACAGGGACCATCATGTCCCAGGGAGATGCTCCTCTCCGCAGGCAGGGAAAGCCTCTGCCCTCAGTGCCCACCATAGCCACAGCCCAGCCAGGGCCTCAAGGGGAAATTGAGGCACAAGGGGTCAGGAAGAGCAGCCCTGACTGCCAGGCACACACTGCTCCCCCTGCTCATGTCTCCAGTGGCCTCTCTCACCCTCAGCACGGAGCAAGATGGGATCAGCCTGGGTTTGGCTGTCCCTGATTACATGGCACTGCCCCATCACCATCCCTTCCCACCCCATCACTAACCCTTGCACCTCCCCACATCCAGGCACCACGAATCTGTCCAGGACCTTTCAACCCCCCAAAACCCAGGTGGGGCCACGGGCAAACGCCCACCAGGAGCCAGTGCCAAGCAGGCAGCACGAGGATGGGGACCACAGAGGTGGACCAAGTCGGGAGCCGGAGGAGGGTGTGGGCAGGGCACGGGCAGCCACACAAAACAAAAACCGGCGAGGCCAGGACCGACACACAGCGGACAGACAGACAGACAGACAGGGAGCTGCCGTACTTACAATCATCTGCCATTGAGAGGCGAGCGGAGCAATTGGAGAGAACAACCATGACATGAGTGTCGGCCCCCTCCTCCATC
The DNA here is from genome assembly GCF_000737465.1 of Haliaeetus leucocephalus. NCBI lineage: Eukaryota > Metazoa > Chordata > Aves > Accipitriformes > Accipitridae > Haliaeetus > Haliaeetus leucocephalus. Next base: position 19,713 of record NW_010972512.1, read on the forward strand.
CTCCCCAGCCCCAGCTGCCCCACAGCTAGGTACCAGCCCTGGCCACCCCCCAACTCCCACCAGCCAGGAGGGACAGCAGAGCCATGGGTGTCCCCCATCTGATGTGCCACAGCACTTGGTGTCAATGCCCTGTCACCCGCACCACAGATCTCCACAGCCCTGAAGTGGCCCCATCCCAACCTGCCCAGTCCTTCCTCACTGCAGCAATGGGGCTCTGCCCCAGGGCGACTCAGCTCCAGGGAGCTGACGGACCCCACTCGACATTCAGCTCTGACACGTAGCCCCACGCTGCCAATCTGCCCAGTCACCCCCAGGCTGGAGCCCAGAGCCACCCTGGGCGGTCTGTCCCCTGCTGTAGGGACCAGCCCCAGCACGGCCCCCCAGGAAAATTGCCCAACAGATCCACATGTCCATGCCACCTCCTCTGCCCTCAGCACAGGGCTCGCTGCCTCCAGAACACAGCATAGCCACACGTGGCCGGGAAGGGACAGAGATAGGGACTGGGACGGCAACTGGGACCCAGTGGCAGCAGTGTTCCTGCTAGAATTGGTCACCTCTGGCCAAGAGTGTGCAAGCCTGGCCGGGTATGATGCAGAGCTGACCTGAGCGGGGCTCTGGACTGTGACAAGGTGCCAGTGAGGTGAGGGCTCACAGGTCACCAAAGTGCTGTCCCTTACAGACACAGCATGAAGAGCCCCACAGCCCCAGAAAGGTAACACAGCAGCCGGTGGCTCCAGGGACTGCAAGTAAGAGCCTGAGCCCAGCTTTGTGACAGTGACAAAAGCCACCGAGAGGGACAGATGTGTGGCTGGCTCAGAGCCCTTGGTGTCACCCTTCCCTGCCTGACCCTGAGGGAACAGCCACACTGGGAAGCTTCAGAGTGCATGGCTACGTGTGGGGGAGGACAGACACACAGCGATGCAATACGGAGCCTCAAAGCCTGTAGGCAACCTCCCTCTGAGGAGGGACCATTCCCTGGGCTTCGCTCTGATCCTCTAGAGCCTGTTCAGCCCATGAGCAAGGAAGAGTTCAGCCCTGCTGCAGGGACATACCCCCCCATACCCACATCACCCCCATCCCCGCAAAGCCAGCCCCTGCTCCCCAGGCAACCCCAGCCCCACAGCAAGGCCGATATACCGTGGCTCCCCACACTCCAGGAGCTTCCCGATTCACCTCCTGGCACAGGGACCGTGCCTACAGCCAGTGCTGACGAGCATGGCATGGGATGCTGCCCCAGCTCAGAGGGAAGAATGGAGAGGAAAGGACCAGCGCCCCTTTTGGTGCCATGATGGAGATGGCAGGAAGGTCCTTTGGCAAAGCCAGGCAAGAGGGTGCTGGGCTGCACCAGGCACCTGGGTCAAGGATGACCTTTCTCTCCTCCATCCCTTCCCTGGCCATGAGCTAGGGGCAGGTTTGGGGAGGCCACCAAAGTCCCCACCCCCTCAGCAGCCAGCATGGGCACCTGGCCATCAGTGTCCCACACTGGCCTCAATCAGCCACCTGTGTCTCAGCTGCAGGGTCCCCTGTCCCTGGTCCCCCTCTCCATCACTCACCGTCTGGTCAGTGAGCGGGGGCAGGACGATGGTCTTCTCCATCGTGTTCATCACCAGCTTCCAGAGCTCCTTCAGCACCCGCTTCAGCACTGTCTTCTCGCAGATCTTGGCAAAGAGCGTCAGGCTGCAGAGAGGGGATGGGGCTGAAGGTCCCGGCATGGCACCCCTGATGCCACCCCTTGCCCGGTCATCCTGACCCTGCAGGTCCCCCACACTCCCCACACGGCAGGCATTGGGGAGGGTGAGGGTCCCTGTTGCCCCCCACACTCACTTGCTGTCCAGGAGGTCCATGATGGGCTGCAGGACGTTGTCGGCATCCTGTGCAACGCTGCTGCAAGTGCTGGCAGGGACATTGCCGGTGCCCTTCACCTGGCCCAGGATGTCACCCATCTGCTTCACACACTCCTCAATGTGCGGCTGGAAACTGGGGACCGCAACACCCAGGCAGCTCAGCATCCCCCACAGCTGCGCCCAGGACCTGCTTGGCCAAGCAGACCCCCCCAGGCTGGCCCCAGCCACAGCTCCTGGACCCCCAAACCTCTCCTTGGCCCACCGCCCACCCCCTCTCTCCCAGGTGTACCTGGTGGCAAAGACTCGGCTCAGCTCATCCAGGACGTTGTTGAGTTTCACCTGCAGTTCCTTGAGGATGTCACTGGCTTCTGTGTCCAGCTGGAGGAAGGACAGGTTGGAGAAGCTGTCAGGGTGCCTGGCCCAGCCCTGGGGGGGGTCTCTGCACCCCAAATGCACCCCTGGGCAGGGGAAACCCATCAGTCATCTGACACAGTGGGAGAGCAGGGTGCCATGGGGTGGGACAGCGTGATCCCATACAGGAGTGAGGAACTGGGGTGTGCTCCCAGCGCCGCAGAGCCAGGGAAGGGCCTGCCTCTGGGGAGAAGGGACTGATACAGCCCCGCCACACGGCTCCCACCTAGAGACCCCCAATACGCACCTCCTTCCCACCCATGGCTTCAAACATCTTCTCAAGCTGGACACGCAGCTGCTGGATGTTGTTCATCAGGATGCAGGGCTGGAGTGGTAGGATGGAGAGGGGAGTCAGCACCAACAAATGTGGCTGGAACAGCTGCCCATTGCCCCAGTTCCCTCCCACCCTGCACTGGGGGACACAAGAACAGCCATGGTACAGAGCCCTGCCTGGCAGCATTTCGGGGACTGCCGTCAGACAGAGACTGAGAGCAGGACCAGCGTCACGAGGACCAGCTCTGGAGCTGAGGTGATGGCTGGGGCCACCGTGTGTGGACAGTCCTGCCTGGCAGCACCAGGCAGGTGCCAAGCAGAAGGGAGATACGTCACCACTTTCTCCTTCTCCTTGGAGCAGTACGAGGCGAAATCCTTGGAGATGATCTCGGCATACTGGAGTAGCACATTGCTGATGGTCTGGAGCCAAACGATGGCAGCGACAAAGACACCCAGACAGCAGCAAAGGGGAAGAAGGAGGGAGAGAAGGAGACCATGAGTCCCACAGCAGTGAAACAACCCAATGCCTGGATACACCCTGACACCCCTAGACCCTCCAGCCCCACAGATGCACCAGGAGCCACATAGGCAGAGCCACTGGAAGCCAGATCCAGCACATCTGGCAGTCGGAGCACAGCACCAGCCAGCTGCTCCCTAAAGAGCAGGGTGCCAAAGAGGACACCAGGCCAGCAGGGTCCTTGGCAGACAGGGCCTGTCCTGCAGTACCCAGCAAGGCAAGCAGGCTGGGCAATAGCAGCCAGGTTCAACTGAGAGTCTGGATCTCCAAGTGAGTCTGCAGTGATGAGACACATCTAAGGTCAAGCTAGGAAGCTTATCTGTGGGCCATCATCACGTTTGGTAAAAGAAGCCAGATTCAGACACAGTCCTGCAATCATTAGCAAAGCCTATGGGAAGATACAACTAAGTCAGAAACTACCAACTCTACTAATGGCCCTAGACTGAGTTTAAATAGGGGCAGGGCTGGGTGTGTGGGTGGAGGCTCCAGGTGAGGCTGTTCAGGGCCATTAAGACCTATCAGTGCCCTCAGGGCCCCGACACCTGTGAGCGGAGCTGTAGGTGTATTTCAGTATTCACTTGATAATGTCCTCACCAGCACAGCTGTGAAGGCATCAGCCATCAAGCCTGCATGCAAATCCCTCCCACACTGCAGAAAGCCAGTGGCATTTAATTAATCTAGATTAATTAACTAATTAATTCATTAATTAGCTAATCTCCTGTGCTAGCAAAGCTGGGAGAGCCACAGGGTCTTTTGGTGGCACATTCGCTTGAGCATTGCTGTTAAGAGGTGGTGTAATGTTTCCCCTGTGCTGCTGCCCACAGCTGGACGGGAGGCAGCAGAGAGAACCCAGGACCCCCAGGGCCAGGGCTGGGACTGTTGGCCCAACGGCCCCCACCCTGGCAGCTGCCCACCTTGGCAAACCTTCGCATGTAGTGCCCAACAATCTGAGGGTCAGGGCACTCAAGCTTCTTGATGATCTCAAAGCTCTGGTTGAGCTGGGAGAAGACGTCCACCACAGAGCAAGAGAAGAGCGCGTGCTCCGATGTCTGCTGGAACTGGAGGAGTGAGAGGCAGTGTCAGCAGAGGGCAGGGAGGGAAGATTTTGGCCCCGATGGGGGCACACTGGGCATCAAGGGACAAACCCCTTATCCACACCAGGCTGTGGCTCTTGTGCCCACTGACAGTCCTGTTCATACCCCATCCTTCTTGTCCCTCTCCAGCGCTCCATGCAGGAAATCCCGTGACACCTCTTCATTCTCATCCAGCCACTGGATAACAAAGGGCTCAAACCAGCTGGAAGAGAAGCCCAACCCTGGTAAGGCCAGCCAGCCCCCAGGGTGCAAGCACCCCCCTCTCCTGCCCCCCAAGAGCTGCACTCACGCAGGGTACTCGGGCACACGGCTCTTGAAGGAGGGCAGCTCGGTGACATACTCGTTGTACAGCCACTTCACCTTGAAGTGCAGGTTCATGTAGTCCGCGCTCTTGCACAGGCGGTGCTTGTCGTGTTCTACACGGGGAAGGCACGTGCGTGCGGGTGTTGCTTCAAGCCCCAAACCTGGGGGGCGGCTGCTCCAAGGGCAGCTCCAAGGATGCCAGGGTAACGGGGTGAAGATGGAAGTGCTTCTTGGGTGGGATATAAGCTAGGCATTGTGTTGATGAGGGGGTGAAATGGGTTTGCCCAGGGAACAGGCGAGGTGGGACCAGAGTGTGGCTCCTGCTTGGTTCCCCCACCTGGCTCAGGGCAGCATGGGGGGACTCACCCTCCATCGCGTACTTCATGTCCTGAGCAAAGAGGTTCCACATCACCTCGGCGCTGATCTTCCCCACGTTCAGTTCCTGGGGGAACCTGGGGCAAGGGGGAAAGCACGGACACGGCGTGGACCAGCCCTCCTCTTGGAGATACATCCCCCCACACCTCCCACCTGCCCCAGTTTCCCCATCTGTAGAATTGGATGTTACAACCCACTTCCAAAGGACTAAAGCTACTGCTGCCACCGTGTGGGCATCCCCCAGGGTGCAAAGCAGGGTCCCCTTTCCCCGCACCTACTCACTGGTTCAGGCAGGGCGTGTAGGAATTCTTGTCCTCCTCGATAATGGAGACTATCAGGGTGATGAGCTTGGACCAGAAGTCCAGGTTTTTGATGCTGGGGCCCTGCTCCTCGGGGGGCACCTCGCCTTTCTTAGTCTGGAGTGATGGGGACACAGCGGAGGCTCCAGTCACCCCACTCGTGGGGCTCGATTTCTTGGCGGGGCTAACGAGGAGGGAGGAGGGCTCTGGGAACACCCTGGAGGCCCCCATGCAGCCCCCCCTTGTCTGGCCCCGGTCTCAACCCCGCACAAGTGGGGCTCAAACCCTGCTCAAGGCTTGGGGCTCATCCTGCATGGGGCTGAGCCCTCTGGAGAGGGACCAGGAGCATTGCACGAAGGAGAAGGGCAGGGGATGGGGAAAGTCAGCGCCCAGCATCCCAGTGCGTCCCAGTTCCCCCCGACCCACGCACCGGGTCCGTCTGGTACTCGCGACTGTACAGTTCGTGACAGTTGTTGAAGATGTACTCGTAGGTGGAGTTGAGGCAGGCTTTCACGCAGTCCTTCACCACCTGGCTGGCTCGTGGGGGGCTCTGCAGCTCCTGGACCTGGGTGTGCGGGGAGAGAGCGGTGCTGGAGGCAGACCCGCAGCCCTGGCCAGCCACCCAGGAGCTACCACGGGGCCAGCACAACCCCAGCCTTGCAAAGAAATGGGGCCAGCGAGGCTCAGGCTCCCCACCAGGGGGATGGGGTGAGTGGGGCCCCAGCAATACCTTCATCCGAAAGAAGGTGATGCTGGTCAGCAAATCCACCGTGGACTTGAGATCCTGCAGCCGTTCGGGACTGCTGGCAGGGAAGTTGTTCTGCCAAAGGGGAAGAAAGGAGCAGAGTTGCACACAAAACTCTCACAGGAGCGAGTGGAGGGGGAGAAAACAGTCACCTGTTGTTTCAGACCTTATTAGAGAGGTTGGAAACTGAGGCATGGCAGGCACCTTACCCGGTACATGGAGAGGTCAATCCGCAGCGAGTTGTGCAGTTGGTCGAGGAGTTTGACAAACCTCTCTTTCTGTGGAGAAACACCCCAGAGCCAGGTAAATGGGGGAAAGGCAGCAGGGACCGTCCCCCCTCCCTGCTGCACCAGCTCTCTCTGCCCCCAACCCAGCCTGTGCTGCCCCCGGCTCATCCCTCTCCTTCCCGCTGTACTGCTGTCCTTCCTTCCCTCCTTCCTTCATCAGAGCCCTCCGGGTGGGCATAGGATGCCGGTGGCGAAGAGCATGTCCTCACTGGTGGCCAGGGCTCACTGGCAGCCATCAACGGCGCAGTACAGCATTGAGAGGCAACACCGTGCATCCCCTTTGCTCTCACTGGCTCTCAGTGCCGGAGCGGGGACCGGCTACTCTATCTGACTTGCCCACTTGAACACTTCCGAGCCTGGGCTCGGGACAGGAGCAGGGAGAGGTGCGCAGGATTGTGCCCCTGGGCTGCATGGCCCCTGGATTGAAGCTTTCAAAGAGCTCAGGAAAAAAGGGCAGGGAAAGAGCAGCTGGGCTTTTGCAGCAGTTGCCCATCTTCGGGGCTGAGCTGCTTTGAGAAAGGCCGGGACGGCCCCCAGGAGTTGGGTGCCTCCATGGGCTCCTCACTCGCCTGACCAGGCTGCATCGAGGGATGTGGGCAGGGAACTGCCCCAGGTAGATGGGCTCCACTGGGGCTGAGTGGCTTTAATTCAGCTCAGCCCAGCTCCTGTCCAGGTTGCATGAGGCAGGAGGATGCAAATCCCACGTCGTCGGGCTGCAGATCGGGTGTCAGAACTGAGGGCAAAGCAACCAGTCTGCCCCAAAAAGCTGTCAGGAGGCGTTTCACTTTGCATCTCTGCCAGGGGGGGCTTTGGACAACCCCGTGGGCTTCCCATGAGAGTCCTGGATTCCCCCCCCAGCACCGGCTGCGCTGGGTCAGGGCTGCCCCACAGGGCTCCGGAGACCCCAGAGCAGCTCCCCATGTCCTGGGTGGGGGGAAGACAGGGGAACGGGACAGGGCAGTGAGTCCTGCACCCGCCTGGCCGCGGCTCAGCCAAGCCCGCAGCCTGCACTGGCAACCGCAAACCTTCGGCGCGCTCGCCCGCCGGAGACGGCAAAGCCAGGCTCTGGGCCGAGACCGTGCGTCCCCGCCACCGAACGGCTGCAGCGCTTTAAAACTGGACACGACGGGTACTCGGGGTTAAAGCGACACGGCCGGGCACTTTAGGACCCAACCTTAGGCTCTCTAAAAAAAGAGAAAGAAACAAGTTTTTAAAACCCTCCACGTTAGAGAAAAGGCGTTTTTTCTTCGTACCATTTCCTCCTCCTGCGTGACCCGGAGGCACAGCTTGCTTGGCTCTAGCTACCCCCTGCAACGGGAACTGGGAAGTGAGCCAAAGCAGCTGCTGCCTGGAGCTGCTCTCGGCCCTGGCTGTGTCCCTGGCTACCCAGCACTTTGCCTGACCCAGGGCTGGGCACTGATCCTGGCTCGACCCTTGTGCATCCAGAGCAATCACCTGCTGCCTTTGGGATGACACGGGGGGAGCCGGGGCAAGAGCTCAGCCCTTCCTCGCCCACATCCCCATGGGCACACCTGGCCCCGGCACAAACTCGCCCCGCTCGCCGCAAGCAAGGCACCCAGCGGGCACCCATGGGTGCTGGCACAGCCAGGCGAGTTTGCAGTGGTCCTGGGGTGCGCCCAAAGTGCACAGGGCCATGCAAAACTCCCGGCGAGCTGCAGGGATGGCTCCTTGCCACCTGCTTGTGATTTTGACACCAAGGTTTCCCCCTCCTCTCACACCGCCGCCCAGCACCCCAGTCCGCTCGGACTTCAGTCGTGGTTTTACCAGAATAATTTGGGGATCAAATTTAGTCCTTCTCCCAGGAAGGTGGTGGCTCTTTTCCTTCCTGCGAAACGGGAGCAGGATGGATTTTGGGGCAAGCAGGGGCTGATCCCCCTGCTGCCCAGCTGCAGTTTGGAGCGGGGTGTTTTGCATGGCCTTTTTTACTCCCCAAGCCCCCCACCCCCTCCCAAGAGAAGAGAGAGAAGAAGGAAGGAGTGTTTACGCACCATCGGACTTACCCCGAAATTGGAAGCGGCAAAGCGGTCGGACGCCGAGACATTGGTAGAAGCCGTGGTGTGGGCATAGTAGGCGTTGATGTTGGCTAGCAGGGTACTCATCACCGCCGGCACCCCCGGGCACATATATTTGGAGGAAAGGCAGGCAAAATGCCTGTAGAGGGAGGCGGAACATGAGGGTGCGGGGCCATAGGAGGGGCTGCCTGTAGGAGGGGGTGCGGGGTTTGGGGTGCATGCACCGAGAAGGGCAGAGAGGGGTGCACGGCTGTGGGCGAGCCAGGGGAACATGTCTGCAGCCATGGTGGGGAGGAGGGTGCAAACGGCTGCAGGGGAGGAAGATGCCAACAGTGACCCCCCCCACCCAGGGCTGGTGCAGCCCCCTTGAGCAGGGTGGAGGGCGAGGGACTCACGTCATGGCCTGGTAGATGGACTCCACTCCGTAACGCATGGCAAACTCATCCACGATCTCCTGCGCCGTCTCATCAAAGTACACCTTCCAGGCGTCATCTCCCTTGGCGTCGGGGATCTTCACCACCCCGTTGTTTTGCAAATCCGTCACAAAGTGGAACAGGTTCTGGAGGTACAAATGAGTCCCGTCAGGTCCCTGGGACCGGTGGTGGCATGGTAGCATTGCTGGGGTGGGGACCATGCCCCCCGCACCTGCCTGGGCTGCTCACCTCATGCAGGCAGGTGTACTGTACGTGGTAGGGAGCCACCTTCTCCTCGCCTTTGATCTCCACGCTGATGTGCAGCCGGATGGCTCCCGACACAGCCGACTTGTCTGTCCGCTTGTCTGCAGGGGTACAGGGAAGGGGATGAGATGTGAGGCTTCCCCAGAGCAACTCTGCTCACCCCTAGCCCCAGAGAGGGGCAGAGGGCTCCAAGCATGGAGGGGTTTTTGGGGCCAGGGCCAGGGGGATGCCCAGCACTAAGTGCAGCCAAGCCAGGGTAAATGCAACCAAGGCACTGCAGAGAGGGATTTGGCCGTATCTCCAGCTGCTACAGAGATGTGGCCTGTCCGTGCCTCAGTTTCCCCTCTGCAGAGGGCCGGTGCTCCAGACTTCCTGGGCAAAGGGTTTTGAGAATGAGCCTGGGGAAACGCTTGATCCCAATGGCTTTCAATATTAAGTGTTTTTAACAGCAGACCCTATACTAATATGCTGAAATAGCCTTCACACCAGGGCTGGCAGCACATCCCCCCGGGACCGCAGGGCCAGCGGGCCATGCTGGGGCAGCCGGTTACCGAGGTTGTACCAGACGTCCATCTCCCCACTCAGGGTCCGGACCTCGATGATCGTCTGGCCCAGGAAATCATCAGACTCCCTCTTGAAGCGTTGCTTGACACGGGACTTGATGTCATCATCTTCGTCCCAGACACGGACCTTGATGCGGTCGGAGGAGTTATGGCACTCGCTGGGGAGGCGAGAAGGGGCAAGCCCCGGGATGAGCAGGGAAACCTTTCCAGCCTCTCCACAGTCTCTGTTTCCCTAAACAAGGGGGACCATCCCAGCACCAGGCAGGAACTGGGGAAGAGAGCAGATGTGGGGGCACCAACCCTCCCCAGTTGGCTTGGCACCATGTCCAGGCAGCCCCAACACAGCCTGGATCAGCCCCCATCGCCAGGAACCAAACCCTTCATGGCACAAAACCAGCAGTCCCAGTGAACCCAGCAGCCCCCCTCCACCCTCAGCTGGGGCAGGATGAGGCCCCAGCTGACTGCCCACCACCCTACAGGGATGTGCTGACAGCCAGCGCAGCGCAGCATGACCGTGAGTGGCCAGGGAGGGGGATGGAGGGGCCAGGGGTGAACTTACAAATGGAAATTCTCCTCCCAGACTGGGTTCAGGTTGCCGTAGATAGTTTTAGTCCTTTTTTTTGTCTTTCCAACCTGGACAGTGACATACGGGTCACTGGAACCCGTCTTATCCTTTGCTTGCAGGCCCTGGGCACAAACGACTGCAGCACAGCATGGCGCAGCACAGCACGCACACCCATCCACACGAGGCACACGCGTGGCACACATAGCAGAGAGAACAGACAGAGAGAGGAGTCAGTGCCACAGCCACACCGAGATCCCCACAACAGGCACCTTGTGTCCCCTGGCAGAGCCCCAGGGGCTGAAGCCGCTTTGCAGGATGAGGGGCAGGAGGGGAGTTGGAGCACACAGCATCCTTGGGCAAGGGGACAGCCACGTGGTCCCCCCCCAGCACTTGGTGCCAGGCACAACCGATGCCTACCCGTGATGCTGATCTTGGCCGACCATTTGGAAGTGCCGTCCAGGACACTCTGCTTCACTGCCTTCATCTGCTGCGTGTGCGTGGTCTTGGTGACCCCAAACACCTCCTGGATCAGCTCAAATATCTCCGGCTTGTTGCGCTCCCGGATCTTCATGCGGTCCTTGAGCACCATGATGATATTCTGGGTCCGGTCCTCTGCTCCGTGCTTGGAGCTCTTCTCCGCTGCCCCTGGGAGAGGACAGCCATGAGTGAGACGGGGCACGGGGGTGCAGGAGCATCCAGGAGAGAGCCGAGAGCTCCCCAAGCCCATTGTGCATGAATGAATTCAAACCTGGAGGGGTCAACACCCTGCCCAGGACAGATCTGCCCGGCTCACCGCTTCCCCCATGCACAAGGCAGGAGTCCAGCTCTCCCCGGGCCTCTCCCTCCTCCCTCTCCAAAGTGAGAAGGGATGAGGCTGCAGGCAACGGCTCCTTACTCTGCAGGCAGTCAGCATTGAGCAGGTCCTGGCACTTCTCGTGACACTTGACGCCACATTCGGCACAGCGCATGCCCTGCCGGGCGATGCCCCAGAGCAGCCCCTCGCACTCGTAGCAGTAAGTGGGGGTGGTGGCCGTCCACACCTCAAAGTTGTGGGGCGTCGTGCAGGAGATGGGGTACACTAAGGCTTGCAGGGTCTTCTTGTAAACATGGTTTTTCTGTGCAAGGACAGAAGAGAGAGGGGGAGAAAAGCTCAGGCAATGTACAGCAGCTGAGCCATGCAGCAGGGTGCAGAGACCCCATCCACGGGTGCTGGGCCACATGCAATGTGACCGCTGGTTGTAGACAAGCAGGGCAGAGGACAACCACCACCATCCCCAGGTGCAGGTGTGAACATCCTGGCTGCTTTGGCATTGCTGGAGGAGGATGTGGTGTGGCACAGACCCCACATACTCGTTTCATCACATCCCCACAGCCCTCCCAGCATGACCACCCACACCCCAGGCAACCCCAACACCTACCAGCTCCTCATTGTTCAAGGTACTTGAGGCCAGCGCGGATGTGATTCCCGCTTTCCTGGACTGGACCAGGGACTGTGGGAAAGAAACACAGTTCCCAAATCCGGCAGAGCATGGGCTGTCCCTCCCACACTCCTTTGAGGTCCCATAAAACACCCAGGACAGACCCCCACCCCAGACAGAGGTGGGTGCTGGCTGCATTGGGCTGGCAGTGGGGACAGCCCAGCTCCCAGTGATGCCAGCACTGCAAAGCACCACCCAGCTGTGCAGTGGGACTGGAACCAGTTCAGCAGCCTGCGGCATTCCCAGTTCAGCCCCAGTGGGGCAGAGCCTCTCGACATGTGTCTGAGAACCTGGGGAGTCTGGGGTGGGGGACACTTACCATTGCCTGCAGGCAGCCAGGGCCAGCAAGGAAGGAATAAAAGGCCGTTAGTGGAAGCCACCTCACAGCAGAGCAAGTCCTGGCCCCTTCCCTGCCGGAACGAGTGGGAATTGGGGCAACACCAACCCCTCACCCAGCACTGGGCCAGTCCCTGGGGGGTTTCTCATGCCAAGCTACAGCACGGGCTGCAGCCTGCCAAATCCCAGCAGAGAAAGGCAGCAGCCCTGCCGGACCCCTGCACTCTGCCCACCCCTTCACCACCCACAACCCAACACCCCAAAACCCCTGACACCAACACAGCACAGTGCAGAAGCATCAGCAGCTGCCTGAGCGGGCTGGGGGGTGAGGGCAGCAAGGGGGGGCCAGCAGGATGGGAGAGGGCAGGCAAATTGGGGAGAGGATGGAGGCACCCTGGGAAGGGCACAAAGTGGAGGTGGCGAGGTGTAGAGAGGGGGAAGGAGGCAAAGGGCACCTAATTCTGGGTGCAAAGGGTGTCTGGTTTCCAAAATTGCTGTCTCTTGTCACCAGGTGGGTGACAGAAGAGTGACTCTGTGCATTACAGCTCAGGGGCTGGATGGGACTCCAGCATGGGCACTGGGCTGTAGCAGCGCAGCGTGATAATGGTGGGGATGGGAGCATAGGGTCTGTGCAGCTCCGAAAAGCCAGCGCTACCCCTCTTCTGGTACATGGGTCCATCTGCTCAGCACCAGCACGGTCCGAGCTGCAGGGAGCCTGTGGCAGGTAGGACAGGAAAGGACCGGGGACGCAGCACCAGTAAAAAAAAGGGAAACCAGACGCAGCCCTGGGAAGCCTTGGGCTGATGCTTGGTGTAGGGACAGGGCCCTGGAGCTCCGTTAAAGAGAAGCACCCTCGGGTGGGGAGAGCCCAGCTGTGTCATCCTCACAGCTCCCCACTGCGAGGTCCAGGGCCAGGAGACCCCCAAAACAGCCTGGGACACCCCCGCCCCCCACCGCCAGGGCTGGAGGAGGCTGGGCAGGCCTGGCCAGCAGCACCCAAGGGTGCTCTCTCTTTAACCCCTCGGACCACGCTCACCAGATCGCTGACTAGAGGGAGAGATTTGCGTCCAGGCTTAATGTCGGGCATGCTGTTAATGCAGCGCAGAAACCTTACTGCCGCCCCCCTGCCGCCAGGGACGGCCAAGCCAGGCCGGAGAAAAGAAAACAGAAAACACAAGCCATGTTAGAGGCAGCTGGGGAGCAGGGCACGGGCGCCCGGCAAGAGCCGGCCAGGGCGGGCGGGCGGCGCAGTCCAGTGGGGCACAGCGGGAGTGAAGCCGGCAGCTGTGTGGTGCAAGGCATTAGGAGGAACCTCACCAAATCGCTAACTAGGGGAATGGGTTTTCGCTTGCGTATGTCCGGCATGCTGTCTATAATGATCAGCCCGCCACCAGGCCTGCAAGAGAGACGAGAGTCAGCGGGGAAGGGGAAACTGAGGCAGGAAGGGCCCCCCTGCTATTGCCCCATGTTCACTTGGGACTTGGTAGACAGGACTGCAGAGCAACCCCCAGGTGGCCTGGGACCCACCCGTGGGACCCCCATCCCCACCACCACCCCGGCCACGGCAGGGATCACCAGACTAAAAGCTGGGGGGAAGGGGATTCTGGCAGAAAACTGTGATTTTCCCCATGTGAAGATATTTTGCTTCAGTGGCGTGACAGTGAAATGCAGGAGAAAAATAGCCCATTTGGCTTAGTTAGCTTTGGCTTTGCAGCGTGGAACAGGAGAGCTGGGGTTTCCCTCTGGGACACTAAAGGTGAGCACCGAGCTGTTCTGCTGCAAGAGAAACCGAGGCAGGAACACCACTTCACAGCCTCCAGCCCTGTCTGCAAGAAAACCCCAGTGTGATCTGGTGGGTTCTCAAGGAAACCTGCCAGGTTCTGCCTGGGTCAGCAGCAGGGCCACCTGCGAGGGGGAGACGGGGGTGAGACCCACAGCCCGTCCGGGTGAGAGGTTCGGGGTCCCCATGGCACCACTCGAGTCCCAGATGGCAGGAGAGAAGTGGGAGCTGCCACCCCAGCTCAGTCTCGTCCCAACCCACTCACCTCCTCGCTTTCCCCCTCGTCAGCGTCTCTCGGGGACACGGAGTGATGCCATCTCTGCTGGCTCCTCCAAAAGCACCGAGCAACCAGCATTCAGCCCCAAAATCTTCCCCCCCCCACATGCCCACAGCTTGGCAACACTTCCCCACGCCAGCCCCCTGACAAGCTTGTTAAGCATATCCTAATGAGGAGGGAAAAGCAGCCCACGAGACCCCGGGGGGGGGGGGGGGGGGGAGACAAAAGGGGGTTCCCCCCAACA
>NW_010972512.1:33823-44901 GCF_000737465.1 Haliaeetus leucocephalus
GGGACCCCCGGGGCCCCGGGGGGGGGGGGGGGGCGGGCAGAAAGTACTGGCTTCCCCACATACTCACCCGCCTTTGAACCACAGGGATTTAGCTTCTCCATCGCCTTCCCCGCGGGCCTGCAAGACACGGGGCGGCCGTCATGGGCACAGCACTGAGCCCCCGGTGGGCATGGCAGCCCTCCCCAGGGCTCGATGCTGCTGGCAGCTGAGAGCCCAGCCGGCGACCGCAGCACTGGGGAAGCATGTAAAGGGTTTACAGGGTGGGTGGAGAAAAGCATGTTCCTAAAACGCTGGGGCTCTTTCCAACAAAGAGCTTGCACTGGGAGTAAAATATCTTCAAGAGGCTGAGCTGGGCAAGCGGTGGGCAGGCTTCAGCAGAGGGGCTGGGGCTGGCAAAGCAGTGGGAATGGCTGCACTGTGCAAAAATTCAGGGTTTGGGGGACTGGAGAAGCATCACTGGAAAGGCTCAGCAGGTCTGCACGGACCTGCAGCCAGTTGGAGCAAAGCACAGGGAAAAGCCAGAGCACACCGGGGATGGGGTGTGTGCAGGGACCATCCTACAGTGCCACCTCCCTTGCAAGGAGGAGATTATTTGGGGAGAAGGGAGGAAAGAGCCAATTATACCTCCCTCATGGGGCAATCCCTGCACACACACACACACACACACACACACTGGGAACGCACACACGTGGCTGGGTCGTTCCCGTTGGACATGCTTACCTGCAGGCAGGCTATACCCCTTCCCTGCAGGAAGGGGAGACGCGGATGCAAGGGCCATGGTGGTGGACAACTGAAAAGAGAAGCGGTGGGGAGGGGGATCGAAGCCCCAGGGGGCGAGTCCAGAGCCAAAACAAAAAGAAAAGATGGAGGATGGAGTCTAAAAACAGAACAAAAAATTGTCAACTCAATACAGGGGAGAGAGCGGAGGGGCTCGCACCAGCACACCACATGCAGCACACACCGGGGGAAGGTCCTCAGCACTCCCTGCCCCTCGTGGTGGTCCCACTTGGCATGAATGGGGTTGCAGGGCCACCACTCTTGGGGGGGCCCCAGGTGCCCACTGCCCTCAAGGTGTGGGACGTCCATGGGATCGGGGAGCGGAAGATGCCCAGGCGTGGGAAGGGGCTGTGCCCCCAGCCCAGCACGCGGCCGGCGCTGGGACCTGGCGGCGGGCAGCCGCAGAGTTGCTCACCTCCTGCAGCTGCATGCAGACTTTGTTGAAGGCTCTCAGCCAGTTGGCTTTGGCTCGTGCTTTGGGGTCCTGCACCTCCACCTCTGCCTGCTCCCTGCAAGCACACACACCTTGCTCACCTCCCAGCACGGCACCAGGGAGTGGGGAGTCAGCCCCCACACTCCGGCACAGGGCTGAGGCTGCAATTTAGGGATCCTGATGGGCCTTGAGCCAGTGTGGCCATGGCAAGAAACCCCTCTGGCTACCAGGAAGGACTCTAAAAAGGTAGCAAGTCCTGCTGCAAAGGCCAGCACAGTCAAGGCAGAGCGATGGGGAGAAGCCAGGAGTTCCCCCTCCCTTGGGAGACTCTGCCCTGGGCACCCAAGCGACACAGGGAATCCCTCCAGGAGCAAAGGGTCACGGGACTGCCAGGGACACAAGCACATGGATTAAACATCCTTCGCCCCTCATCTCCTCAGCAGGACGTCCTCTGGCCACTTCCCACCACGCTGGGACCTCCTGGGGTTAAGAGGTCCCAACACCCCAGTGGCTCCAAGCCCAGTGGGACCTGCCACCCTGGACACGCTGGTTGTTCTGGGTTTTTTTTCTCCTCTCTTGCAAAATCAAGACATGGAGAAAAAAGAAAATAAATCCTCCAAACATACCAGCCTCCTGGAGAGCCTGGTGTGACGTGACACTGGAGATGGGCGCCCAGGACTGGGCTCGGATGAGGCCATGGGATGCTCAGGAGACAAACCGGCCCTGTGGGGCCTTGCCTGTGCTAACATGTGGTCCCCAGCACTAATCTGGGGTCCCCAGTACTAATCTGGGGTCCTCAGTGTTAACCTGTGGTTCCCAGCACTAATCCATGGTCCCCAGTGCCCAGCGTGGGACCTCCCAGACCCCCTGTCCGGAGAACAGGCACCGCAGGCAGACATGAACTAAGGCCGCCTTTGCCAGGACTCTGGCCAGCCCTTAAGCCTAAATATGTATTTTTTTAAAAAATGCTCCTTACACATTCTTTTAAATTAGAGATTTCCCCAACTCTGGTCTATAATTTAAACTAAATAAAAGACCAAAAAAGCCTATCACGCTTCCCCTCTGCGCAGAGCGGTGGCGCTCACCGAACCATGTAAAAATGGACACGTTCAATAATTAAAGGCAGAGACCGATATATGAATTATTCATATGCTGTACCAGGAACCTGGACACCAAATAATTCATCTGTACAGCACAGGAGGCCACAGACGAGCTTTTACCAGTGGCCTAGGGAGAGGATTGACTCCTGTGAAGGAAATTTCTTCCTCTGACTGTGCCAAGCTCCAGGGTATCCCTCCATCCAGGGGGTCAATAGCTTGAGCCAGAGGAGAGGAATCGCAGCGCCAAGTCCCCACTTCCTCCATCCCCACGTTTGTCCCAGGTTATAAACCTGCACCCCTGGTAGCCCTGGCAGGATCTCAAATGCCTTGAGCTCTGCCCCTGCTTAGCGTGACACTGGTGGCTGGACCAGGGCAGCATGCCCGAGGGGGCTGACCCTTGCCTGGGTGGCACAAGGTGGGCTTCCCCCACCTCAATGCCTCAGGCACCTGGAAAAGCCCCAGACACCCCAGAAGGTCCCTGGCGATGCCCCTTGGCACCACAGCACCAACACCAACCCCGGGCCACCTCCAGAACATCCTCAGTGTCACCAAGCACAGTGCCATCCCAAGGAGGCTACAGATCAACATCTCCCTCCTACCTCTCAGCCGGTTTCAGGGGCTCGGGCTCGGGGGCTGCCTCTTGTAGGGGAGCTTCATCCACTCCCTGCTGGGCCTGGAGGGCCTCCGGGGTTTCCTGGGGTGCAGAAGTGTCCTTTTCCTCCTTCTTCTCCTCTTTCCTCTCCTCCTTCCTTTCCTGCTGCTGCGGCTTCAGCTGTGGGACCAGCTGGGGTTGCTGCTGCTGCTGCGGGACCTGTTGCTGCTGCTGCGGGACCTGTTGCTGCTGCTGCCCAGGGGATTTCTGCGGTGGGGGGTAGGCATCACGCTCCGGGGTTTCGTAGGTGCCCTGCTCCCGCAGGTCCTCCTCCTCCTCCTTGGGGTAGCCTTCCTCGTTCTCACTGTAGTCCTCATTGAACTCTTCCTCCTCCTCTTCCTCCTCCTCCAGATAGAGGTCATCGTCCTCCTCCTCCCAGCGGGGCGAGTCCTTGCGGTAGCTGACAGAGCTGTGGCAGGAGTGGTAGGAATCGCCGTCCCGCTCATCCAGCTCCGAGTCCCGCAGGCTCTCGTTCTCGAAGTCCTCGCTCAGCTGGGAGCTGCCCTGGCTCAGCTCGGCCGACGAGGCGTAGCGGCTGCTCCCCGTGGGGCTGCGGGGCCGAGGGGAGACAAGAACAGGGGCTCCCGTGAGTCTGTGCTGCAGCCTCGCCTGCCCCGTGCCGCCCCAGCCAGAGCCCCGGGGTCCCTGCACCGCGGGTGGGAGGATGCGTGGCTCCACGTGGGACACAGCCCGAGGTGAGCAGCGGGCTCCTCGTCCTGAGAGTCGAAGGCATGGACCCAGGAGACTCCACGGACTGGGACTAGTCCCCCAGGCTGGGGCACTCTCAGGGGTCTGACCTTCCTGCCCGTGCCTGGGCTGAGCGTGGGGACATGGGGGATGGTGTCTGTCCCCTTGGTTCTCCCCTGCCAGGGGTGGGGGCAAAGAGCAGCCAGGCAGCACCCCCAGCCAGATCCTGCCTCCTGCTTCTGCCAGACACCCTGTCCTGCCCCCAACCCACAGATCTGTCACCCAGCCTCTACCCTGAGATCCCAGCGCTCCCTGTAGACCTCCCAGGCACCCCCTCTCCAAGGACACCCCGTCAATTCCATCACTCTCCTTAACCACATCATCTCTACCCAGGGGTCCCCTCTCCACTCTTCTTGCCAGCGGCGCAGAGGGCTCCCTGCGTCCAAGGAGGCTGCCGGGGACGGGGTGGCCGCGGGGCTCCATGGGGAGAGGCTCACATAAGCAAACATGCAGACAGGACAGGGACATGCCTAGGAAGAGGCCGACACCACGTCTCCAGCACCGGCAGCCAGGGCTCAGGGGTGGGCAAGGGGACAAGGGGACAAGGGTTCGGGATGGGCAGAGCCCTGGGCCCAGAGCGGCTGGGCCAGGCAGTGGGGAGCCAGGGACACCACAGGGAGGAGGGTGCTGGGGGATTGCCCAGGCTGGCCCCAGCAGGGAGGGGTACTGGCATCGTCCAGGTACCTTGGGAAAGGGGACTTGGGGCACAGGAGTGCAGGAGACACGGCTCATGCCTGGAAACCCCTCACCTCCCCGGCCTGATCCCGGCCAGAGCTGGGACAGGGGCCCTTGGCACATCACGAGGGTCCCAAAACACTGCGCAAGGCTTTTGCCCAGCCAGGTGCTCCCTGGGAGGTGACCAGAAACAGAGGGTGGCATTTGAGTCCCCGAGGCCCCAGCTCCCACACCCGCTGGCACGACAGGGAACAGGAAGGCAGTGCTGCCAGATGGTCGCTGTGCCGGCGAGCGGGATCAGGATACTGGGGCATCGCCCCTATGAACTGGGGTGCAGCAGCAGGAAGGGATGCCACGGGGCCAAGAGACGCCCAGAGCATCCCAGTGCTGCTCCTCTGCAAAGCAGTCCGGGGCGGGGAGAGGGGCACCCTGCGGCGGCACGAGGCCACCCTTGCCGGGACTGGTGTTGGCCTCACCACGGCTGCAAGGACCGACCACAGCACTCTGCGACGGCACACGGCACGCGACGAGGTAGCGACCCACCTATCCGATAGGTCTAGGGACCGCCTGCTCTCAAGGGAAGGCTGGCGGCTGGTCCGCCTGCTCGACTCGGAAGCGGACTCAGCGTCGCTGCGTCCGTTTGCGGCAGAGTCTACGCTACCATAGCGTCTGCCGGGGAGGAGAGGAAGATGATCAGCAAGGTTCCAGGTGCCGCCGCCGCCACCACCCGCCGCGCCCCGGCATCCCCTGCCGCCGTGGGGATGCTGGCAGGGAGGCTCTGTCCTGGTGGACGGCGCTGGCACCTTGGGCTGGACGCTGGCGAGGAACTGGGCCATGCTGCGACCACGGGGACAAAGCGCCGGGCAGGCGTCCCCGCCTGTGGCTCTGCCTAAAGCCACGTCTGCATCCCCAGCCAGGCCACAGCCCACTAGCTCAGCTCCCAGCAAGGACAGCTGGGGCTTGCGGGTCCTGAAGCCCGGTGAGGACAGAGGAGGGTGGTGACTCAAAAGAGCTTGAAAACTTTCCAGTGAGAAGGAAAGGCTTGGGGCCAGCACCATTCCCCTCTTCCTCGCCTCAGCATGCCTCTGTCACCCAGAGCACCGTCCCTGGTGCCACCCCGGGGACCCGCTGGCCTCTGCCACCTGTTGAGGGGGATTGAGAGAGCAGGTCCCGGGGGGGAGCTGGCTGCGCCGACACTACCTGATGGGACGCTGGTCTGAGTAGTCCATCTCGTAGCTCTGCATGGAGTCGGTGTAGGAGTCGCGGGAGCTCTGCTGCTGGTGCCTCATGGGGTACTGGTGGACGGAGGCATTGGGCTGGGAGGTGGTGTAGTACGGCGGTGGGATGCTGTTGCTGGTCTCGCTGCGGTAATCGCTGTCCCGGTCATCCACCGTGCTGTCAGGGTCATCATCTGCAAGGGGCCGCGGTGAGTGGGACAGGGGACAGCCGCACGGCTGTTGCAGCCAGGGATGCCACAAATCTGCCCCGTGCCCGGCACAGCCCCGCTACTGCCACCACTCTGTCCCCACTGCTGTGGGACTGTGCTGGGGAGACAGACCCAGGAAGGGGTAAGGGTCAAGCTACACGTGTTCCCTTCTGCAGAAAGGGGTTTTGAGGGAGGAGGGGAGGGCAGAGGGGGGAAATGGGATATACAGAAGCGGGGAAGAGGAGGACAGGGTGCAGGGACCCTCCCTCTGCCCCACTGATATCCCACCACAGAGGCAAAGCCTGAGCTGCTCATTGCACCAGGGCACCCCGAGGGCACAGAGCCTCACGGTGCCATGTCCCCACCAGCCTGTGGGGACAGCCCTGCCCAAGACAGGGTGCTTGGTGCCTCCATCCTCACCCAGCGCAGAGCCACAGCGCGAGGCCATAGGCTGGACCAGAGCTCCAGGTCCCCTGAGCCCTGGGCCAGGCTATGGCATGGCAAAGGGGGATGCGCCGGGGACCGCCAGGCTGGGAGGAGAGGAGGCAACAGGATACTTACTCTGCTGTTCTCCCCAGCCAAAATAATTCCAGTTGCCTACAAAAAAAAGGGGCAGAGACAATAAGGATGGAGGCAGCTCCAGGGCAGCAGCATGAGCTGGCTAGGAAGAACCAGTATCTCCCAGGCATGGTGGCACAGAGCTGGGCTGGGGACGGTGCCCTGAGATGGGGCACACTGTCACTGAGCCATGCTGGGGACAGGGACTGGGGCTGGGCAAGGCAGCAGCAAGATGGGATGGGGCCTAGGGATGGGCATGGTGGCAGTGAAGTGCACTGGGGGCAGTGCCCGGGCCTGGGCATGGTGACAGCAAGCCATGCTGGGGGCAGTGCCTGGGGCTGGGCACGGTGACACTGACCCAGGCTGGGGACAGTGCTATGGCTGGGCATGGTGGCACTGAACTGCACAGGGGACAGGGCCTGGGGCTGGGCACAGAGGCACTGAGCTGTGCTTGGGACAGTGCCAGGGTGTGCATGGCCCTAGTGTGATTACAGAAGGGGAAACTGAGGCACGGGTTGGGACAAACCAAGCTGCCACCTCAAATCCCCCAGATACCTCTGCCATTGCCCTCACTGAGCAAGCCTCTCGCCAGCCTTGCTGCCCCTTGCCCAGGCTCCCCGGGAGACAGTCCTTACCCCCCCGCCATTGCCATGTCCCCCCACACCCCTGTCCACTACGACTCAGCCCCACGGGAGGGCTCCCACACTGTGGGGCAGGGAGACAGCAAAGAAACACCAGCAGACACGGGAGGGAGGATGGGAACAGGGATGGGGACAGGGTGTGGGGTGAGGTTGAGCCCCACTTGGGTTGGGGTCCAGCACCCCAAGGCAGGCACGGACCCCACTCCTGCGCATCCCCAATGTGGGGAGCTGGGGGGACGGTGCAGTGGGGGGGTCCTGCTGCGCAGCAGGGACAGGGCAGCACTTACAGCACTGGGAGCTGTGAACGGGCAGAGGCTTTTCCTGCTCCTCCTGGAAGGCATACTGGGGAGAGACAGGCTGGTGAGGGCTGCCTGCTCGCAGCACTGCTGCTTGCTGCCCAGCCCTCGCCCCGGGCCTGACTCTGCACTGACTTACATCGTCCTGGTCCCGCATGGCATTGAGCTGCTCCAGCTTCTTGGCCCAATACCTGGCCTCCTCCTCAGGGATATCTGCAAGGGCAAAGACCCTGATTGATGCACAGACCCCTCCCCCCAAAACAGCCCCCCAGCTTTTGGGGCTACAGGATCAGACCTGAGCCCCAGCCCTGAGGTTCATGAGCATCCCTGGGGCTGGGGACAAGGAAGGATGCACCCCGGTCCTGGGGTGCCCAGGGATGGTACCCACCCAGCGGCAGCTCGAAGCGGGTGTCAAGGAGGATACGGTGGAAAGTGGGGTCCTTGGTGCCCGAAATCTCGTTGTCGGTCATGATGACCTGGGAGTCGAGCGTGAGCCATTCCCCAGGGCCCTCCTGCAGGGCAGAAATGGGGGTGAGAAGAGCTGCCAGGCACTCCCCTTCCCCGGTCTCACAACCCCATGCAGACAGGATCTGGCCCCAAGCGGGGGTCTCTCCAAGCAGGGATGGGGAAGGCTCTGCGCCCCCTCGAAGGACAGCCAGCCGGAGGGGTGGCTACGTGTCCCTTAGGTTCTGGTGTAGGGATGGACGTGCCTGGCTCCCTACCTCGTTGGACTGCCGGATGGTCCGGAGGGGGATCCACACCGTCCCCACCATGGTGTCCCAGATGAGCCCTTTGTTCCACACCTCCACCGTCAGGCCCAAGTCGAGCCGGTTGATCTCACTGGGGAGCAGGCAGAGGCATCAGGTCACCCCCCTCCCCAGCAGCCCCCTGCGGCCACCCCAGCCTCTACCTGTCCCCTTGGCCCCAGGACTCAGGTGAGCCCCCCAGGGCTGGGGTCAGGGGAAGCATCGGCAGTGGGGGACCTCCCACGGATGGGGGGGTAGGGGGGGAGCAGCAGGGGTAGGGGATGTGGGGTGGCCCCTGGACACTCACAACATGAAGTCCTGCTCCCAGGAGGGCAGGTTGCCCCGCACCGCGATGGTTGTGCTCTTGACATTTTGCACCTTCAGTGTCACATAGGTGTTAAACTTCTCTGCGGGAGCAAGCGGAGGGTGAAGTGGCCCCCAGTGCCCCCCCCCCCCCAGCCATGCCCCCATTCCCTGGACACCCCCCACTGCCACCCTCCCGTGGGGTTCCTCCACGCTGCCCTCAGCATCCCAGCCCCAGTTGGCCAGGCAGGATGGATGCTATCCCTGCCATGGGTGGCTTGGCTGTGAGCCCCCCCCTCCTGTCCAGGGCACCCCCATCTCTGTGTGTGTTCCCCCCCCACTTCCCAAATGATGCCTCCAGAGCTGAGGCTGAGCCTGGGGTCCCCTCGCCACCCCCCAGCCCTTCCTCTGATCCTGCCACATCCAACCAGCCCAAGAGTGAAGCCCCGAGCCCCAGCCCCTCCCCGGGTGGGCAGGCAGGTGGGGGGGCCACTTACCTTGGGGCCCATCGAACTTTGCCTTTTTAACTGCAGGGACAGAGAGGGAGAGAAGAGATTCAGCCTGAGAACCCCGTGCAGGGGGCTGGGGACCCCCACCAGGATGCCAAGGGGGTGGGAGGACCCCAGACCTGGCCACCCCCTCCACCCCCAGCTGCAAGGTGGGGAAGGGCGGTGGGATCCCTTCTGCTGCTGGGAATCAGGGGTCCCCAGTGCCAGGCATGAAGGAGGGGTATCAGGCATGAGCTGGAGGTGGGCACCGGTGGGGAGCAAAGGCCCCCCGCAAAAAACTGCCCCTTTGGGACAACTTGCAACCCCAAATGACCAGCCTTCATCTGTCGAGGGGGTGTTTAACCCCCCTTGCCCCCCCCACTTCTGAATTCAGATCCATTTGGGAAAACAGACGATGTTACCATACACATCCCAGGGGGAAAGGTGGGGTTTGGGGGAACCTTCCGCCATGGGGCACCGGCCCAACAGCACCAGGGTTAAGGCTCTCACGGTCTCCCAAACTGCTGACCCAGATTTCATACAGGAAACCCGGGGGGGACTGTAACCCTCCCCACCCGATGGCAGCCCCAGGGGTGGTGGCGATGCTCCCCTAACTCCACTGTAGCAAGGAGCCCCAAAATACCCCCCACTGCGCCCCAGCCCTGTCCCCATCCCAGGGGCACCGAGGGACTGGTTCCCATCCTGCCCATAGGGGACCCCTCCCAGCTGGCTGATTACATGCGGGGGGGTGCTTGCATCTGGGCCATATCCTGCTCAGCACCACGCGAACTAACGCCCCCGATTCTGGCTGATCCCCCCACCCCCCCAGCTTTACACCAGTGCTGCGAGCAGGAGGTGGAGGGGGGACTGGTATCCAGGTTCTGCCCGCGATGGGGAGGCAAACGGGCAGCTGGGCAGAGCCAGGTACCAACGCTGCCGATGCCAGGGGGTGGCGGGGGCGAGGGGTGTCCTCGGGGCTCACAGGAGGGGACCAGGCAGGGAGGGAATGACACAGCACCCGGAGAACGGTTAAATGACGCGGGTGCCAGCGGGTGGAGGACCAACGTGACCGAGAAGGGATGAAAATAGCCCTGGCGATATCAAAGGTAATTTGATTTCAGAGACGAGCCACTCGCCAGCCGCTTATCACCCGCTGCCAGCGCTGGAGAGGCCGCAGGGCTGCTGCCGGTTCCATGTGCCTGGCGGGGCTTGGAGGAGGCAACATGGCATAAACAGCCCCCGCCTGGCTCTGGGGTACCTCTGGGGAAACTGAGGCAGGGGGAAATCATTGGCTCAGCCTCAGCACACTGCTCAGAAAATAATTGGGGATCCTTCGGCTCGGCCGCCTGTCCTGTGCTGCCGAGAGGGTCACGCGTTGGGCGGCTCTTTGCCCAAAGGAAGGTCACCAGCTGCGTCACTGGCAACTGGGTTCCCGGGGAATCACAGAACTCTGGGAGCTGCGGCTTCACTCAGGGATGGGGGGGGTCACAAGTGGGGGATTGGTTCGAGGCCAGGCACGAGCCTCTGGGATCCCAAAGATCCCCTAGCGTCACCAGGTTGGGAGCCCGGGGGACTGCGTGGGGACAGCCAGCATCACTGTCTATTATAATATTATATGTATATTTATGTATTAGATTATATATACTGTATTATTGTTATTATTATTGTTGTTTTGTTGTTGTTGTTGTTATTATTATTATTATTCTACAGTATTTGGTACCAGGACCTGCCCATGGAGCGTACTCGGAGCCGCACAGGGACCCCCGGCGTGGGAGATCGCCCGTGCCCCAGACACACCTGCCAGGGCCGACCGCTCTCCACCAGCCGCTGCCTCCCAAATGAAAGGGGAGAGCAGAGGAAGGAAAAGCTCCAAAAATACCCAAGCTGACAGGAACAAACAATTACCCAGGGAACACGTGGCTCTCCTGGCTGTCATCTACTGCCGGGGAGAAGTCCTGCTGCCACCATCTGCAGCTGACAGCCCCGAGCGGGCCGTACCACCCTCCCACCCACCAATGGGTCCCCGAAGCTGGCACAGGGGTGGTGGGTCCCCGGGTGCCACCCTTGGGCTAAATTCAACCTGAGCCCCCAAGACAAGGAGCTGGGGACAGCGGGACCCCCATGGGAGCTGGGGACTCCCACAACAGGGTGGAAGACCCAAGGTGCTTCCCAGGCTGGGGTAATCAGCCTCGTCTCGGGGGGGGGGGGGGGGGGGGGAGGCAGGGGGCGGGGGGCT
>NW_010972512.1:44911-46513 GCF_000737465.1 Haliaeetus leucocephalus
GTGGGGTGGGGGGGGGGGGGGGGGGTTGGGGAAACTGAGGCAGGAGGCAGCTGGCAGGGATCGGACTGGCAACAGCATAGAAACCAGGCTGGGCTGAAGGCATCCCGCAACAGCCCTGTCTGTCCATCCATCTGTCCATCCACCCATCCCTCTGTCCGCCCATCCATTCAACTGTCTGTCCATCCACCCATGTCTCTGTCCACCCATCTCTCTGTCTGTCCATCCTTTGACCATCCATCTACTCACCTATCTCTCCATCCATCCCCTCCCTCCGTCTGTCCATCCATCCGCCCCCTCCCTCCCTCCATCCTTCCATCCATCCATCCATCCTTCCATCCATCCTCTCCCTCTGTCCCTCCACCCCTCTGTCTACCTGCTCACGTCTCCCCACCCCTCCATCCATCTGTCCATCTGTCTCTCCATCTGTCCCTCCGGATGCCCATCCACCCGCTCGTCCATCTGTCCGTCTGCCTCGCACCACATCAGACACCCCCTCCCGGCCACGCACCCCTGTCCCCGCTCACCCCACACCTCCCACGGCCACTTCAATGCCCGTCACCCGGGCGCATCCCCCCCTCCACGAAGCCCTTGGGGGCTGCGCGTGGCCCCGGGGCTACGAGGGGCAAGGGGAAGGCTGGGGGAGGCTTTGGGGTGGCACCTCCACCCCTGGGACCCCAAAAATAGGGTGACAAAACCAGTGACGGGGTGGCAGGGGAAGCCCGAACCCGCCGAGAGCTGTTTCTCACCATCCGCCCCCGGCTTCACTGAGGGTGTCACTGCGTGTGACAGTCCCTTAAACGGGAGTAAAGACGCAGCCCTCCCCCTGCCAGAGGGGGGGACCCCAAAGCTGGGGCTGGCTGGTGGCCGGCTCTGGGGGGGCACGCCGGCTTTGGCACAGCTCCCGGCCCCCCGGGAGCAGCTCCCTGCATGCCCTAGTGGCACTGCCACGGGAGAGGGGGCTGTGACAGCACCTAAGGGACAAGGACACGGTGGGGGGGTGGGAGGGACGCAGCCCCCCCCCCATCCCACTGAGCCCAGGCAGCAGTGGGGGAGCCCCCACTTTCCTCCTGATTTCCCCCGGGGGAGGGAGATGCCGGCGGGGGAATCCCAGACACCCTGTGCCCCACCTTGTCCCCAGCTCCCATTCTGCCACCTCCATCCCACCACCCCGGGGACCCACAGGTGCCACCCCCTCCCCATCAGGGTGCTGCAGGGCCTGGGGAGGGGGGAAGGGACCCCCCACCCCCTCCAGACTTCTCCCCCTCTAGACTGAGCGCTCAATCCAGAGTAACTACCAGTGAGGCCGAGCCCCAGACTGCGGGATTCATCTGTGCACCGAGTTGGGCAGGTCTCAGCACACCGGGCTGGGGGATACCCTACCTGCACGCTCCCCCCAGTTCCTCCCAGTATGGGGTGACCAGCACCCCTAACTGGGCCCCCACCAGCACCAGACCACCACGCTCCTGCCCTGAGCCTCCCAGCTGCCCATAACCCCCCTCCATGCCCAAGGTGGGGCAATGCCTGCAGGGGCTTAGGGGGCCAGGGGTGTAATTTGGGGGGGTATTTAGAGGTTTGGGGGGGTGATAGGGGGATTTGGGGGTG
>NW_010972512.1:46778-54116 GCF_000737465.1 Haliaeetus leucocephalus
TGGACAGGCCTGGGGGGGCTCTGTCCTGCCTGCGCAGCACCAGAAAGGGGGATGATTTGGGGGTGCAGCGTTTATCCCATCCCGGGGGCAGGCATTGGTGGGGGCTCCCAGCCCCTGGGGGCAGGAGGCAGCAATGTGCCGTGCTGTGCCTGTTCGGAGATGGGTCTGAGCAGGTGGGGGTAAACTGTCATCGTCCCTCCCCAAGAGGGTCCCCTCTCTCCTCTCCACCTCCAAACGTCACATCCCAAAGAGATGCTCAGATCTGGGCACAGTGATCCTTGCTCAGGGGCTGGAGAAGCTGCCATGGTCCCAGGGGGGCACCAGCACCTCGGCTCCAGATGCTGACCCTCACGGGAGGGGTCCCACACGGGGGTTAAATCAGACCCCCCAACTCCATCGGCTGGGGACATGAGCTCAGTCAGGGTTTCATTCTGAGCCTGTCCCCATCTGCCTCCCTTCTTGCTGTGGAGCCAGGTGACGGGATTCACTCTGCCATCCTACTGTTCCCAGTGCCTCTGTAGCGTAAGCAAGGGTGGCACCGTGCCATTCCCACGGGATTGTCGCGCCTTGCAGGGACCAGCAGAAGGTGGGGTCAGGGACACCAGGGGACAAAAAGATGCCAAGGGAAACTGAGGCACAGAGCAGCGAGGGACCATTGTGCAGGGCCCTGTGGGACCTGAGTGCCCTGGTCTGATCTCATATACCGGCCCCTGATCGCTAATGCATGGTCCCAGCAGGGCCTGACCCCCACCAAGAAGTAGTCATGGGCCTGGAGCGGGTCAGCCTTCTGCCAGTAGCGGACTGGGGTCACTGGTGGCAGCAGGAGGCACGAAGGCTGGACATCCGTGTATGCCAGCACACACACGCGCACACCCTCCCTGGTGTGTGCATGCAGCCCAAATGCACACAGGCATGCCTGCGCACATCCATATGTGCAAAGACCCATACGTGCACACACATCCACAGCAGCACGTGTACCCACACAGACACCCACGGCAGGGCCACCCACGGCAGGCAGCAGGGAAGCCCATGGAGCCAGGCTGGGAGCAGCACGGCTGCCAGCTCCCTCCCTCCCCTCCAGGGATGAGGCCCCAGGCATGGGCAGGGGGCGATGGGGACGATGCCCCAGGAGGTGATGCAGGGGGATGCAGTGGTAGGCAGAGCCCTGCCTGCCAGGGAAACTGAGGCACAGAGAGCTGGGCTTTGCACCGACAGATCCATAATGAGGCAAAGGAGATGAGATCATCCTGGGCAATGTGGGGATGCCGAGGCAGTCCTGCCCCAGGACCCCCCAGCCAGAGCGGCTGGCTCAGCCGTATCCCCTTTCCCACCACGTCCACTCCCCTGCCACTCTGCTTCCCAGCATCTGTGCCCCAGGGATGGCAGAGCTGGCCTACGCCAGGGCAGGTGCCAACGCCTGGCATGGCAGCCAGCACTGCGGCTACCTCCCCCTGCCCACTCTGGGGGGGGCTCACCCCCCTTCTGCCTCCCACTGGTACATAAAAAGCACTTCCAAACTCCCATAAAGTCAGGGTGATGTCCATGATGATGGACCAGCTCCTGCTAAACCAGACCGGCTGCATGGTACCCCCTCAACCCTGGCAGCATCCCATTTCCCACAGTGCCCACCCTCATGACCACCATGCTGGCAGGTCAGGAGTTGCAGCGTCCCCCCAGATCCTGCCAGGGCACTTCCCCACAGCCAGGGACGTGCCAGGCCCTTCCCAACTCCACCAAGGTCCCTCCAGTCCCCGATGTATTTTTGGGTGCTGTCTTGTGGCATCTCCTCCCTGCTTCTGCCGGCGTTGCAGCCCCCCGGGCAGGAAAGCCCTGCTTTGGGCAGGACGCGTCTCCTCCGCTCACAGTCAACACATCGCCTGCATGTACTGACACACGTGCATGCCACGCCACACAAACGCACACAAACGCACATGCACGCTTGTGCACACACATATTGGTGCATGCACACATGCACAGGCACGCACGCACAGGCATGCACACATTATCACGTGCATGCAGGCACACACTGCTTTAAAACCATCCTTTTCAAGCCAAACAGCAATTCTTAAACAGGAAGGTTTTCCTGTTTAGCACAGTCTATCTGCCCCCACCTCCACTGAGGGGCTTGCACCCACTGCTGCCTGATGCCACCCTCCAGCACCCTTGCCCCAAAGCATCTCCCTTCCAGCCCGGGCACCCAACGTTGAGCTGCTCCCATGGCTCACTTTTGGGTTTATTTTCTGCCCCAAGCCCCTGTTTGGATGAAAACAAGTCTCATCAGAAGGGGAAATGTTCATGAAAAGCTCCTGCGTTCTTTCCCAAAAAAAGCCTGGCTTTTGATCAAAACTAAGGATAAAAAAAATTGTATTCAGAAAAAAAAAATCAGAAAGTAATCTCCAGGCCTTGAAATTAATTATTTCCAGGAGCTGAATTCCTACAACCTGCCTCTCGCGCTGTTTCCCTCTCTACACAGCCATTTCCCCCATCCCCAAATCATTCAGTGCTGTGTCTGCAGCAGTGCCCAAGCCCCCCCAGCACAGGCAGTGCCCGGCTCTGGCAGACCCCAGCCAGCAGGATGCTCCCATCCCCAAAATCTTCTTGTCTAAATATCCCCAAATGTCATCAAATCCCCAGCTCAGCATAAAACCAGCTTCTCCTGTGACTCCTGGGCCTTCAAAGCCAAAAAAAAAACCAAACCTCCTCAATCCTCCCAGCAAAACCCTGGGTCTCACCTGCCTGCTACCAGCATCACCGGGCTCCAGAGATGCCCCAGGGCAGCTACTGCACCTCCTGGCAGAGCTGTGGAGAGGAGCCTGGAAGAGCCGGGCTCTGCCAGCGCGTTGGCTGAGCCATTAGGCAGGGTTGGAAAACCAGCAGGCAGCAGGCAGGAGGGCAGGCAGGGGGGAAGGCAGGGCACCCAGTAGGGACTGGGGTTTGTCCCAGTGGGCAGCGCCAGGAAGGACCCGGCTGCAGCTGAGGATAACGAAGCCATAACCAGAGGTTCAACTACACGAAAAGGAGGTGATGAGCCCGCGACTCCCAAACCCCAAGTCGAAGTGTAATAACTGGGAGGATGGATACTAAATCCATCTAAACTGATGGCGACATGGACAACTGACAGCCCTGAGCGCTCGCTGGAGGTTGGGGTTCCCCGTGGCAGAGCCCAAAGTCCAGGAAAGCTCATCCTTGGGGATGGAGCCAGGGACAGGCTCAGGGGGAAGGGGGCAGGCAGGACACCAGCCAGGATCCTTTGGGGATCCCTGCAGCACACATGACACCAGTGGGGCCTGAAGGATGTCAGCCCCCCAAGAGCAACCGACATCCTCAGGGCTGGGTCATGCTGGGACCAAGCCAGGGCAGCAGAGCTGGGGCTTCCCGGCTGGGACCTGCAGTTGCTTTTCCCCAGTGACCAGATCCTGTCACTGCACTGTGAGCAGAGATCAGCCCCCACAGCCCTGCTGGTCCCCAGCACCCCCACTTCATCCCTGAGTTTCTACAGATGTGAGAGCCAGAGGGGAGCAGGGCCCCCCCGGCTGAGCACGCTGCGCTCGGTGCACTTGTGTTGGGAGGACGCGGGCGGGCAGTGCTGGAAGGGATGGTGTGGGAATCCATCAGTCACGCAGGGATGTGTCTGTGCATCTGTCTGGTTTCAAGGGTCCCTGTCACGGGGGCTTGTGGGTTGTAGGTGGTACCTGCAGCAGCCCCTTCCCTGGGATGACCAAGCCAAAGCAACCCCCAAAGCCTCGGACACCCCACGCATCCTTTTGCCTTCTCCACCCCCCGGGGTCCCTCTGACCTCCCCTGACATGGGTGCCGTCCCGCAGGCGTGCCTGGCCGGCCGCTGGCACAGCCTCTGCAGTGCAGTGACCACCCACGAGCCCAACTGAGAGCAGCCGACCCGCCTCCCTCGGGGGCAGCCGAGAAAGCTCCCGGACAGGGATTATTCCTCGCCTCCATCCAACTGCTTTTCCCCCAAGCGCCCTCCAGGCTTGGGAGGTGCTCTGGGTGCTTTTGGGGGGAAAAAAGGTCTGTGATGGCACCGGGAGTGGGGCATCACTCCGGGTACCTCCTGGAGTAGCTGGTTGGGGATGGAGGCGCCGGGAATGGCGGCAGCACCAGCAGCCGAGGGCTTGGTGAAGTGGCAGCTGTGCTACGACATGAGGGCGAAGACGTGGTGGATGGTGAGTGGGGGCGGCCGGGATGGGGAGTCATGGTCGGGTCTCGGCCACTTGATTTTGGAAGGGGGAGGCCAATCGCGGGGCAGAAGTAGGACTTTGGGCCAAGGACACGGGGGTTACGCCGCAGCCCTGGCTGGGGCTAAGGGGGAGGAGTGTTGGGATGCAATCCGCTCGCCAATGCTCGTTTGGTCCAGTGGTTTCCCTGAACCGAGGGTTTGGCTTTCTGTTTCTTCCTGCTGATCTTGGCCTTGCACTGGGTCCCGGCCAGGCCTGGGGCTGTGCTGGGTTGTCCTCACCCCAGCTCACCCCAGGTGCTTTGCTTCCATGACTGTTTTTTGGAGAAAACCTTGCTGCCGCAGGAAACCGCATCTCCCTGCTTGGCCGTGAAGGTCTCTGCTGGTGCGTGAGCCTCACCCAACCTCTGCCAGCCCCTGTCCTTGGGACGGTGCCCACGAGAGGCCCATCTGCAAGGCAGGGGCTGGGGATCGCCTTAAGCCCGACTTAAGGCTGGTTTGGGCACAGCCCCGGGCTGGTTTTGGGAAGGAGAGGAATCCCTCCACAGCTTCACAGCAAGAAGTTGAGCCAGGGCTGTGGGTCCCCAGGGAGCAATCAAGGTTTCCACCCAGGCATTTGCAGCAGTTCCCAAAAACCCATCTCCCTTTGCAAGGGACCCTATAGCTCTCCCAGACTGGTATGTGGGATTTCTGGGAAGCAGATTTGCTGAGTGGATTCCTGCTGGGAAGCACCAGCCACTGCCACTGAGGCAGCTCAGGCTTGCAAGGGAAGCCCAAAAGCCCCAGCCATGAGCAGCACAGGCAGGGACAAACCGTGGGGACACTCAGCTGTCCCCATCTCTGTGCAGGGATGGCACCCAGCGTCACGCCAGCTCCACCGGGCTCGGGCACAGAGGGCAGGGGCAGAGCAGGAGGCCAGATCCTGCCCTGCACGGCCCTGCCGTGGGTGGCTGCCGTTTCCAGGGCAAGAGGCTGGACCAGTATCAAAGGGCTGTAGGTGGAGGGCACCGGCTTTTTGGCCCCCCCCAGCAGCCCTCTGCGCCACGGCGGGAACGCGGTGCCCCTTCGCTCGGGAGCACCCACGCTGCTCCGGCGGCCCCGTGGCCCTGCCTGCGGCCGTGAACAGAGCCAAGGCTTCAGAGCGAGAAAATTGGGCCTTTGAGGCAGCCCCCGCAGCCCCGAGCTGCCTCCGGCTGCAGCCACCGGCGTGGGGGACCCGGGTCGCGCCAGGACACGGGGGTGGCGGGTGACGCTTGGCGGGCCGGAAGGGGGGCTGGCAGGAGCCCAGGGGCTCTGGGGGGGGGGTGTTGGGGTGGCCCTGCTGCTGGGTGCCCCGTTGTGCACCCGCATGTGCCGGCTCTCGCACGGGCAGGCGGTGCCGCTCGCCACAGCACTTGCAGGGTTTGGGAGAGTTGCGGGGGGGGGGGGGAACACAGATGGGACCCTAAATCCCAAACAAGACTGGTCCTTTCAGCTCCCTCAGCCCACATTTCCCACTAAGGCAACAAGCACATCAGCTGCCTGCTTTTAAGCCCCCAAATATTTTGGGAATCCATCTCCTGCGCCTGCACGTCTGGGAGATGCCAGCAGCCCCTGGGGACTGTCTGTCCTCATCCTGGGAGCAGCAGCACTTGGAAAAAAACCACTGTTTTGCTGAATCAGGGCTGAGTGGAGATGCTTTCCCCAGGGTGAAAGACGTAGGATGCTGCAGCCTCTCCCTGTCTCCCATTTGGGGATCTCTGGCTGGGAAAGTGCCCTGGCAAAGGTTGGAGCATCCCAGGAGCTGGTCCATGGTCAACACACGCTCCTGGTGCCAATTCTGCCCCACAGCCGCTCACCACTGTGCCCGTTCTGCCCGGCTGGGTGGCACCAGCCACTTGCGAGCCCCCTGAGACAGGCAGGTTGTCTCCCTGCCACGCTGCGCTCCGGCTTGTCGCATCTTGTGTTACCCCCTATAAAACAGGAGCAAAGGTTGGAGCTGACACAGAGGGACGCACCCGGCGCCCAGTCTTTGCATCAGCCCCTCCCAGCACACCCAGCTCCCATCCATCAGCCAGTGAAGGGCGCGTGATGGATTGACCAATGGAGAAAAAAATTAATCAGGCTGGAGGTAGCTATGAATTACGCAGCTAAAAATACCTCTGCGGCATCTCCTGCCGAGACGTCCCCGAGCAAAGCACCAAGGAGCCCGAGTCTCTGCTGACACCCCATCGATCACCCCCCCCTCTTCGTGGGGCTGGAACGAGCATCTGCACACGAGTGTTTCACAGGCTCATCTGGCTTCGGCACAGCCGATTTACTGCCGAGCCCCGGCAGGGATGCGGCGGGCCGATCAGTCAATGCTAGCGCACAAGTCCCTGAGTCAGCAGGTATCGAGCGCAGGGTGAGGCCATCCATCTCGGGGAAGCTCGGCTGCCTCGGGAGAAAGGGAAGAAACCTGCTCACCAGCATCGTGCATAAAAAGGCTCCATTGGGGACCGCTGTGGTGGTGGTTTGCAGGCTGGTCCTTCACCGCTACAGCGGTGGCAAGATGCCCAGGGCTGGTGCAGCCACCCACGGCAGCGGGCCCTGGCGACGTGTCGGCCCCTCTGTGGCACCGTCCCTTCCAGTGACAAAGCGTGGTGACACGGTTGCCTGTGGGTAAAACCGGGATCCTGCACCCCGCCGTCACAGCCTGTGCTTGGGGTAGACGGGGGGGGAGAAGGTGAAGGGGTGTCCAGACGGCATCGCAGCACCCAGCGTCATCGAACCCTTCCCTGGCGGCATGGCTCCGTGGGGTTCATCCAAGAAAAGGCTTTTTTTTCCCCCAGTTCCC
Source organism: Haliaeetus leucocephalus (assembly GCF_000737465.1). Lineage (NCBI taxonomy): Eukaryota > Metazoa > Chordata > Aves > Accipitriformes > Accipitridae > Haliaeetus > Haliaeetus leucocephalus. Next base: position 53,786 of record NW_010972512.1, read on the forward strand.
AGCACGATGTGGCTCCAGGTCCACCAGCGAAGGGGATCCCAGCCCACCAGCACCTCCCCAAAGAGAGACCCAAGGTGCCCCGGGGTTACCCCAGTTCGCAGGTGGCTTCCCCACGGCACCCAGAACCGGGGCACTGCCCGCCCCGCGGTGCCCAGAGGCCACGGGCGATGGGCTCCCTGCGCTCCCCGCGGGCCGGGACCGGAGCTCGCCCGTGGGCGAGCACTAGATGGCAGCAGACGCGCGCACACGGTCCCGGCCCCGGGCGGCGGCGGAGCCGCGTCCTCCGGGGCCCCGGGGCCGCCGGCGGGGACAGCCCGGGCTGAGCCCGGGG
>NW_010972512.1:54235-64458 GCF_000737465.1 Haliaeetus leucocephalus
TGGGGCGATGGGGTGGCGAGGGAGGGGTGAGGGGGGACGTGGAGACCCTGGTCTGCTGGCACCCGGTGTGTCCTGGCACACTGTCACCTCCTCCCTTGGGTGCCACGGCGATGGGGGGTGACCCCTCCTGCCCCAACACACACACACACGCTTGTGCAGAGGTGCACACACGCGTGTGCACACGCACACCACACGCCAGAGGCACACGCATATGCCGGCATGCTCCCACCCACGCAAACGCATGTGCAAATACACATGCACGCACACACACGTGCACGCTCCCAGGCACGCGCACGTCCCCGTGCGCACACACACGCAAGCGTGCACGCCCACAAGCGCATTTGTGGACACACAGAGGCACACGCATGTATGCACGTGCGCGTATGCATACCCGTGCACGTATGTACACAAACACACGTGCGTGGACACAGGCACACAAAAACGCACGCGCGCACACTCACAATCCCATGCACGCACGCACCAACATGCTCAGGCACACCTGGGCACAGGCAGGCGCCTGCACGACCTGCGTGTTCTCCCATGCGTATACATACTTGAGCACATTTGCAGAGAGGCGCATACACGCGCACGCCCGTGCGCACACATCCGTGTAGGCACTTACACACACATGCACACACGGGCACGGCCCTTCCCAAGGTTGCTTGTTAAAAAGTACCCCGGTAGGTAAATAGGGTGCAAGGCTGGGGGCCGCTGGCCGGGGGGCCGGGGCCTGGGTGGCCGCGCTGGGGGGGCTCAGCCCAGCTGCTAATGACCCACGGCCAGTGCCAGCTCTCTAATCCGTGCAGAGGTTCAGTACAAACTGTACCAGCGATTATATAAACCGACTCGCCTCTATTTATTTAATTCCCTTTTATTTATTTACTGCTCAGCCAATTGAAGGCAGGGGAGTGGTGCATCCCCCGGCCCTCTCCCAGCCCGCCACGGTCCCGGCTGCCCGCCAGCCAGCACAAAAGGCTGCCGTGAGCCCTGGCACTCCGCGTGTCCCCCTGCCACAGGCCTGCGTGTGGACCCATGTTCTTCACCCGTGTGCGTGGTGGTGCCCCGTGGCGTGTGCCGGGGGGACATGGCGATGCGCATGTGTGCACACACACGTGCAAATGTGCGTGCGTGTACACATGTGAGTTCACACGCACAGGCATGTGCCCACACGGACACACGTGCACTTACATCCATGTGTGCAGGCGCATCCGTGCACAAACACACCCACATTGGCGCGGCAGCACCACGCAGAGGGCAGTCGGCTCTGCCAGTTCCCGTCCCCTGACCCGGGAGGTGATATGAGGACACGAGGCCCCAGCCATGTCCCCAAGGGGACAATAGCTCGCTGGGACCCAGCCTGGGCATGGTGGGGGAGCAGTTCCCGTGGGGAAGGCACAGGACGCGCTCGGGGTCCCCCATGTCACCCTGGCGTGGCGGTGGCACGCTGAGCCAGTGGGCTCCCACCCTGACACCCTTCTCTCTGGGGGCTGACGTGGTGGGGCTTGGGGAGCCGCCGAAAGGGCGCAGGGGGCATGCAGGACCCCCTACCTCCCGCTCCCACCGGCTGCCCCCTCCCCACAGCATCGCCCGCCCTTCCCCCGCCGTTACATAAAGGCGCGATTACAGGAAATCAAGGGGCAAAATGTCTCACTCGAATTAATAACTGACTTCCTGCGGTTGCAGATTCACCTTCTGCGCTTGTTTATACCCCCGCCCCCCTGCCTGCTTCGGTTAATGCTCCCTGGCGCCGTTTGCCATTAACCGGCTCCAGCACCACGGGGAGGGCGACACTGGGGCCCGGTTACCCCAGTATAGCCCAGGTGGGGATGTGGTGGGAGCCCTGTACCCATCCATCCTGGTCCCACTTGGGCAGGAGTGGGGGACATGGGGTTCCATCCACTCTGCCACCGCCTGCTCGGTGCCCTTGGCCACGGCACCTCAACCAGCTCCTGTGCGGGGGAGACAGGACTGGGGACATGGGGGGGGGAACTCCGAGCCAAGAGCGGTGGGGCATGGCCAAGGCTCCCTCCTGTCCTCACGCCATGGACATCGTCCCTCCACACCTCCCTGCACCTTACCCGGATGGGGCCAGACCATCCCAGCCAGCCTGGCATGGCCCAGTGACCTCCCCATCTCCAGCATCGCCCATCCCTGGATCTGCTTCCCCCCCCCCTCAGCCTCCCACTGCTCCCCGTGCTCCCATTTTGTAAGTGGGAGCAGGGCTGGCTCGCCGGGAGCTGGGGCCGGGCGCCGGGGAGCCGGGGCCAAGCCATTGTGCTGCGCCGACGAGTCGCGCGGGAGAGCTGGTGCTCCCGGATGAACCCGGCTGGCGCAGCCATTTCCTGGTGCGTTTCTTCTATATTCCGAAAAAAACCAAACAAAATTCTTCTTAAACCAGTTAAGGTTGCTAAGAGACAACAATGTGCTTTACATGGTGCCTTATTGACAAAGCCCAGCTCTTAATAAGCTCAGAAATGAATGGCGAGCGGCTTGGAAAGCCTATGCTGCAGGGCTGGGAGCCGAGCGCAGCGGCCTCCTTCTGCCCCGCAAAATACCCTTAACTCTGCCCCTGGCGGCCCCAGGGAATGGCCCTTCTCCCCCAGAGCTGGGGCAGTGCCAGGGCTGGTACCCGCTATCACCCCCCATCAGCCACAGGCACCAGTGGGGTCCAGTTACGCACCGCCGGCACCAGCAGTGTTTTGGAGCCGCCTGCTTGGCACAGGTACAGCGCCGAAAGCCGCCTCCGCGCCCGTCTGCCAAACACCCACCGGCCCGGGCGCAGCCGGAGACGCTGCCGGCTTTCTCGGGAGGGGAAGAGGAGCCGGTAGCGGTGCCGGCTGGCTCCGTGCTGCCCGTCCTCAACACGGTGTTAGGTGCCGTGAGCCCAGCTACGGGTGATAAATCAGTCATCGGCGTAAGAGCGAACCGTTTCCACGCGGGGCCAGACTCGGCGTCTGCGCCATCGTCGGCAAAGTTGCGGCGAGGAGAAGGGTCAGGCTGGGCTTTTTGGCGCAGGGCGGAGGCGGGTGCTGAGCGCGCTGGGGCTTGGGCGAGGGCCCCGCCGGCGGCGTGTGCAGGCAGGAACGGGCAGGGAGCGGGTGCCAGGCAGGGCTGGCTGCCAGCTGGCGTGGCAGGGCAGCCACAGGGCGTTTGCGAGCGGCGGGCACCACCCTGCAGCCGGCGGGGGGTGACAGGGGAACCGGCCAAGGTCGTCCCCTTTGCCACTCGCCTCGCCGTGCCATGTGCCGCTCCCAGCCTGCCACCGTGCCCGGTGTCCCCAGGAGAACAGCTTCTTCCCCACCAGCAGCCTGGCCATCAGGGACCCCAGTGGGGACAGCGTGGGGGACAGGGGATGGCCGAGACAGGAGCACAGGGCACAGGAAGGAGGTGATGAAGGTGGCGAGGCTGGGATGCTGGTTGGGAGGAGCTGTCTGGGCGGACACAGCATGAAGTTTGGAGCACCTTGGGCTGAGGCCGGGCACTCTCAGCGCTCCAGTGTCTGGCTCAGCTGCCCTTCCTTCGCTGCAGCTCCCAGAGGAGCCCAGCACCCTCATTTCTCCCTCCACCGGTGACGTGAGTGCTCCAGCCCCTGCAGTGGGGTGAAACGGGCCCCAAGCATCCCTGTATCCCCCAGCTCCAGGTGCCAGCTCGGTGCCCAAAACGGTGCCAAACCCAGCCTCGGCCCCACCACAGCTCCAGCCCCTGGGGAAAGGGGATGCTGCCGACTCCTGGCTGCTCCCAAAGCAGTCCAGGAGGAAAAACTCATGCAGGAGCACACGTGTGAGGAAGAGAAAGACTGGGAGGGGGGTGGGTAGCACCCCACTTGCACAGGCCCCAGGCACTGGGGCGCCCGTCAGCGCACAGAGCCTGGGAACAGCGATGGCTGAGTTGACTTTGGCTGGGGTGCACGGCTTCCGCTCCCGCCTCGCCCTGCCGATGGCGGTTTCTCCCAGCGCCAGCCCCCGCGACCTGGAGGGGGGCCAGCACCCCCACTCCCCCCCGGCGGCGCTGCCCCTCGGCATCCGTGGGCACGGGGGCGTGGGGTGACGGATGCAGGCGGCGGGAGGGGGGATGGCACCCCACAACAGCTCACGATCTCCCAGCACCCCCCTCCCCGGGAGGGCTCAGGTACCATTTCTCCCAACGCCGGGGGCAGGTGGGGGCCGGATCCGCGCCTGCCTTGGCCACATCCCCAGCTTTGCAGCTTAGCACTCAAATCAGCTTGCGAGGTGCCGGCTGCTTAGCACCCAAATCCCCAGCCAGGGCTAAAAATAACCCCCTGGGCTCAGCGGGTGGCAGCTGGCATCGCTCAGCACCGCCTTGGCACCGCCGCGGAGGGGCCCTGGAAATGCCACCGTCGGGGCGGGGGGGGGAGTGGGACAAGGACCGAGAGGCAGGAGCTGGCCCCATCACTTAGCTGGGTGCCCTCGCCCACCACGGGGCACCTCGAGGCTCTTGTCCCCAGGGAGAAGGGAGGTGAGGAGGTGGCCCTGCAGTGCCACCAGTTCCTCCCACTGGCATGACTGGGAGCCGTGCCAGGTGCTCCGGGCCTCGCAAGCGGGGCCGGGGATTTTCACCCGCTGGCAGGATCGCTGCAGTAAAACCAGGAGGGTGTCTCGGGGGGAGGGTTTAATGTTCTTGTCCTCCCCCTGTGACACTGGCGCTGCTCTCACACCGCCCCTGACCACCCTTGGCCCTGGCACAGCCCCAGCGTCCGGCCCCACGGACCACGCGCCCAGCCGGCCACCCCTGCCTGTGATGAGTTTGTGCAGCCTCAGCCCCCAGGGGAGGTGTTTGGGGAGTGCTGGCTTTGGGACCCCTTTGCCACGGGGAGGAGAAGGGGGTCACCGCCACCACATCGGCGGTGGAAAGCCGAACTCAGGAAGCTTCAACCCATGTCCCTGCAGCCACCGGGGCCATCGGCAAGAGTTGTCACCCTCCCTCACGCTGGCAGCGGGGCAGCGCCTTCACACCTGCGGGGACGGGGACGACGTGCCCCCAAGTCCCGCTCTGGCAGCGCCTGTGCCTGGCAGCTCCCGGCCGCCTCAGCCACGCCGCGCCTGCCTGCAGCACGCTCAGAACATCGCCAGAGCCGTCACCGGTTTAAAAATAGCGTCTCAGCAGAGTGCAACCACGTTCCCTAAAAGCCATGTGGTTCGAGTTAGAGGATTAATTGGAAATGCTTATTTTGATTTGCAAAGTGATTGGATTTTTCCAGGGCATTTTGAAAGGAAAAAAGTCTGAATTTAATTATCACTATTCCAAAAAGCACCATGGGACCGAGTGTTTGAGGCCGTCTCATGTTTGCTTCACACCCCTCTCCAAAATGCAGGCAGGCGGCGGGGGACGCGGCGGGGACGCGGCGGGGACGCGGCAGAGATGCCTGGCTGCACCCCGCACCCGCTGTCAGGGCCGTCCCTGGCTCCCGGCGGAGGGCGAGGGGCTGGGGCCGTGCGTCACGCCGGCCGCTGCCGGTCCCGAGGGATCAAGCACCACCGGCACCCGCCAACCAGCCCGCGACATGCGGCACCGCGTGCCCCAGCGTGGCTCGGGCAGGACAAGAGCTCGGGGGAACCATGTCAGCACAGGCCGGGCCCGGTTTTGGAAGGGTTTTCTTTCACCAAGTCGCTTTGTTTTTACCAAAATGGATTTTCAGCAGTAATTGCCTTTTTTTTTTTTTTTTTCAGGGAAAACATCATTTTCAATTACATTTCTCTGGGTTTCCATTGAAAAATGAAAAGCAAATGCTCTTGCACGCTGGCAAAACGTGGAAAAATGTCTAGGAATATTTTTGTCCAAATGAAAACAGTTTCAGTTCTTTTTCAAGATCTCTTTTTTCCTGAAAAGAAACCACAGTTGCCTTCCCAGTTATTCTAGTCGGACTGGTTTCGAGACAGTCTTCCCAGTTCAGAGGCTGGAGCTGGGTTTATGGTGCTACGGGGCAGGCGGCGTGGGGCTCCCCAGCGGCCTCAAACTGGTGCCGCCACGACATTTTCCACCGCCGTTAGAAAGATGGGGCAGGAGCGGGGTGAGACCTGCCTGCAGCCAGCCCAGCCCTGCACGGGGATGCTGGCAGGTCTGGGGAGCACTGGGCTGGAAAGACCCAGCCCCATGGCCAGGGATGCTCCATGCAGGAGGTTGGGGCTGGCGGGGGCCCTCCCCAGGGTTTTGGGGCTGTAACCCAAAGCCCACATTTACGGGACAATTTGGGACCCGGGCATTGCACCGCGCTCCCCCAAGCCCTGTTCCCATCTCAGGGTCGGACACGGGTGCAGCGCAGGGGTGCCTGGGGACTCCTCCATCAGGTTCCTTTCGTGCCGACAAGCTATCGTGGTGGGGAATCGCTGCCCCAGCCCCGCTTTTTGCAGTCAGTTTGATTTTCCTGTTCATTCGTGCCCTCCGCACAGGAAGCGGCAGCCAGGGGCTGAGGGGAGGTAACAGGCGGATCCGGTGTTTTCGGGGCTCTTCTGCAACCACGGCAGGGGACGAGCCTGCGCAGAGGGCTGGGATGCGGGACGCAGCTTCGCATGGTGCCCGGCCGCAGCAAAGCACCCGCAGGGGCCTGCTCCCAGCCAAAGAAACCCTGAATTCAGGGTGCCTCCATCCCTCCAAAACACCCTTTATTTGGAGGCTCTTCCTGCTTCTGAGCCCCCCAGGCAGGTCTGAGCCTCGGAGACGGGTCGGGATGGAGGGGACGGGCGGATGCAGGATGGCCCCGCGGCGAGGAGGCTATGGCTGCAGGAGCCATTGGCTCTGCACGTACCAAAGTCCTGCCAGGCCAGAGGCAGGGGAATACAAAAATCAATGTTAAACATTATCACTGGGCTGAGATTTGGCTCGGCTTCCCAGCCCGTGACGCTGCCTTCCCCCTCCTTTGCACTCCGGGCGTACGGCCAGGATGCCCGGGCAGGTGGGGAGTGCCAGCACGGGCATTTCGGTGAGCGGCTGCAGGTCTCGTCTCGGTTCCGTGCCACAGTTTCCCTGCCTTTATGCTGGGGCTGGGTGCCCTCTTCCCTGCTCCGCCGATGCTCTACCTCAGTGATGCTGCTGTAATGGTGCTTGCCCATGCAGCACCCCACGTAGCATGGGCAAAGCGCCAAGCTGAGAGTGGGTGCAAGATCCCATGTCTCTGCCATGGCGACCGCCCTCACCCCAAAAGGCACAAAAATGTTGGTTTAAAAAGATTTGGGATCCAGCAGGAAAATCCTCCCCTGTGGGTTTGGTCTGCTCCCACTGCCATTGATGGCTAAAAGCCAGCACGGAGCCATGCCTCAGTTTCCCCACTCGTAACACAGGGGGAGCGGACATTTCTCCTGCAGCTCCACGGGAATGGGACAGCAGGGACAGATTCTGCCTTCGGCCCCAGCAGGCAGCCCAGGGCGGGAACTACAGAGCTCCTTCTTAACCCCAAAACAGCCGGAGGTTTGGGCTCAACCCCAAGGCAGCTCTTGGGGAGCAGCAGGCGGGAGGCTTCAGCTCCGCTTAGGCAGGAGGGAGCCGGGAGCTGCTGGGGAGGGAGAAGAAACGGACCCAGTGCTGACAGCCAGCAAGAGGGTGTTTGCTGGTGCGGTCACGTGGCTCCCACCACATATTTACACACTGGAGCAAGCCAGCCCCAGTGACAAACACGGTGCCACTTGGGTAAACACAGCCCCTCCGAGGAGATGCATCCATGGCCACTGTAGGAAGAGACCCAAGAAACCAAAAAAAGGCAAAAAAGAGGAAAAAAATGGGGAAAAAGGCAAAAAAAAAAGGAAAAAAAGGAAAAAAAGGCAAAAAAAAGCCAAGCAATTGCCTTAAAAAAATATTTTTTCCCCTCGCTTGCTGCAAAGTGGGCTGGGAGAAACGCTAGGAGCTGAACGCCCTGTTTTCTGTGCTTCCTATTAAAAAAAAAAGCAACAACCACCAGCCCAAAGCGGGGATACAAAGTCCACTTGTCACCCGCCGGTTGCACCCTCCCACCCTGCGGCGGCAGCTGGGTGCTCGCGCGGGACTGCCGGCACACAATAGCGGCTGTTGTTGCCGGAGCCGGGAGCTGGCTGGGTTTCAGGGCCGGGCAGAGCATGTGCCGGCGGCCGAGGGCTGGCGTCACTGGTGTTAACTCTCCAGGCCCTGCTCCGAGCCCCCCATGTGCAAAACAGGGAGGGAACTGGCTGCCCAATCCCCCCTCCCTGGCATGGTTGCGGGTTGGGGAAACTGAGGCACAGGTGCCTTCGCCTGGGCAAGGTGTCAAAGCGGACGGGCTTGTCCCTCCGCAGCCTGTGAACATGCTGCCCCCAGCCCCTCCTCCTGCAATAATTTTGGGTCTACGAGCCCAGTCTAGACCAGGACAGTGAAACATCATCCCCCACCATGACCCTTCCCCACGACTATCCAAGGCCCCTGCTTGCTGCCCCGCAGAGAGGTGCCTGGCCCCCGGCAACGCTCGCTGACGCCATGCGGCCGAACGGCACCCGCTGCACGATGGGGTGCTGCCAAAATGCAGCGCGGTTGGCGCTTCCTCTGGGGCGATGCCCGCAAGTCGGGGGGCCTGTCACGGCAGCCCCCCCAGGCAGGCAGCACCCACGTGTCCCCCGGGTGCCACCGCATCCCCCGGAGAGCCTCTGGCAGGTAGCACAGCATCCCTCGGTGCCCGCTCCGTGTGCCTGGGCTGGTCGACACCTGGGATGCCGGCCGGCCCGCAGGCCGGGACACCGTGGTTGCGGGTGCTACGCCGGCACCGGGTGCCCCCTGCCACCACCCCAACCTCCCGCTCGCTCCCCTGGGATGCTGCAGAGGGGGTGACCCTGGCAAAACATCGCAGCCGGCCAGGCCGGTGCTCTCCCATCTGCCGGTGCAGCTCGATGCCCGGTGCCGAACGCGCTGGGCAGCGTGCCCCTCGCCAAGCCCCGGGCCCGGCGAGCGCAGCTGCAGGCGGTGCTGCCGCCTCTGCGCCCGGCGAGCACGGCCCCAGCGCCAGCGGCTCACACAACTGCCGCAACCACAAAAGCCATTTTTTCCTCCCCGCTCGGCCGAGCTGCCCGGTCCCGCTAATAAAAAAAATAATAAGGACATGGAAAATTCTATAATATCCCTTTCCAGCTTCTTGGATTTGGCTTTCGCTAATTCAAAGCAGACCCCGGAGGGGGGCGGGGGGAGTCAAATCAAACCAGAATCACGGCACGGAAAGCCAGTTTTCACAAAAAAAACCCAAGCCAGCAACCCCAACATTTGAATGCAGCAGGGAAGAAAAAAAAAAGTTTAATGTGTGCTTAAAAACAAACGAGCAGTGGTATCATTTTTAATTAGGAGCCTATTTTCAAAGCCCTTATTACTTACAGTACGCTCAGCATCCGAGTAATTTTCCTCTCTCGTAAAATCGTGGCAGGGGAAGGGGGAAAGCGAGCCCTTTGTGCGGCCGGAGAGCTTTGCGAGGCGAATATTCATGCCAATTTGTCTGCAGTAATTGGTTTAGCTATAGACGTAGGCTGGCAATTGATTATGTGAGTTGCTAAACTTTTCCCGGAGAGGGGACCCTTCGCCCGATATTACTTTTGCACATGCCTCCGGTTCGCATTGCTTCAGGACGCGTCTCTGCGCACCGGCACAACTGGAAGCTCGTTCTGGAAAACTAATATAATTCTTTGCCGTTCCCTTCAAACTTTCTTCTTGCAAATTCCAGCCCAGTTTTCTCCTCTGGCAAACAAAACCCTCGGAGAAACCATTTCCTACTGTGGCAAACGCCATGTCCAAAGGGCCGCTGGAGCGGCCAGAGCCGGCGCTGGGCTCCCGCTGCAGCGTGGCGGGCACGAGGGCTGTGCCGGCGGAGCGAACCCCCACACCCGGTGTCAAACCGGAGCAACTGGGCAATGGCGATTTTCCATTTGACCCCCAGTATTGCTCTGGAGCCCCGGTCCCCGTTATTACGTGCGTCGAGAGAACGGGGGCTCGGGGCCCGGCACGGTCTCCCCACTGCGGTGAGGCGGCGGCGCTGGAGCCGGCGGTGGGAGCAGGTAGCTCGTTACCTCCCCGCGCTTCTGTTTGCTTTGGCAACTGATTAAAATTCCACCATGATTCCTCCCCCTCCCGCTCGGGCTCCAAAATGCCATCACCGGCTGCTTTTGTCCTCTCCAGGCCCTGGCAGCTCCCGGGGAAGTGAACCCCCCCCCAGGGGACAGGGGTGCCAGCGGGGTACGGGGGGGGGGGGCAGAGCCCCGACGGGCTCACCACACCCCCTGCCAGCC
>NW_010972512.1:64468-68579 GCF_000737465.1 Haliaeetus leucocephalus
CCCCCCGCGCCCCCCCCCCCCCCAGCAAAGCTAGACTCGGGGGGATTTTTGTCCTCTCCCCACCCTTGGGTGCCGCTCCCGTTGGCACAGGGGTGTTTTGGGGGGTGTCCCCCCCCCGGCATCGGGGTGCTGCTGGGTGCAGCGCAGCGACGGCACCTGCCCGCGGCGTGCCGGCGCAGAGCCACACCGCCGTGCCGAGGAAGCCGTTGGGGTCATGGCACCGAGATGCTCCCGCTCCCAAAGCCGAGCTTTCCCGCGCTGCCGGGGCCAAGGGGCGTCCGCAGCAGTTCGGTGGCTCTGCCGAGCGGCGCAGGGACGATGGCAGGAGCCCCTGCCTGCCCGCTCCATCTGCAAGGAGGGGAAAAAAAGCAAATGTGGATGCACTCGCACCAAACAAAGAGATGGGGCCGTATTTCTCCCCATTCCTCCTACTCCAGAAATTTCCCCAAATTCCCCAACAGACGTGACAAAGCAGCCCTAGGAGAGTGGCCGCACTTGATTTATTTCTTTTTGCAAAAAAAAAAAAAAAAAAATCAAGTGAGGAAACATTTCCTGGTTGTATTTGGGGTTTGGTTGTTGGTTTTTTTTTTTTTAACGAGTGAAATTTCGGCATTTGCAAGAGTTCCCAGCGCCTCCATCCACACGTGTCTGCAAAAACCCCGACGGGGCTTTGCCCTGCCCGAGCCCCCGGCTCGGGGAGGGCAGCGGCACCGCGGGTGGATTTGAAGTTGTTTGGCAGTGGCGAGGCTGGCACACACGGGGAAAAGGCAAAACCCCCTCTCTTTTGATGTAAAGAAACAAGTTTTAGGGTCAGTTTGGGGGAGATTGGCCCCGGTGAGGTTGGGCTTCCCGATGCAAAGCGGCGCAGAAGCTGGGGAAAGGGTTGCAAAGGGGCTTTCTCACCGGCCGAGGCTCTTCGAGGGCTGGTTTCCAACAAATCCGGGGGGAAGAGGTGATGTTTGAGCTGATGGAAAAAATACAGAGGGGGGAAAAAAATTGGGGATTTATATTTATTTTTTTTACATCTAACCTGCAGCCAAAACCAACAAAAAGAGCCACAGGAAAAATCCTAAAAAACCTTGAAATTCCTGCAGAATAATTCACTGAAATCTGCTAGCAATTTTTAAACTGAAATCCCCCCCTTGTCAGCAACAATTTCACCAGCTAAAAACCTGCTTTATAAAGAAAGAGAAAAGAAAAAAAAAAATCTTTTTTTCATTGCACGTTTTGGCTTTGAATTGAGCCGGGCCAGACCTCTGCCTGTTTGGGACCCAGGCCAAGAGCCATATGCAGGAATAAAGTAAATAAATTCTGGTCAAAACCAGAATATTCTCCTTAAAAGTTACTTTAAAAGCAAAGGCAGCAACAAAACTGTCCCAACGTGGGTTATTTTCCTTTCTCTCCCTCTTTCCGGCAAGGGACACGGCTCAGCGGTGCTGGCAGTCCCAAACGCTGCACCCAGCAGAATGGGACCTTTGAAAAAACCCTGCAAAAAAAAAATGTTAGAAACGAGCCCAAGAAAAAGGCTAATGAGGCTGGGAGATATTTTCCCGTGGCGATGGGGGGGGTTACCCAGCCCTGCGCTGCTCCACGGGTATCTGCACCCCCTTGGCTGAGCCCAAAAGTTGGCATCGAGGTGTCTTAGCAGCACAAATCAACCATGAAATGCCCTTTAGAAATAAAATCCAGCTTTGAGGAGGGGGCAAGCACGGCTGTCTCTGCCGCCGGGGCCGTGCCAGGGGCTCGGGTAGCGGCCGGCCGGCCGGTGCCGTTTGGGTGGGTTGGTACCGGGCTGGGGTTCTTGCCTATGGTGGGGGCCACGGGGCAGTTGGGGAACAGCCCGAGCCTGCCGGCATGGGATTTCACCAGTTTCTTGCAGCAGCAAATTTGGGAGGGGGGGAGCAAATTTCCACTTGTTCCCAGCACTGATTTTCTAGTCGGGTGGTCAGGAGCCTGCAAACGGGCTGGGATATAAACCCGAGGAATGAAACAAAGGGCCTGATCCAGCTCTCCGTCTCCATGCCAAAAAATAGGAGTAACTCAGCTTCAACCCCCCGAGTTCAATCCTCGCGAAAACCCATTAGGAGAAACAGAACTGGACCCCAAATCCCCCCTCCTTTTTTTTTTTTTCATTTGAGGCAGCAGGAATGACCTACACAGGAAAATTAAATTGGGTTTGGATTTCTCCCCCCCTCGGAATGCTGTTTACAGGCAGCCTGGAGGGAAAAAAAAAAAAAAAAAAAAAAAAAAGATTTTTTTTTTTTTTGGTTTTTTTTCTCCGGGGGTTTACACTGGGAATTGGGGTTGAGGCTGGGGTGGCTGCAGGGAACTGGGGCTGGCTGGGACGAGCAGGACGGGTTGGCAGCGGGGTCCGGCAGCGGGTCCCCAGCCCCGTGGCCAGCGCAGCCTGCCTGCACCCCCCGGCCTGAGCAAACCCCCCCTGCAGCAGGGTTGTCAGGATCAGGGCCGCGGCCGGCCAGGATGCTTTTTGCTCTGCCTCCGGCCCCACCAGCGGCAGGGTACAGGTGCCACTTGCTGCCCCGAGATTATTTGAAGCCCGGGTCGTCGCTATTACGGTTTGTGCAGGATCGGTCCCCGGGCCCCTCGCTGAGATAGGAGAAATGGGATTAATTCGAGGGGACGCAAACATGTGCCCATCGACCGTTGGAAAGCCACGAGGGCGTCTCAGAGACGAGGCCGGCAGCCCTTCAGCCCCAGCTTTGAATCATCCAGGAAATACTTGAAGAGCATTGCAAAAATTAGTAAGGCAGAACCCCCTTCCCCACCATCCCGCGTCCCAGGCCCCTCGCAGAAGTGAAAATAAAAAACCCCCAACCCTGCTTTCCTCTCCCCCCCCACCACCACCATCCCATCAGCCCCCCTTTATTCCTTCTCGCCTGCTCGGCGCTGGGCTCGGCAGCCTGGCACCGCCAGCCTGGCACCGCCGGGCAATCTCCCACGGCACCGGGATTGAAGCCGAACATCCGCGTCCTCCCCAAAAGGCGAGGAGCCGGGAGAAGCCGAGGAATCGCCGCAGCAAAATAAAGCGCTGGCGGGAGGGAGGGGAGCTGCCAAGCGGGCACCAACGGCAGCCTTGAAAGCGGTTAAAAATTGGCAAATTCTTCCCCGGGTTTATTTTTGCGCCGTATCTCACCCGGTGTCAGGCAGAAAATGAAAACTGTATTCTGCGAGCAAAGTTACCGCTGAGTTTACATTCCTCAAGGCTTATGGAGCTGGGACGAGGCGAGTGAACTGCTCATTTCAGCCAGGAGCCTTTTTTTCGGCTTTAAAACAGGGAAGTGGCTTTTTTTGGGGGGAGCAGATGGTGATTAAAAAAAAAAACAAAAAAGTTCCAGAGCTTGTAAATATAAAGAATTTTTTTTTTTTTGATAGAAAGCTGGAACAAAATTAGATCTCATTTCCATAAGGCCGATCGCTGTACTTCGGTGCCTGACAAACAACTTGAACGGCAGTAAAATATACCCTGTGAATGCACAAATTATGCCGTGTAACGTCCAGTATTTTGGTATGCGCACGGTGGGTTTAGCAGGCAAAGGGGATACAGGGATGGATAAAATAAACCTCTAGTGTATACAAAATCCCTGTTAAAATTGAGCTGATCCCTTGTAAAAATGATCAGGGCTCACCGAGTCCCCCCCAAAAAATAGAAAAGAAGGAGAAAATGACGAAATAAAAACTAGGGGAATGTCAGGGTAGCTTCCTTTAATTTTATTTTAAAAATATATAATAAATTATTTCGCATATTATTTATCATGCTGAAATCATTTGAGCACAAGACAGACGGAGATTATGTTCCTGTTTGTTCAAGACTACGGAGCGTGCCTAAAAATACAGACGTACAGTGCACGCTTCGCCCCTTAATAAACTGGGGGGGGGGGAATCTAATTTTTGTTGCCTTCCTATAGAAAAATATGGTTATTTGGAAGGATTAAAAGATTAAAGGATTACTCGATAACAAGGGTTAAAAATACAGGTCCAGACACAAAAGGGGTCGATTGAAATGAAGGGAAACGCTCTCCCCAAAGCGCGCTGCTCCTCTCCTGGACCAAACCCGGCTCCCCGGTTGCTGCCAACTTTCCGAGTGGGACCG
>NW_010972512.1:72583-79758 GCF_000737465.1 Haliaeetus leucocephalus
CTGCTCCAGCCTCCGAAATGACTCAGTAACTTTTACGCCTCGAGTCTCAGCCCTGCAATTAGCCACTTTCCCAGCGCGGCTCGGGATGTATTCGTCTCCTCTCTGCCTGACCCAGGTAACCGGCCCCCCCCCCCCCGCGCCCCCCCCCAAATTTTCCCCCTTCGCCGCAACAGACTTTTACAGTTGCAATGCAAAAAAAAAAAAAAAAAAAAAGCACCCCCCCCCCCCCCGATAAAAATAGTCATAACAGGGAAAGGGCGGGTTGGGGCTGGTGCGGGGCTGCTCGGAGGAGTCGCGTTTCTCTCTTGCTTCCCCCCCCCCGCCTTTTGTAGGGGTTTTTTGGGTGTTTCTGGTGCTTTTGGGGTTTTTTTCTGCTCCGCTTTCACTTGGGGCGCGGGGGGGGGGAGAAGGGTGGGTTGGGGGTTGGTTTTTTTTTTTTTTTCCGCGGCGCCTGGAGGTGGGTGGTGTGGGGAAGCCGCCGGCTTTGGGGCTGTGGGACGACACAGTGGGGTGCAAGGGGTCCCCGGTTGGGTTCGGGGAGGCTGGGGGGGGCTTGGCGCTGCGGGTTCGGCCTTGGCCGCGCCGCCTCTTGCGTAGCGTGAAAGTTTTTCCTTCCCCCCCCCCACCAGCCCGGCTGCACATGGTGGGGTGCAAGGAGGTGCGGGGGGGGGCGCAGGCTTTTTCTTCAAAATCCTCTAAGTTTGGGACAATTCGCAAGCGGCTGCGTCGTGCCGCGCTGGCGGGTGAGAGGGCGGTGGGGGTCGTGCATGGCAGGATGGGGGGCCACCCCCTCGGTGTCCGGGGGTGAGGGACGATGCCGGCCCCCGTCTGCGCGTAGGGGTGTCGAGGGGCAGCCCTGAGCCGTGTGCGTGGGGACGCTGGTGTCACTCCAGGCCACGCCGACGTGGCCTGGTGGCGCGCTGCGGGGTGGCCGTGCCAGGGCCCACGGCGCGGGCAAGGGGGGGTGTCCCCGAAGTCCCCCCCCCGGCAGCCGGTACGGCCACAGGGGGCAGACTTCGGGGACCCCCCCTCTTTGCCCGCACCACGACCGCTGCGGCTCTGCCTTTGCTCTGTCCTTATTGATCGCTGATATTTATTTAATTATTGAGCAGGCAGCTTCCCCCTCCCGGCTCGTAACCTCTTCCCTGCTGGCAGCCGCTGCCCGCTCCAAATCCGGCCTCGTGCCGCACCCCGCGAGGGCTCTGCTCTGCTGGGGGAGGGTGCTGCTGCCGGACCCCCGTGCCCGCGCCGGGGGATTCTCCTGCCAGACCTCATCCCTTGGGCCAGGGCTGCGGGCAGGATCTGGCCCCACCTCGGAGACTTGGACTCAGCTGCCCCGTGGGGGTTCGGGGAGGGGGGTCCCCCTCAGCAGCAGCGCGGCACCTGCATTGTGCCGGAGGGCAACGCAGGGTCCAGCCTCGCCTCTGGCTCTTCCTGGGTGCGGTGCAGCCTGTGAGGCTGGTGACGGCACAGGCACGGGCATGGGCACGGGTGGGCAGTGCTGGGGCTGCTCAAATGACCCTGGGGATGGTGCTCCCCATCATGTGGTTGACTTGGCAAGGGTCACAGCTCAATCTGTCTTTTTTTCTTTTCTATTCTCTGATTCTTTTTTCTTCTGTATTTTCTTACCCTTCTATTTTATTTTTTTCTTCCTTTCCTGTCCCTTTCCTTTTCTTTTTCCTTTCCTTTTTCCTTTCCTGTCCCTTCCCTTCCTTTCCCTTTCCTTTCTCTCCTCTCCCACCCCGACTCCGTCCCTCCCGGGGGTCCCACCACCTCCCTACCATGCCAGTCTCCAGCCGGTGCTGGGTTGGCAGAGCCTGTTGTTGCCAGCTAACAGCACTGGTCTGATGTGGGAAGCCGTGCGGTCGCTGGCTGGCCGGGCCGGGGCTGGCAGGAGCCGTTCTGCTCACAAACCCGTGCTGTTCCCAGCGCTTCGCCCAGCCGACGGGGGGGAGCTGGTTTTTCTTCAGGCGATCCCAGCCTCCACCCCGCCGCCTTCACGCGGGGAAGGCTCCGGTTTTCCCCCCCCCCTTGCCCTGGCGTAGCCTCGGCTCCGATCCGGCCCGGCTCGGATGGGATCAGACGTCGTCTGCACCTACCGGATCCGGCCCCCCCCGCCCCTCCCCCCACCGCCAGCCCAGCCGTTCCCATCCCAGCCGCGCGGCGGGGAGGCTCGCCCGGGCTCGGGAGCCGTGGATGGTGATGTGGATACATTGGAACGTGCGCGGGAGCCGCCCTGCCTCTGCCTTCGCGCATCTCCCCGCCGCTACCGCCGCCGCCGCCTCCTCGAGCCCGGCACGACCGCTCGGACCCCGGCTACCGCTCGGGCAGCCGCCCTTCCCGGCCAGAGCTGGTCCAAGCTGGGGCTTGGCAGCCCAGCGGCACCAAAATAGCCCTGGCAAAGGCATCGTCCGTGACACGCTCCCGGGCCGGGGCCTCGACCGAGTCTCCCGTCAGGCGAGGAGGGTGGCTTTGTGCCCTCCTCAGCTCTCTGTCCCGGCTCGGGGACTTCCTCCTGCTCCCCCCGGCTCACCTTTGTCCCCCGTCAGGGACAGGCCGGGAAGTCAAGAGGGAGCTGCCCGGATTAGCAGGGAAGCGGCACCGGCACCGCCGCCATGCTCGAGGCCTCACCCGGCCCACAGGGAAGTGGCGGGGGGGGGGCTCTGGCTGCCAGCACTCCGAAATAACCCCAGCGCTAAGCACCCGCCGCTGGCCCCCGCATGTGTGTCCCTTGGGAACCGCTGCCAAGGAGCCGGCAGTGTTTCCGGAGCCGTAACAGTTATCCCCAGCTCCTAGATCTGCAACAGGGTTGGGGGGGGAGGGTAGAATCTGGGGTGCTCCTGGCAGGGGACATGTGCAAATTTTACGGCTGGTGATGATCCTGCAAACCTCTGGCTCGTCTCTGGCACGTGGCGGTCATCGTGGTGTTCCCTGAGCCCCTCACCCTGGTACCCGTCGGCTGGGAGCGAGGTGAGATGGGAGCTGACTTCAAAGGCAGCTGGAGCGGCAGGAGCCGGGTGTCCCACCGGGATCTGGCCGGAGACCCTCTCCCAGATCCCATGGGTCTACTGGGGCCCGGGAGAGGGTCTCCGGCTGGGCCCCGGCGGGACACCCGCCTCCCACCGCTTTGCTCAGATGCATCCTTGGAGACCGGTTTCGGTGCAGAGACGATGCGCCCGCACTGCCCGACCGAGAGCCGGCAGCCAGGCACAAACCCCTGCGCCTGCTGTAGCCGGTGGCACCTGATCCCCGGGGGCATCGGGGAGCAGCCCAGCCAAGCTGGCCTGGCACGAACCTCTGTACCAGTTGAACACCGTCAGCACCCGCAGAAACGGGCATGCCGTGGTGCCCGGGGAGCGAAGCCGGGCCGCAAGAGGCATTGTGGCCACGTGGCCCGGTCTCAGCCGTGTCTCCCGGGTGCTGACGGGGATCTTGCCTCTCCCTGGCCACCGCCGGTTGGCTTCTGCGCGTCATCCGGCTGCCACCGCTGGCTCGGGCACGTGGCCGTAGCAGGGAGCTGCCTGCCGGGCACATCTCACCAGGGCATCCTTTGGCAAACCTCCTTCCCAAAAGCGCCACGGCTTTTCAGCAGGAGAGGGGACCGCCGGTGCTCACCCCCTCCACCAGTAGCTCCAGCGAACTGGTTTTCAGCCAGGAGCGCCGATCGGCTGCCAAAGGATGGGAGCAGCAAGCCGGGCACAGCGGGGGGAGAGAGGGAAGGTTGCAACACACTTTCAATTCTCCCATCTGCTGAGTATTGTTTGGGAAAAACAATGAGGCTGTTCTTTAAATGTAACCTTCGGGAGATCCTCGCTTTCCCTGCGAGGCGCCCGCCGTGCCGTGCCGTGCCCGCCTGCCCCGGCTAGCCCTGCCCTGCTGCTCACACCAGCAGCGCTGCTGAGGACCCCGCTGCTTCTGCCCCATCCGATCTTAAATCCTCACTCGGGAAAAATAGGTCCTGTTTTAAGTGTGGTTTATAAAGCCGGATCGGAGGGCTGGGATGGGCGTGCGGGATGGTGGGCAGGATAAGGCCTGCTGCACAAGAGATGCCGTCGGGTGAGAGCTGAGCGGCCGGGTGGCCGGCGCTTGCGCTGCACCACTCTCCACCGCGTCACCTTGAACTTGGCTGGGGCCTCGCACAATAAATCAGGCGCCCTCCTCCAGCGCGCCGAGGCGCCCGCCAATAATTCACCTTCCCAGGCAGCTCTGCCCCTGCCTGCGCTTCCCTCCCTGCCCGCGCTTCCCTCCCTGCCTGCATTTCCCTCTGTACCGGGGCAGGGAGTAAACCCGCCGCTTGCCCAGCGCTGCAAGCATGCGCGCGCTTTTGCAGCTCGCTGAACAAAGCCCAGCCGCCAGGGCCCAGCTCGCTGCCCGGCTATCTTGAAGCGAGCGGGGAATAGCTCCCTTCGGTGCTTTTTCATTCCCCCAAGCCCGGCTGGGCTGGGGATGGATGCTGGGAGCCGTAGCCTGAGCCTGCTTTGACCAGGCGGTTTTTCCCCTCTTGCAGGGGTGGCTGCGGCATGGCCGGTGCAGCGGGGTGTGGACGGGGCAGTGCCGGCGCGGCGAGGCTCAGCGGGCAGAGAAGCTGTGCCGAGGACCGGCCAAGCTGGCCGCACTCCGCTTGGCGAGACACAGCAAAGACCATCAAAGGCGGCTCCCCCCGGGAGCCCCGGGCAGCCCCAGCGTGGAGAGCTTGTGAGCCCCCGGGGGAAAAGTGCCACGGTGGCCTCGAGAGAGAGATTTGTCCCGGTCCAGGGCTGTGTGCGGTGGGGAGGGCCTGGAGGTGGGTTTGGCACCCAGAGGGAAAGGGGGGGGATGGTGTCCCCTGCCTTTGGGGGTGATGGAGGCAGGTCCCTGCAAGGGAGGGCTCTCTGAGGATGGCTCCGGTGACAGGGACGGTTTGCCCTGCCTGCTTGCCAGCTTTCTTGCCAGCGCCGCCTGTGCCAACCTTCCCTGTGCCCGGCCCCCTGGACACTTCCCCACAGCCTGAGGGGTGCCCATCGTCCCCCCGGTATCGCTGCCGGCGTGGCTGCACCTGTCCTAAGGACAAGTCGAGCCCTGGGTGGCAGGGATGGGGACAGTGGCGGCGATGGGACGTGTCCCCGGGGTCCCTTACTGGAGGGGAAAGGAGGAGGGCTGGGGGGGGGGAGGTAAAATATCTCCCTGCGAGGCTGGCTCGCTGCCTGCCGCCCCCGGCTGTGCTGTGGCTCTTCCTGCGCCAGGATGGCGGTGCCGGCACTGAGCGCTGCCAAGGGGGCTGAGTGCTCGCGGGAGGGGGGCTCCCGTCCCCCCCAGTCCCTGCACCCAAGCCAGGGGATGCAGGTAGGGTGGCAGGGGTGCGATCTGCTCCTCAGGGGCCCGCGGCGCGGGGCTTTCTCCCGCGGCACCTCGGGGTGTGCCGGGCAGGTCAGGGCAGGGTGGCAAAGCCGATGGGGAGTGGCCAGGGCATCGATGGGTGCTCAGCCCTGCGGGTCGGGCTGGCACCGTGTGGCATCACCAGTGACGTCCCCATGGCACAGCTGGGGACTGCTGGTGGGGCTGAGCCCAAAAAGGGCACAGCCTTGCGGGGAGCCAGAGGTGCCCAGTGCCAAAGCCTTGTGGGTTTTGGGTACCAAAGCACGTTTGGAGGCTTCACGTGCACTGAATCGGCACAGGCAAGAGCCTGAGCTCAGCCTCCCTCCCTGCCCTGGCCAGCTGGGCACCCTGAGACGGTGTCACCTTTGGGGAGAGGATGCAGACCCCCAGGATGTGCCAGCTGCAGGGTGGGGATGCACAGGGTCCCCCGCGGGCATCCCAGGACCTGGCTTGCACCCGGGCAGGCGGCTGGGCTTGCCATCCGTCACGTCGGCCCTGGGCAGGCATCCCCCGCGGCCACGCCGAGCTGTGCCAGCTTGGCGGTGACCCAACGCCCTGCACCGGCCGCCAAAGCCCGGCGCTTCCCAAGTCCTGGAGAGGAGCTGGGAAAGGATCCCGCAGCCCAGGTGCGGCAGCACTCACGCGCCGGGGGACCCACGGGCCAGCCCCTGCCAAGGATTGATTTCTCGGTTAACTCGCTGCTGCTTTAAAAGTGCATTAATCCTCCCTTCCCCGGCCAGCAGCCAGCTCTAATCAGCATTTTGGGCAAAATCCCCAGGTCTGGGCTTTGGGCTGCCCGCCGTGGGCATCGCCCTCCCAGCCACTGCCGCCTCTCAAGGAGGGGCTGCGGCACCCTTAGGCAGCGCTGCCTGGCACGGGAATGTCAGGATCTGGTCCTCCTGCTGATCCCTCTGCCCCGGGAGTTTGTTCGAGTCCGCGGCCAGGTGGTTTTTTTTAAAAAAACTGGGGGTTTTATCTTGTTTTTTAGGAAGGCTTTTGCTCTCCTTGCAAAGGGCCCCTGCATTCCCTTCGTGGGGAAACGGTATTTGACCGGCTGTTGTCCAAAAAAAACCCCCAACATGTTTCTGATCACGAAAAACCAAGAAATATTTTTGCTTTCAAAGGAAAAAAAAAAAAAACCCAGAGAGAGAAATGTTGATTTTCCACCCAGACGTTTCCCCTTTCCCCGAACCAGCCCCGAAACGAGAGGCGCCGTCGCTCCCTCCTCGCCCCAGGACGCCATCCCGGGGGCACAACCCCGCCGGGGACACGGTGAATGCCACCCAGGACCTCATCCGGGCACCGGCGGCACAGTGGGCTGCCGGGGGGGATCGAGAGTGCCGGTGACCTGCCGGCTCTCCCCGGGGAGCCACCCATCATGCTGTTTGCTGCAACGCTCCCGGCTGCCTGCCCGCCAGCCCGCCTCGCCCCGGTAAAACGGGCGACGAGGCTGCTTCATCCCACGGTTGCGTGGCGGGAGCCGTGATGTGCCAGATCCTGCACACCCCTCCTGCCGTCCCCTGGCTCCTGCCCGGAGATTCGGGAAAACGAGACGGCGCGGGCTGTAATGTGACCCCCGCCACGCTGCGCCGCAAAATCTCCTTTAGTAACCTGTGCGCCAGGACAGGCGAGCGGCGCGGCGTGAATACCAATGAAGCGGCGCTGGCGAAAAGTGCAGAGTAAAGGGTTTTTGATGGAAATGGCATTGCATGAGAAAGAGCGCGAGCGCGCGCCTGGAGCCTGCGCCTGCCCGCCAGCTGACGCCGCGCGCATGGGCGCGCCGGGGCGCACGCATGTGTGCGCACGTGTGGCCCGGGAGG
>NW_010972512.1:79864-86080 GCF_000737465.1 Haliaeetus leucocephalus
TCGGTTCGAAGCGACGCGTGGCCGGGCCGGGGAGCTACCGCGGGCGGCACGTCCGCAGGGGCCGAGGCGCTTCCCGCGGCACAGCACGGCTCTGGCTGCCGTCTGGCTGCAGGGAACCGCTCCTCTCTCCCGGCGAAGCTCGCCGCTGATCAAAGGCGCAGGCGGGGAGGGAGCGGGCCTGTGCGAGCAGAGCCCCTGGCTGCGCGCCACCCCACCTTCCCGCTCCGCTCCCCTGGGAGTTTGTTAAACAAATTTCTCTAATTGCACAAGCCGAGGAGTTTGTTGGAGAAAAAAGCCGGGGAAATTCCCCTCCTCTGGGCCACCCCTTCCCCACTTCCCCCCGGGGGCAGCCGGCAGAGAGCGAGCAGGTCCCTCCCCGTGCCCCCCCCCAGCTCTGCGGGCGGCTGCGACCCCGACGCCTGCGGGGTGCAGCTGCGGGGTGTCCTCAGGTCACCCCTGCCTGCGCAGGGACGTCCCTGCTCGGCCTCCCGGGAGCCGGGTCACCCACGTCCCCTCTCATCCAGCCCCCCCCCAAGGGTCAGCCCCTGTGACCTAACGCAGTGACACCCCGCACCGCCGTCTGCCCTTGCCGGCTGGCGTTCTCCATCGCTTGGCTGAGCCCCCCCCAGCTTTGCCAGCCGCCCGTGGGCAGCCCCTGACACCGAATCCCGTCGGATTAGCGAACGTATGGGATAAAAGCCTCGGCTTGGCGGCAGCTCTTTACCGAGTGGGGGCTGTGGCAGCAACCCTGCCAAGAAGGGAGGATGCGCGGCCAGGCGCCTGCCCCGGCTCCCGCTGAGGTCATGGCTATAGATAGCCCGGGAGGGCGCAGGGCCGAGGGCAGGATCCGTGCACGCCCTCGCCAGCTCCACCGGGAGCCCCGTGGGCACCCACTGCCTCGGGGGGGGGGGGAAGGTGCTGCCAGGGCCATCGCCAGGTGACAAACTGGTGCTGCAGAGTGTGACCCTGCACCTGCAGGGACGCGCTGCCGCCGGCACGTCCGGCCTCGCGGAACATCGCCTGGCGCTGCCATCCCCTCTCCGTCCTCAGCAGCGATTGGGGTTCCGCAGCCTAGGGCTCCACGGCCAACGCAGGAACCGGGGGCGGCTTTCGCCGTTGTTTCTCGCCAGGTTTCCTTCCTCAGCTGCTCTCAAGCGAAAGCCAGGCTGGGGCATCCCCACCGCTGGGGTGCACCCATGGGTGCAAAGCTGCTGGGTCGGGGAATGCGGAGCCGGGGTTCGCCCCCTCCAGCCACCCGGTCTCGGTGCAGCTCAGCTCCCCCAAAAGGCGGGCGCGTACCCAGGATGCCCCCGCCAGCCCCACGGGGCCCTGGAGCGCCGGGGTGGCTGGGGAAGGCGTTGTTGATGAGGGCACTAAAAATAGAGTGGGACTGGGATCTTAATGGGACTTTGTGGGAAACCTGGAAACATTTTCTCATCCCCGTAAATGAGTCCAGATGCATTAGCGATGACTACATCGCATCCTGAGGTACCGCCGGAGGGAACCGGGACGCGCTTACCAGCCTCCTCGCCTTGTGGTGGTGAATTGGTTGGAGAGGGGAGTCGCCAGCAGCAGCGCCAGGGCCGAGCCACGGCCTCGCCGTGTCACGTGTGGGGATGGGGACAGGAGCCGTCTGGCCAGAGCTCACCCAGCGTCGCCGTAGTGAGGACCCTGCCCGCTCAGCCCATCCCCATCCCTGGCGTTTCTGTGCCCGGCACCAGTGGGTGCGCACATGGGCGCTTGTGGCTCTACGTGCGGCGGGGAGCGTTCGAGCGTGTGTGGGCTGGTAACGGTGCCGTGGCCCCCAAATCTTGGGCTTTCCAAAGCCCCCCCGGAGCCTGGGGTGGGCAGTGGGGGGGGGGGCTGAGGTGATACAGGATGCCCCCTGGTCCCAGGGCCAGCAGTGCTGGCAGCACTGCACCCCGCTGGCATGCCGGTGCACCCCGTCGTGGTGTTGAGCTGGCAGGATCTGGCCTGACGGGGGGTTTCCTTCTGCTCTGCCGTGGAGCTGATGCCTGAAGTATTGGCTCACGGAGTGCCCAGCGCCGCTTGGGGACCTTGGGCTCCCCTGGGGGATGGCTCAGGGCCAGCCCGGGCAAGTAGCCCAGGGTGGGTGGCTGGTGGACTCCGCGTCACAAGGAAGGTTGGCACGGCCGTCTCCGCTGTATGGCAGTATCACTTAGTGGTTACAGTGGCGGCCCAGGAGGCAAGAACAGTACCCCCCGTGCCTCAGTTTACCTCCAGGTGGAGAACAGCACCCAGCACGGGAGAGGGGTGCTCACCCCCCGCCCCAACCCTGGGTGCTGACTATTCACGCAGGGGACAAGGGGACCTTCCACAGCCACCAGCCTCCACGCTGGGCACCACCGGAGCCCAACGTCCCGAACAGAGTCCCTTTGTGCAGGCCGGCCCCCGCTCCTGCCACTTGGGAGGTGTCCAAAACCCTCCCGAAATAGGACCCGGCTGGGCTCAGCCTTTGAGCCTCCCCAGGAAGGCTCTGCTGAGCTGCTGAAAGCGGATGAAACCGCCCCACCTCGTTAAAGCAGTCTCATCCTTCAGCACTCGGGGTGCAGGATCCGGCCACGCTCGGCACAGTGCTGACCCTTTGGGGATGCCCTCATCTCCTTTTGCTCTCCAGGAGAGCCTGTTGCCACCCCGTGCCTCAGTTTCCCCATCCCAAGGTGGAGGGTCCTGGCAGGGTCCTCCCCTGCAAGGACCCCACAAGATGCTGGAGCGGAGGCTGAACCGCTGGCCCGTCGGTGGCACAGCAAAGGTGATGGTGCCGCGGGGGGGGGGGGGGGAACTCTTCACCGCCAGAGCCCCCGGGGGCGGCCGATCCTCCCACAAGGTCGCAGGCTCCTCAGCAAAAGGCCGGGGCTATTTTTAACCGGTGACTTGCTCCAACCCACCAGGGATTGGATTTGCAGCGGGGCGAGCACCGCGAGCACTCCCCATCACGGGGTGTAGAGACAGCCCCAGTGCCATTCCCCTCCGGCGGGCACCCCCAGGAGGGAGTTGAGGACTCCTCTCTGCACCCCCACACCTTTAATGGTGCATGATGCGGGGGGGGGGGGGGGTTAATCCCCCTTGGAAAGGCCAGGATGGAGCAGGCAGGGCTAAAAATATGTTGGGAGGGAAATAAAACCTCCTGCGTCAGGGGCTAAAGCCGGGCTCAGAGCCCCGGGCTCGGCCCGGGGGGGCTGGGGGGCCCTGCCTTCTCCCGGCTTCCTCGGTGCTGGAGGGGAGATGCTGAGCCGGAGCTGCCTGCTGCCTGCCCTCTCCAGGGCGAAGGCGATGCTGCCAGCCCCACGGCGCCTGCTGCCTCAGTTTCCCTCTGTGCTCCTGGGGGTGCAAGCTGCCGTTGTCCCTGCATCACATCCCAGCAGCTCCCAGGCTGGGACCCTGGGGTCCGGGGTGGGCGAAGCACCGGCTCTCGGGCGCTGCTCCAGCCCTGCCACCCCCATCGCGGCAGTCCCCGCCGTGTGCCGGGAGCAGGGCTGGGGGGGAGCAGGCCACCCCCGGGTCCCTGCACTGACGCAGGGCCGGGCGGAGGAGCTGGCAGCGCCGGGGCCTGTTGGCAAAGCTTTTTTTTTTTCCAGTTCCATAAAACATTTCCCTTCCTTGGAGCCCCAGGGGGGTTTCGGCTGGGAAGCCACGTGGCCCCGGCGCTGCCGGCCACGGGATGCTTCCTGGGGTGGGGGGATGTCTCCTTGGCCATGGGCCGGGTCCCCTCCACGCTCCCCCTCTGCTGCTTGCAGGGTTCTTCCTGGACCCCAGCAGCACCGTTGCATCCTGCCTCTCCTCCAGCCTGGCCTGGTGGGTGCCGTGCCTCAGTTTCCCCACCTTCAGAAAGGCAGTGCTGGGGGCAGGTGGGGTCACCCCGGGGAAGCAAGTGAGCTTCAGCTCCCACACCCCGAAGGGGATGGGCAGAGACTGCACCTGGGGAAACTGAGGCACTTGGAGGATCCGAGTGAGTCTGCAGGAAGGCAGCGGGTGGCCCCGGGCGCTCTCACCACCGGATCTCCCTCCCCAGCACCCTCCCGGCTCCTCCACCCGCCGATGCTGGCTGTGCCGCTGCTGGATACCATCCCCAGGGCATCCTTACCCCTTCCCCGTACCCCAGGCGTGCTGCTCCCCAGTTTGGGGTGTATTTAGCAAAGCTGGGGACCAGCAACGCCAATTGTTGCTGGACGTGAGGGTGCATGTGGGCACGTACTGTGCTGCTGGAGAAGCCCCCCCCCCAGCTTCAGCCCACCTGGGCCACCCCCGGCCGCTGTCTGCCACCAGTGCTGCCTCCCCGGGGAGGGCTGTGCCGGCTGGCACGGGCCCAGGCAGCGCTGGCACCTGAGCCCGGGGCTGCAAAGAGAGCTGCTTTTCTTCCTGCTGTTTTCCAAAGCAACTGGCAGGTTCGCTGCTTGCCGCGGCCTCCCATGACCCGCGGCGGCGGCCTCGGCGCGCTCCCCGCGCCCCCGCTTGCAGCCGCACCACCTGCGAGGGCGAGCGCCGGCATCGCCTCCCGCCCTGGCACGTAGACGCAGGCAGGCGGGCACCGGCCCCGGTGCGGGGTGCTCATGGTGCCCGCGGGGGCAGCAGGGACCTGCCTGCTCCGGGATGGCTCAAAAGACCCAACGGGGTGTTTTTGGGCAGCTCGGCATGGGGAGCCCAGGGCAGCTCGGCGAGGGGTCCAGGGCCGCCATGGTCCCAGGTGCGTGGTGAGCACTGGGTGCTTTATTAGCCCATCTGCCGCCTCTGAGTCTGATCCTGAGTGGGGCTGAGCATCGAGGCAGTAAATGAGGTGTGGGACCCCCTCTCTGGCCTTGTATCCATCCTGGCTGACCCTCCCGACAGGGTGGCCGCATCCAGAGCACACTGTGGGTACAGTCCAGCCCATACGCAGCCTTGAGCCGTGCACGGATGTTGGCTGGAGGATGCTGTCGGCTCTGGGGGAAAAAAAAAAGCCCCTAGGGTCTGGGGAGAGGAGCTGCGGAGAGGCTGCACCGTGTCCTGCCTTCACCTCTGCCTGTGCCAACGGTGCCAACCGGGCTGCCCCGGGCACCGGGGCTCCGTGCCCCGGCACGGGCTGCAAGAGGGTTTTTGCAAGTGCAGGGCTGGGTCCTCCCCACCCCAGCTGGGAGCTGTGGGGGAGCGTGGCCGCAACAGCCTGTTCTGCCCCACGGGCAGCTCCGGCGCGGGGCTGGGTGCGCGCAGGCGAGGCCAGCACAGCTCATACCATCCCTCGCCGCTTTCCCGGGAGCTTCAGCTGCCGCTGCGCTCCCTCCCGCTGCTCCATGCCTGACGTGCCTCAGTTTCCCCCCCAGCACAGCAGTGTGGCTCTCCAGGGCCGGGGAAGCCTCGTTAGGGCTTGCCGAGCAGGCCGGGAAGCTCTGCCGCGCCATGCCGGCGAGCAGCAAAAGTTATGAATAAGCTCTTGTTAATAAATACTTTATGATGAATCCAAATAGATTTCCTCCTCTGGAGCAATTATTGTAAAATGGGCTCTAATATGGTGCAGGGCCAGCCCCGGGAAGGGCTGGGTGCTTTTCAAGGCCTAAGTGCCTCCTTCCATCCCCTCTAATGAGCACTTCCCAATCATTTGCATCTGTCTCGGCAACAGGTCTCATTACCAGGTTAACTTATTACCAAAAGCCGCTTCGGTGAACAGTTAAGAAGCGGCTACCGGAGGCTTTGCTGGGGCCGCACGAGAGCGTTTTGTCTGTGCCGAGGGCGCCTGCGGGCTCCGGCGAGGGAAAACTGAGGCTGGGGCGAGGAGCAAGTCCCCACCATGCCCCTTTTGGGTACTGGGATTTCGGGATTTTCAGGATTACAGGAACCTCTCTAGCTTCATCCCCCCCCTGCCGCCGCACCAAGGCTTCCCATGGGGGCACGGCGCCCAGCACCGAACTTGCCAGCCCCTGCCCGGGCTCGTGCGGCTGCGGGGAGCAGGGACCTGGCAGGAGTGGCGGCCGTGGGAGCCGGCAGCACTTTGGAGGTGTGTGGCTGGCTGGCAGGGAGGCTGAGCATCCTTTCATAAAATAAACCCTGTGTGGTCCCTGCAGGGCCGGGATGCAGCGAGGTTGCCCCACATTGCTCCCTGCCCGCGGTGGGGATGGCATCCCGCTCCTCCCCGGGGCCAGGGTCATGCTGGTGGGGAGCAAAACCTGCTGCCGAGGTGACTGACCCCTCCCGTCCCCCTCCTCCTCCTCCGCACCCCATTCC
>NW_010972512.1:86090-93537 GCF_000737465.1 Haliaeetus leucocephalus
CCCCCCCCCGCCCCCCCCCCCCCCCCCCCCCCCCCCTCCCCCCCCCCCCCCCCGCCATAAAAACTGCTCGGGAATTTCCTGAGGAAACGTTTTTTTGCATTGGAAAATTCAGGCTGTTTCGCTGAGCCCGACCTGTTTGGGCAAGGCGCTCAAGCGGAGGATGCTCGGAGGCCCGGCCGGCCCATGCTGCGGTGCCCTGTCACAGTGCCCGTGCCTGGTGCTGTGTCCCTGTGTGGCACAGAGCATCCCTTGCCGTCCCCGGGGTGGAAGGCACCCGCTGTGGCCGAGCAGCCGGGGTGCAGAGCCCCAGCACCAGTGCTGAGCTGGTGAGGACGGGCAGGAGCACAGTGAGAGGCAGTGCCTCGGCTGTGCCCCTGCCAGCTCCCTGGCGCTGCTAAAACCCAGGCTGCCGAAGGAGTTAATCCTGGCGTGGCATGTCCGGCTCCACGCTGCTCCACGGCAGGACTGACACCAGGACAGATCCGGGCTTGACGCGTGCCTCAGTTTCCCCTCGCAGCATTTGGCACAAAGTCAGTGCTCCACCGGTCCCTGGAAGGGGGGCGCGAGGGGGGCCCTGTGCCGGGGCCGGCAGCACCCCGACACAGGCCTGCTCCTCCCCGGGTCGTGGGGCTTTACAAGCCCGGGCTGGATGAGGCCCAAGCACAGGCTTTGCTGCCAGATTCCCATCCGGAAATGCCCCGGGAGCAGCCTCGTCTGGGGTATTGCAGCACGTCTCTGCTTCCCAGCCCCACAAAGGAAAAACAGCAGGAGAAACACTTAACCAGCCCTTTGCCGGCGCGCCATGCTGCCGGCTGGGGTGGGGGGGCCGGCGGGGATCAGGGACGGGGACAGATGGAAAGCGCATCCCTGCTTTTGCTTTCCAAAGCGGAGCTGAGCGTGAAGCTGGCCGGTGTCAGCCGGGGCGGCGTGCCTGGCCGAGGGGTTCACTGGCAGCACGGTGCTGGCGGCGTGGTGGGGATGCAGGGCACGGGGACGGTCCCCAAGTCATTTAGCTTGTCCCGTCGGTACCCAGCTGCAGCCATCCCACCCGTCTGGCTGTCCTGGTGCCCCCCGGCTGCCCTCGCCTGGCCCCGCTAAAGCAGCTTAATTCCGCACGGCATCTCGGCGCGGGATAAGCTGGGCGGGAGGGAAAGTTGGCAAAGGGCTGATTGGCTTTCGGTGTAGCTCCCGTCCTGCCGTAATCCTGGGACGGGGGGGCCCACGATGGCTTCGGGGGCATCGAGAGCTATAGGGGCTTCTGCATGCAGAAGGGTTGGTGAGGGGTCCCGGACGTGGGTCTGAGCGGGATCTGAACATCCTCGGCACCGTGGTGGAGGGGGGAAAGCCGGCACCTACACGGCGTTCCACAGAAATTGGGACTCGCACTTGCTGCCCTGTGGCGGGGCACCGAGCATCCCCTGGCCCTCGCAGTGAGGGCGAGCAGCACCCAAGGGTGCTGCCTCCCCCAAAAAGGGCTAACCTGGTTCTTGCCCAACTTCCCTGCAGCAGTGGCCGGGGTGGCACTACCCAGCAGGAGGGCAGGGACGGGGACAATGGCGTGGTGTTGTGTCCCCCCCCCGGCCCTGCGGCCAGCCCTGCCGCCGGCTGCCTGGGGAGGGTGGCGGGGCCGGGGGATGGCAGCAATTTGTAGGGCTCGTCTGAATAACCGGCCACCAAGGAAGATCAGCCGCCCACCTCCCCGGCCAAGTATTGTTTTTGGAACTCGCTGCTGCTTTTTTCGGCTCCTGTCTTACTTTTCTTTGACCTTCTTCCCTGATTTAAGACACATGCCCAGCCCTTGCCCAGCTGCACTGAATTAGCGGCTGCTGCTGGGGAGGGAACCAGACCCTGCAGCCGTGCGGGGCTGCAGCTGACCTGGGAGCAGCCGGCGGGGATGGGCCCACCAGGCAGGGATGAGTTCCCCTGGCAGGATGAGTCCCCCGGGCAGGGATGGGTCCCCATGGGTGGGATGGGTCCCCATGGGTGGAATGGGTTCCCTGTCCCTTGTGGGGTATGGGGGGGGACACCTGCGGGGTCACAGCTCTGGTGGAGCTGGGTCCGGAGCAGGGGCTTTCAGCTCCTGGGGATGGCAGGGTCTGTGCTGGGGCATTGGGTCTGTGCTGGCAAATAATGGGGTCTGTGCTTGGGGGGAGTTTTTTGGGGTTAGTGGGGCTGTGCTGGTGGTTGGTGCTGGCAGTTATTGGCATCTGTGTTGGGTTCAGGGGATGGTAGGGTCTGTGCTGGGATGCCTGTGCCAGGTCACAGCGGGGTCTGTGCCAGGGATGCTGGTCCAGGGGACACCAGGGGCTGCGCTGAGGGATCTGTGCTGGCTGCTCAGAGGGCTGGTTTGGGGTTAATGGGGTCTGTGCTGGACTTGGGACCAAGTGGGAGTTAGCAGGGTCTTTATGGGGCCAGTCCCTGCTGGGAGCCCGCTTCAGGGGCCACTGTTCCCTCCAAGCAGCATCATTTTGGGACACGGCTGCTTCAGCCGGGCAGTGGCATCGCTGCCCTAGGATGAGTGAGGCCAGCCGCTGTCTCCAGAGCCGCTCGCCCCATCCCACTGCCAGGGCTCCGTCCTCCCCCAGCTCCTGCCACAGCCGCCTCCTGGGTCGTTCCCCGGAGCAGCGCCTGCGCTTGGCACCCTCCCGGCTGGGAGGGTAACCCAAACCCGGGCATGACCCTGTGAACTGGGGCCGTGGCACGGCGGTGGCAGCTGCCACCAGCCACCCCCCGCCCAGCCCTGGCAGCCTGCGGCGGAACTTGAGTGCCGAGCTGGGCTTCTCCCTCCTCCCCATCATCACCCGTCATGAGGGACCCGGAGGGCCAAATCCTGCCCTTGGGGATCAGCTGGCTGTTGCTCTGGCCAGGCACAGGGATGCTTGGCCCTCTCCCTGCCATTTTCCAAGCTGTGCCACTCCCCACTGGGATGGCTCCCACCACCTCTCCATCCCACAGGGAGGGTTGTGGGCCTCCCCAGCCAGGAAGCACTGATTTTCCGAACTGGGGAAAAAAAAAAAAAAAAAAAAAAAGGGATGTGGGAAGGAGGGGCCAGGGAGGGGGATGCATTTTCCTTGTTTTCTTTTGGGGCCGGACTCATCCAGCAGCGCTCACCAAATGGAAAAAGACAGTCAGAGCATGCCTTGTACACTGGGCTGGGTGCCAGCCACTGGGCTGGCCGCAACTGGGGCAAACTGGGGGAGTTTCCCGTTGGTCCGGAGCGAGTGGAGAGGTCCAAGGAGCACCTGGGATACTGGGGCTGTGGGGGACCCGTCCCTTGGGTGCTGTGGTCTGGCAGTGCCTGGCACCGGCATGGCGGCTCCGGTGGGCGTGATGTCAGGTGGGATTTCTGCGCCTGTCGGGAGCAGATCCTGGCATGCGTGGGTGGGGAGGGGACAGTGTCCGGGCGCTGCCGAGGCGGCGTGCCTGGCACAAATGCCTGCCTTTCTGTGACACCGCAGGCTCCGGTATGCCCCAGCCACCCCCGGCAAGTGATAGGCCTGGGAGAATTGCAGCCGGTGGGATTTATGGGCGCCTGCCAGGACGGCGGGGGGTCCTGCTGCGTGGGGAGGGGTTCCCCGTCCCTGGCGGGCATGCGCCTCTGCTACAGCTCTTCCTCCTGGTTGCGCTGGGATGCAGCGTGGTGAGGATGTCCCTGGTGGGTCCCCACGGGCTCACCAGCCATCCTGGGGTGGGTTTGGAGGGGGGGGCTCAGCCGGGAGTGACCGCCTGTCCCTCTGCTCCCGCAGGATGAGTTCCACCCCTTCATCGAGGCGCTGCTCCCCCACGTCCGGGCCTTCGCCTACACCTGGTTCAACCTGCAGGCCCGTAAGCGCAAGTACTTCAAGAAGCACGAGAAGAGGATGACAAAGGACGAGGAGAGGGCGGTGAAGGATGAGCTGCTGAGCGAGAAGCCGGAGGTGAAGCAGAAATGGGCCTCGCGCCTCCTGGCCAAGCTGCGCAAGGACATCCGGCCCGAGTGCCGGGAGGACTTCGTGCTCTCCATCACGGGCAAGAAGCCCTCGTGCTGCGTCCTCTCCAACCCCGACCAGAAGGGGAAGATGCGCCGCATCGACTGCCTGCGGCAGGCGGACAAGGTCTGGCGGCTGGACCTGGTCATGGTCATCCTCTTCAAAGGGATCCCGCTGGAGAGCACCGACGGCGAGCGCCTGGTCAAGTCGGGCCAGTGCACCAACCCCATCCTCTGCGTCCAGCCCCACCACATCAGCGTCTCCGTCAAGGAGCTCGACCTCTACCTGGCCTACTTTGTCCGCGAGAGAGGTGGGTGCTCGTCCGTCTGCGGGGCAGAGCCAGGATGCGTCCCCACCAGAGCCGGCTCCCCTGGGGGAGGTTTCGCGTTTTCCCATCCCCTCCGATGTCTGTCCCATCCCTGCCTCTGGCTCAGGGACACGTTTCCCATTGCAGACCTCGCAAAGAGAAGCCCAGTGCTCCCCTCTCTCCAGACTGCTGCCCGAGTGGGTGCCCCCCACCCTGCCCATGCAGCCCCTCTTCCCCAGCCAGGACAGATCCTGGCTGCCCTGGGAGGCACATGCCAGGCAGGGGAGGAGGCGAGTGGTCCCTGAGGATGCTCCTTGCTCTGAGCATCCCCAGAGGGGGATCTCGGGGGGCTTAACCCCACATCCCGCGCCTGCCTGACGTGGCTGCCTGTGCCGGCAGCCCAGCGAGGAGCGGGTGGGCGGCGTGGGCAGGGAAGGGACAGCCTGTTCCTGGCGCACCCCCCGAGGGCTGGAGCTGGGAACGGTCCAGCAGTGCCAGTTTGCCGTGGGCTGCAGTCCCAGCCCCTCGCCCAGAGGGTGACCGAGGAGGGGACAGGAGCGGCTGAGGCCGGCTGGGGAGGGGGCGGTGATAACGCCAGCGGGGGCAAACCCCAGTAGCTCCTGCTGTGCACTGAGGGGATGCTGAACCACTGCCCTTCACCTGCCTGGGGGTCCCACAGACCTGGGGAGACTGGGCTGGTTTCACTACAGCAAGGAGTGAGGGTCAGATCCACTCTCGAAGCCTTGACAATCGAAAGGGGGAAACTGAGGCACGGTGGGCAGGGCAGATGGCAGTTTCCAGGCTCAGAAGATTAGGTCCCTAAGCCATCATCTGCTGGCTCATGCCACCTCCCTGCGTGTTGGGAAAGGGAAGCTTGTAGTAGCTCGGGTCAGATCTTATTTTACCCAGGCAGGTTTGCTGTTCCTGGCTGGTGACATGCTGGCACAGACAGCGTCCTAGCAGCTGGGGTCCCCCACAGACCCCAACATCCCCCAGCACCCCCAGGCAGATGAGGAGCCTGGGGAGATGCTGCATGATCCCCACAGGCAAGGGCAGGGCTTGGTTTCGCAGGGATGATGCAGAGTCAGGGGGGACTGCGATATAGACCCCCAAGGGGTGGTCGAAGGGCTCATGGCAACCCCACGGCCAGGCCAGGCTGCCCAGGTGTGTGGGGACCAGGACACCAGTCCTCGCCTGGCAGCAGTCCCCTGTCCATGCCTGCAGCACTGGGTGATGCCCCCCAGCCATGCCCCCCATCCCCGTGAGCCTGACCCCATCAACACCACGGCAGGGGCAGCGTGGGGCTTGTGGCTCCTTGCCCGGCACTGGCCAGGGCCCAGGGATGGATAATGACACCACAGACGGCACCGTGGTGCTGGCAATCCCAACAAAAGGGGTGCCAGCACCATGAATCACGGTGGGCATGGGTAGCCAGAGATGGCTCTGCCCCTGCCTGGCCAGCAATGGGATGCACTGGGTGTCACTGGGGAAACTGAGACATGGTGGGCGTGTGACACCCCCCCCGCAATGCTCCCCAGGGAGCCGTGCGTCCCGGGCAGAGCGCTGGAGGGGCCTGCCAAGCTCTCGTGGCTTTGGAGAAAAGCAGGGCACAGCCTCTGCTAGTGGATAGCCAGGGCCGGATCCTGCCCCAGGGCCCAGGTGGGACCCCAGGCAGGCGGTGGGCATGGGCCATCAGTGGCAGGGGGCGCACATGTGCGGTCACACACGCGTGTGCACCCAGGACCTGCCTGCCCAGCCGCATCTCCTGACGTGTGCGCACACGTGGTACTGGTGCTGTACGCCCATGCCCACGCACGTGGCTTGCCCGCTCAGAGGCAGGATGAGGCCCAACAGGACTGGGTGCTGCCGTTTCCCAGTGCCACATTGGGAACCGTGGGTGCTGTGCTGGGGACGGGGGTGCCCCGGGTGCTGGCTGGGGTGGGGGTGTGGGTGCTCTGTGCAGGATGGGGCAGCGACTGCTGGGCAGGGTAGAGGGGTGTCATGTACTGGGCTCAGACATGGCCATGCTGGGCTGAACTGGGATGGGGTACTGGGGTTAACTGGGGTGCTGCCTGCTGCGCTGGGGGCACCCCATACTGCCTAGGATGGGAGTGCTGCATACTGGGCTGGACTGGGGGCAGCCTGCGCTGGCTCGGCTGGGGATGTAGTGTCACACTGGGCTGGGGGGTACCCTGTACTGGGCTGGACTGGGAGCCCTACGGTGGCCATGATGGGGTCCCCTATACCTCTTGGCGTGCCGCATCGGGGTGCTGGTGGGTTCCCAGGCCACGCCGCAGCCGGCGGCTGTCCCCGGGGAGATGGCTGCCCCTCTGCCACCACCCCCCCCAGCGACCTTGACCCCGGCGTCTGGGTCCCCAGCAGCCGCAGTCACCTGACTGTCTAATTGGGAACACAGCGGCTGTAAATACTCTCTGATAAGGCCTGGCAGCCTCTCACTTTCCCTGTTAAGGTCGCTCTCTGCCCCGGTTAAGGGGGACCGGGACCGGCCAGCGGCATCAGCTGCGCTGGGGTTGGGACCCCCCCGAGGAGCTGCAGGGTGCTGGGTGCTGCGGTGGGGTGGGTGCTCGGCATTGCCCCGGCCCCAGCCCGCAGCGGGCGCTTTCTGTGGGGCCGTGGCTAGCGAGGGGTTATCCGGCCCGGCGCGTCGGTGGGGAAACTGAGGCAAGAAGGGACGTTGGGGCAGGCGCCGCATCGGTGCGACCCTGTGCTGTACGGCCAGGCCAGGCGATGGCCCTGCTCAGGGTGTGCTGGGCATCCCCACTGCCTCGCACGCTCGCTGGCCTCCTCCCTGCCCAGCACGCTGCCTGCTCCCTCCTGTCTGCTCGCTCCTGCTCGCTCCTGCACGCTTTCCCCCTTTGCACATCTCGCCCTGCAGCCAGCTTCCCCCGCCCCTGCAGCATCCCCAGTCCCTGGGGCTGGGGGGTGAACAGGAGGAGGCTGGGGGAGATCTCGCCTGCGTGGGGGCCCCCCCAGCTGGGCAGCTCCAGCTCCCCGCAGCCCCCGCGGCCCCCCATTATCAGGCCGAAGCACGTGGGCTCTCGACTCCCCCGCCTACGCCTGGCCCGTTTTGCTGGTGTCAGCACAATTTCCCAGCCGCTGCTCTGGCAACCCCGCAGAGGGGAGGCGGTGGAAGAGCCCCCCAGCCCTGCTC
>NW_010972512.1:93547-94005 GCF_000737465.1 Haliaeetus leucocephalus
GCCTCCTGGTGCCCCCCCCCGGACAGATGCCAAGAGCCAGTTCTGCCTCTTGGCTCTTTCTTGCCCCCCCCATCCTTCCGCCTGGAAGACCCGCCTGGCTTTCCGTGCCCCCGGGTGCACATGGAGAAACTGAGGCACGAGCGATGCCAGGCTTGGGGGAGGCCCCATCCCAGCCCCGCTGGCCATGGCGGGGCTGCCGTGGGGTGCAGGGGAGTGCTGGACACCTGGGTATGCTCCCCAGCGCTCGGCAGCGCAGCACCAGTGCATCCTGACCCGCACCCGCAGCCCCCAGTACCCCTGTGAGCAGGGTGGACCGCCAGCTCGGTGCAGGATGTGTGCTGGGTGGGTGCAGTGCTGGGAGCAGGACTGGGAGCAGGATGAGTGCAGGACTGGGTGAGGTCTGGGTGCAGGGTTGGTTGCTGGACCGAGAGCAGGGCTTGGTGCAGGACTGGGTGCTG
>NW_010972512.1:94015-97055 GCF_000737465.1 Haliaeetus leucocephalus
GGGGGCTGGGGGGGGGGAGAGCTCGGAGGTCGCTGGTGAAAGTCAAAAGCATTGCAGTAAAATGGTAATCAATCTCCCCAGTCGATGGTGCCAGGACCTTCGAAGCATTACAGAGAGATTCCTCCCAGCAGCTCCCGACGGCAGCAGCCAGTCTGGGGGGGCTGCTGCCCCCCTCCCTGCACCCTCACCTCAGTGCTCCCCACCTCCATGGGCGCCCCTCCCTGCGCCCTCACCCATGTGCCTCCATCCCTGCATCCCCATCCCTATGCACCCATCCCTGCATCCCACATCCCTGGACCCCCATCCCAGCACCCCCCATCCCTGGACACCCATCCCTGGACCCCCCTCCTCATGCCCCCATCCCTGCATCCCCATCCTGGTACCCCCCATCCCTAGACCCCATCCCCATCCTGGCCAGGCTCCAGGACCCTGGGGGAGGCAGGACAGGGTCTGCACCTTTTGGGGTGCTCCGGGGCTGGCAGGGACCCTGCAGCTGACGTGCTCAGCGGGGCAGGGAGGGGGAAGGCTGTGCCCTGCAGTGAGCTTCCCCTGGTAGTGCCTGGCGGCTGAGCCCGGCTGTGCCCCCCCCACACCAAGGCCATGTGGGGTGGGAGCAGATGGGTGCCCAGGGCAAGCAGGCGGAGGGCCCCAGGGTGGCATCCCGCTCCTGGCACCCCCGGCACGCTGCCATGTGCAGCCGGCTGCGCTGCCGCCGGCGGACGGCACCCAGGGGGGAGTCAGGGACCTCCACGCCGTGCCAGCATCTGCGTCTCCCACCGCCTGGCAGCCCCTTATCTCCCCTCACCAGCCTCGCCGCTGGCTGCGGCGCGAGGCAGATGGCACCAATCTGCTGGGGAGCCCGTGCCAGGGCTCTTGTCCTGAGCGCGCCTGCGGGCCGTGCCAGGCCGGCCGTGCCAAACGGCTGTGCCGTCCCTCCAGATGGAGGAGCAGGCGTTTCCCCGGGCAGCGCTTGCTCCACCAGCCCCCGCGCAAATATTTATCGGCAGGGTTGCAAGGAGATTGATGGGGTGCACAATATTTGGGCTCTGCTGTTCGCAGAGCTGGGCGCCGGCAGGCAGGCGGGCTGGAGAACCCCCCCAGCATGCAGATAAACATGTGCAAACCCTCCTCCCGCTCCAGGTATCTCTCCTCTCCCAGCCAAATAACCAGGGAAGCTGGGTTGAGGGGGGCAAGATAGGCAGAGCCCAGCGGGGAGAGCAGACTCCCCTGGGAAAGGGCACAAGGGTATGAGACATCGGAGAATGGACAGGGGCCGGGTTTCTGCCCCCGAGAGCTGCGTGCCATGGAGGTGGCCGTGGAAAGGGGCTCACCGGGGTGCGGTGACCCCGACCCACTGTCCCTGTACCCAGCCCCACCGCGAGCCCGGCGGCAGCAACAGCCAGGGTGGTTTCGGCATGCTGGAGCTCTCTGGATCGATGTGCCGCGACCTTGGGGAGGTCAGGGCTTCCCCGGCTCTCCCGCAGTGCGCCGAGCCGGCAGCATGCCGGAGCCGGCCGGCTTCCCCGCAGTGCCCAGCTGGCAGGGGGCAGCCCCAGCCCCGCC
This sequence comes from Haliaeetus leucocephalus, assembly GCF_000737465.1. Lineage (NCBI taxonomy): Eukaryota > Metazoa > Chordata > Aves > Accipitriformes > Accipitridae > Haliaeetus > Haliaeetus leucocephalus. Next base: position 95,579 of record NW_010972512.1, read on the forward strand.
TCATCGGTGAAACAAGTTGCCCCGTGCTCAGCCCTGCCGCCTCGGCCGGGGTGAGCAGTGCTTGCCCGGGGACCTAGCACGGGGTGCCGCGTCCTATGGTGCTGGGGTTTTGGGGCAAGGGGCCGGAGCGGTTCCCTGCGCCGTTCGGCACCCGATGAATAAAAGATGAGCGAGCTCCGTCTCACGAGCACCTGCCATCCTCCGCCTTCGCCACCCGCCATCCCCCCACGCTGGCAAGCGTCGTGCCCTCCCCGGGGCCGCAGTTGCCATCCTGGCCGGGTGCCCGGCTCCGTGCCGCGCTGGCAAGGGACAGCTGGGGCGGCAGATGCCCGCCGCGCCCCCTCCCGCTGGCGGCTGCAGGCATGGAGGAGGGGAACAGACACCACCAAGCCCCCCCGCCCCCCGTGTGCCGCTGCACCCCCGAGCCGGGCTGGCACTGCCAGCTGGGGTCTGGGGTCTCCTGCCGTGCCAGCCCCCGCGCTGGAGTCTCTGCCAGCCTCAGGGAGGGCTTGAACCTGCCCCCCCTTCCCCGTCAGCCCTGTGTGGCCTCAGACCTCGGCCCCCGGGGCGGGAGATTCCCACAATACACTGGGAGCGATGCCTGCGGTCAGTGTGGGGGTGAGACTGGGGTCAGGGGGGGCCATGGCGGGGGCCCGTGGGACTCTGGGGGGGGGCAGCTGGGCTGTGCCGTGGGGCTGTGTGCTGCGGTGGGGCCGTGTAGTGCTGTAGGACTGTGCCGTGTCGTGGGGCTGGGGTAGGTGGGGCAGTGGGATGCTGGAAGCCCCCAGCAGCTGCTCAGGGCCAGGCCCCTCGGCAGGGCAAGCAGGGGCAGTGGGTCCAGCAGGGCAGTGGGTCTGTCCAGTGCAGACAGGGGGCCAGGCCTGGGACCCTCCAGCTGCACCCGCAGAGCTGGGGTGTCCCTCTGCCCCCGCTATCTCCCTTCTCCTTCCTCCTGCCCTCCCACCCTCTTGCCTTTCCCCCTGTGTTCCTCCTGCCGTCCTTCTGCTTTCTCTTCCCTCCCTCCCCTCCTCATCAGCAATTTCCCTCTTTCCTTATTTTTATTTTCATCTTTCTTTTGTTCCTTTTCTTTCTCTTTTTCCTTTTCCTTTCTTCTTCCTTTCCTTTTTCTTTTTTCTTTTTTCTTTTTTCTTTTTTCTTTTTTCTTTTTTCTTTTTTCTTTTTTCTTTTTTCTTTTTCTTTTTTCATTTTTCTTTTCCTTTTTCTTTTTTGTTTTTTCTTTTTCTTTTTCTTTTTCTTTTTTCTTTTTTTTTTTTTCTTCTTTCCCTTTCCCTTTCCCTTTCTGTCCACTTTCATTTCTTCCACCCTTTTTTCTTTCTTTCTCCCTCCCTTCCTTGTTCTCCTTTCTCTCTCCCATCCCTCTCTCCTCTCTCCCATCCCCTCCCAGCAGCTGCACCCCCGGGTGTCCCCAGCCCCCCCCAGCCCAGGGCTCAGGGGCTAGGTGCCAGCACCCTGTGGC
>NW_010972512.1:97086-98255 GCF_000737465.1 Haliaeetus leucocephalus
GGGGGGCTCAACCATCCCTTTGTCCATCCCACTCTCACCCGTCCCTTTGTCCACTGCCATCTGTCCCCGCTCGCCTCCCCGGGCGCCGGCAGCCCTGGATGTGGCCCAGGCCTGGCAGGGCCGAACGAGGGGGCGGCTGCGACGCCCGCCTGGGGGGGTTCCCCCCGGCCGTTGCCGTCTCCCCGCGCCGGCCGGGGTCGGCCGAGGACAAACCCGCTCGCTCCCAGCGCGCCAGCGCTCGCTTGCAGGCGCCGGCCAACGTGCTCGCGCCTCCCCAGCCTCCCGCCCGGGCCAGCTGGCTGCAGCCGGCGAACGTGGCAGCGGGGCACGTCCGTCCCCCCCGCCGCCTTGGGGGATGCCTCCAGCCAGGACCTCCCCAGGGTTTTGCTCGGCTGGGGGAGGAGAAGCTGCCGCCCCCGCGGCATTCGCGGCCTGCCAGAGAGTGGGCTGAGACCCAACAAACTCATCTCGCCCCCTCATAGCACCGCAGCCCTCCAGGCACGACGGCGGGGGCTGAAGGGGGAGTGGGGCATTACAAAGAGCATGGCGGAGGGGTCCGGTGCCCCGGGCGCGCCGGCTGGCCCGGCTGAGCTGGGATTTACCCGGCACACACGGCGTTTCTCGGGGTATTATATAAAGGAGGTTACACAAGCGGGTCTGTTCCGGGTTTTATGTAAGGGCCACCCCGGCCTGCCTGGCAGCGGGACGGGCAGCGTTGCGCAGACCAGTGGGGCCAGTGTGGGGCTGGGGGTCTGGCAGGGAGGGGCCCCCGAATCACAACCCCCCCAGCAGCCTCGCCCACCCCTAGCTCTTGCAGGGGGGCCACCGCCCTACAGCACTCAGGCTCCCTCAGGTCTCCAGGTGTCCCCCATCCTGACCAGGCTGTTCACTCTGGGCCCTAGTGATGTATGCTGCGGGCAAGGGCCAGCCGGAGGCACCGGGGAAGCTGTGTGTTGCTCCTGGGTAGGTGCTGTGGCTGCACCACCACCGAGGGAGAGGCAGGGGGGACAATTCCCCAGGGGTCTTAGCCCCGAGCCGACCCCAGGGGAAACTGAGGCACAGGGCAGGAGCCTGCAGGCAGCGGTGCTGAGCCCTCTCCCATCTCCTGCCCTGTCACCAGCAGAGCTGGGGGAGGAGGAGGAAAGCTGCTGCCCTCACCGGGGGGGGGG
>NW_010972512.1:98265-111159 GCF_000737465.1 Haliaeetus leucocephalus
GGGGGGGGGGCCTGGGCCACGCACGCTGGCGCCAGTGGCTCCACCAGCCCCCAGCATCCTTCAGCCTCTGCGCCTGCGCCCTACACCACTGCCGGTAACACCGTGCACTGTTACCGTCAGTGCTCAGGCACAGAGCCAGGGCTCTCCCGCAGCTGCGCCAGCCCCAGGGGGCACCCGGCCTGCAGGGACCCCCCCCGCCAGGGCCAACCCTGCTGCCTGGGGGTCGTTCCCACGCGCCGAGGCCATGGGCAGGGAGTCGCCGTGGGGCCGGCGGCACCCTGCCAGCCTGCGGGGCCGGGGTGCTGGGGATCCATAATTCAATGGGTGGCATCGGTCCAGCCTGCCAGCGCGGCCAGGAGCCTGGGCAGCCCTCGCCCCCACTCCCCCCCCCACCCCCGGGCACACACTTTGCTATTTTTAAAAGCGATTGGATCAACCTGTTTGGGCACCAAGCGCTCTCCCGCTCCGTGCTGGGAGGGTGGGGGGAGGACCCGGGCACTGAACACCTTCCCCTCTGGGCTCCCTGCAATGTGGCAGCAGGACCCCCCCACCTCCATCTCCCATCCCGGCCCTGGCAGGCGTGGAGGGTGCAGAATGTCCCCCATCAGCGAGACTGGGGGCGCGGGGGGCTCCCCAGGCTATTTATGCCTTCCCAGTGTGGCCGAGCCACTTGTCGGGTGCTGGATTTGGTCACACACACCCCCCCCAAATGTCCCTTGAGGGGAGCAAGGCCGTGGCGGGAGCCCGGTGAGATCCCTTCGCCATTTTAGTGCGCGCCGGCCGGCCGCAGGCAGCCGTCACATGGCGGTGAGAGCAGAGTTTGGCCCAGCCGCGCTGCGCCTGAGGAGGCAGCCAGAAATCTGCTGGCGAGCTCGCCCGGCTCAGCCACGAGGATCACCGGCAGCTGGGGGGGGTACCGAGCCCACGGCCCCTGTCTTCGCGCCCACATGCCTCTGTCAGCGGGGACACGAGGGTGCCGGGAGGGGACAGTCCTGCTGCCAGACCTCGAAGCTTGGGAAAAGTTCTTGGTGCTCCTTAGGGTGCCGTGGCTGGGACTGGGGTGCTCGGGTTGGGGTCACCCCCGCTGGGAACAGGGGTGTGGGGGATGGCGTCGGTGATGCCGGATCAGGGTGATGCTGGTGGGAGAGTGTAGGGGGCATCGGGGGGGGGTACCCAGGGCAAGCGTGTGGCCCTGCCAGGTGCCCTGGGGAAACAGGCTCCAGGCTGGGGGGGCTTTGGGGGCAGCGAAGGTCCACGTGGAGCATCTGGGAGTGAGGAAAGATCCATGTGGGGCATCTCGGGCCGGACAGGGTCCGTGCAGGGTATCTCAGGGCGAGCAATTGTGGGAGGTCCCGTGGGCCGAGCCGAGGGCCGTGCGGAGCACCGCGGAGGCCGCTGGGTGAGGGAATGGCCTGGGGGGGGGGCTTCTTAGTGGCCAAGCACCCCTGGGAGCGGGCAGCTGGGTGCTATCCCCCGGGGGCGAGCAGGGGGCTGGGGAGCCCCGAGGCGACGTCGGGGAGGGGCGCGGGGAGCCAGGCCGGCCTTGGGGCTGTAACCGCAAGACACCGCCCCGTGCCTTGGCCGGGCTCCACCGCTAACCACTTCCAGAGCCGCTGCGAGATTTGTTGTTTTAAGAGGCGAGGAGGGGCCGTGTCCGGCTGCGCGGTGCCCGCGGGCGTGCGGGGGGTCCCTGCTGCCGCTCGCCCCCTTCACCGGCTGGCTCGTGCCCTGCTCGCTCCCGCCGCCCGCTCCCACATGCTTGGGCACGAGGCGGCCTTCAAAATGGGGGGAAAAAAGGGGGAAAAAGAAGAAAAATGGAGGGGGGGGCAAAACCCCCACGCCCGTCACTGGGGGAATTTCTGCTCCCTAAAATGGCTGCCTGGAGGAAGCCAAGTGTGCGGGCCAGCGCATGGGCAAGCACGCAGGCACGGGGCTAGCTGGTGGCGGGATGCGGTGTCGGGGCGGGATGCCACAGGGCCGCTGGCGTGAAAGGGCTGCCAGGCCGGCGCGGGGGAAAGGGTGGGGAGGAGCGCCGGCAACTGGGGAGGGAGACAAAATGGCTGCATTCGGCATCGACATCAAGCGGCCCCGGGGGTGGCGAGGGTGGCGCAGAGGGGTGTTGGGGTGGGGGCATGGCTCGGCCTGGCCGGCCAAAAATAACCGCTGTTGGAGCCGTGCGTGCACGAGGGACTGGGGGGAGCATGGGGCGGGAGGGGGAGAAAAAGGGGGAGAAAAAAAGGAAAGAAAGGGAAAAAACCCCAAGCCGCAGCAGGCGGGCTGGCAGCAGCGGCCACTCTGTTTTGACGGTGTTGTTTGGATTGTCGCAGCCCTTTCCCGGCATCAGCCAAAGCTGCGAAAGAGAAACGCCAAAGGCCAAGGGGTGGGAGGAGGAGGAGGATGGAGGAGCAGGAGGAAGGACGACGAGAGGGGGAAATACATGGCGAAAGTTTTGGAAGGGCTTTGGGAGCAGCCGGGTGAGGGGCATGCGGCCAAGCCTGTGCCAGGGAGGAAGGATGCTCCCGAGTGCGGCTCAGGCCCCGGTGGGGCACGGGGAGCCAGAGGGTGCACCGGCTGTGCCATGCTGGGCTGTGCCAGTGCTGCTGAGCCCAGCGTCTGAGCCAGGTTATTTTTAGCTAAGATGGAGCAGGGACAGCAGGGGCTTCGGGAGTCAGAGCGGGTGCTGCCCCTGGGGCCCTGCTGCCCTCTGGGGGGCTTGGAGGAGGCAGTACAAGGTGCCATGGGGCAGCAAGGGCGATGCCTGTCCGTGGTGACACTGCCCGGTGGGGCAGGGATGGGTCATGGCAGCGGCTGGAGGGAGGAGAGGAGGCAGGGAGACAGGAGCTTGGCCAGGGGGCCATCACCCTGCCTCGGGGCGGGTCAAGTGCCACGGGTTTCCCTCCTGAGGAGAGCAGCGCCTGTATCCTGCATGCCAGCGTGGGGCTGTCGCCGTTCCTGTTGCCGGCAAGGAGGCCACAGGGAAGGATGGTTGCTGGCTCTTCCCCAGTGGCTGGGCAAGTGCCGGCTTGGTTGTGGCCTTTCTGTGGGGTGGGAGCCACTGGCCAGACTGTGCCTCAGTTTCCCCCCACCGCAGCAGAGCGGCGAGGGAGGCTGCCAGGGCAGTTAGCCGGCAGGTATCCCCGGCTTGTAGCGACATGGGGTGGCTCATGCCGGTGGTGGTTTCTCTTGCAGATGCAGAGCAGAGCAGCAGCCCCCGGACGGGCATCGGCTCGGACCAGGAGGACAGCAAACCCATCACGCTGGGTGAGGAGGGCGAGCAGGGCTCGGGCAAGCAGGTCAAGGGGCACCTGGCCCTGTCCCCAGGGTCCCTGCAGCAGAGGTGGCCCACTCGACAGGCGGTCATGCCCCCTGCATCGACAGCTCCCGCCAGCTGTTCTGGTGCCCACCAACCCCAGCCAGCTACTGCCTGGCACCTGCAATGACCTAGGCATAGCCTCAGCCTCGTCCCACAGCCGGCAGAGCCCTGCTGGGGCCGTGTCCCTTGGGGACAGCAGCTGTCATGGAGGTCCCATTGTAGGGGTGCAGCCCTAAGCCCTGCCGGTGCCCTCAGCCACAGGGAAACTGAGGCATGGAGCAGCCCCAGGGTTTCAGCAGCTAGAGGGGACCAGTTGGGATGGTCCCTTGCTGGAGGAGGGAAGTGGAGCAAAGCTGGCTGAAGAGGGGGGACAGGTGGCATTACGGAGGATTTGGGGATGTTGGGGTGCCCTCAAGCATCGCCACAAGACAATGCGGGGCAGGAGGAGTGGTCCTGTCCTTCCCCCAGCGCTCCCTCCTCTCTCCCATGCAGATTCGACAGACTTCCAGGAAAGCTTCGTCACCTCGGGGGTGTTCAGTGTCACCGAGCTCATCCAGGTGTCCCGAAGTGAGTGCCACCATGATGCCACCCCTCCCCAGCTGCCTGGGCACGGCAGCATCCTCACAGCTCCCCCATCCCAGCTGCGGGCTGGGGCTCCCCTCCCTGCCAGGCGGGGGGCAATGCTGGGCCCCCCCTGATTCCCCTCTCTCCCTGCAGCGCCGGTGGTGACAGGCACGGGGCCAAACTTCTCCCTGGGGGAGCTGCAGGGCCACCTGGCCTACGACCTGAACCCCTCCAGCACTGGCATGAGGAGGACACTGCCCAGCACCTCCTCCAGCGGGTAGGTGCTGCCGGGGCAATGCCAGGGTGATGCCGGGGCGATGCTGGGGCCAGCCTGAGCACAGCCGTGGGCTGCCGGCCATCTCGCCAAGGGGGAGGCGGGGGGGCAGGCCGGATCCTGCTGCAGGCTGGCGCTGATCCCTTCCCTGCCCTCCAGGAGCAAACGGCACAAGTCGGGGTCCATGGAGGACGACATCGACACCAGCCCGGGGGGCGAGTACTACACCTCCTCCAACTCCCCCACCAGCAGCAGCCGCAACTGGACAGAAGACATGGAAGGGGGTAGGTGACTCCCTATAGGGGCCTCCCTATAGGTGCCCTCCTGCTGCTATAGGGCCCCCCCAGCCACCTCACGGGTCCTCTACAGGCACCACCGTCAGACCTCCCCTGTGAAAGCCCGGGCGCTCTGTATGTGCCATGGTGTTGCTATAGGGATCCTCAAGTCAAAGCACAAGCTGGCTATAGGTGCTGTGGTGTTGCTACAGGGACCCCCAGCAAGTCACTGTTTCTCTATAGGTGCTGTGGGGTTACTACAGAGCCCCTCCATTAAGTCACAGGCTCTCCAAAGGTGTCTAGGTGTTGCTGTATCCCCCCCATTTAGGCACGGGCTCTCTCTATAGGTGCTCTGTATAGGGCCAGCCCAGTGCCCCAGCCCCACGCTGGCCTCTCCCAGCCCCACGGCGGCCACTTGGCGCTACGGACAGCTTGCTTTCTTGCTTGGCGTTTTTTTCCCTTTCCTGTCTAGACAGCCCCAATTAGCTGTTCATTAAGAAAAGGGGGGGGCTGGGCTAATTAAAGCGATGCTGCAGGGCTGGCACAGCGGCTCCCACGCCCCAGGGTGCCTTTGCAGGGCTGCAGGCGAAGGAGCCGCTCATCTTTCTCCCCCCCTTGGCTCTTATCCTGCCTCCCCGCACCCCAACAATGGGGCAGGATCCATCCTGGCCCCCCAGCCCTGCCAGAGCCTGGGGGGTGCCCAGCTGGGGGGGCTGGAGGTACCGATGCTGTCGGAAGGAGGCTTGGGGAAAGCGAGTCCTGCCCCAGGACAGTGCCCAATATGGGCCGGGGACTCTGCCCCATCCTGCCCCACCTCGGGCCCCATGGGGCTGGTGCCATGGGGTGGCAGGTGGGAGGGCAGGAGGGTCCCGGAGGGAGATGTAACCCCCTCCCCGCAGCGTTGCACGTGGGCGTGCGGGCGTGTGTGGAGGAAGGGAGCCGTGCCGGGGCGTCCCTTGTCCCCTGCCGGTGGCCTGATCCGGGGCAGGGATGAGGGGGGGCAGTGGGGGGGTTATGGCAATCCCGTACGGGATGTTCTGGGAAATCCTCCTAACCCCTGGCTGAGAAGGGGCTAAACCCATTACTGGGCCTGGGCCAAATGGCCAGAGCTAAAGCCACGGTGGCAGGGGATTAACGTGCCCACCGCCCCCTCCCGCTCGGTCCTGCGCCCCAGGGTGGCCCTTGGGGACCCAGACACCCAGTGCTCTGCGGGGGTCCTGGGGAGGGGCTGCAGGTCCCTGGCAGGGTCAACCCCCAAGCTGACACCTTTCTGCCTCCCTGGGAGCTCCTTGTGGTGGCAGGATGTGGTCCCCAGCCCCAGGGTGCCAGGCGAGGTGGGTGCCCAATGGGGACTGTGGGGTCACAGGGCACCCATAGGGGCACCCATTTCTGCACCTGGGGCGGGCACATGCACATACACAGAGCTGTGTGCACCTGCATGCACACACAAACGTGCGCTTGCATGCACAGTTGTGCACACAGGTACACGCACATGCATGCTCTGGCTGATGCCCGTGCATGAACACAAGCCTGCACACACACGTACATGTACACACACTCACACAGGTGCACACAGTCGTGCTGATGCACACACACGCATGTGTGCACATGCATGTACATATGCACATGCAGGTGTGGGCACACTCATGCACGCCCATATACCAGTGCACACACACATGTGCATGTGCACACCTGTTATACACCCCTAGAGGTGTCCACACATGTGCACACCCTCCTGCACATGTACAGATGTGTGCACACACACACATGCTCACACCCACGCACCCTCTCCATGCCCAGCCTGTCCCCAGGGTACCCCTCACCCCAGGAATGAGCACCCCAACCCCGGACCGGGCTGGCAGCTGCCTTGGGACTTTGGGGTCCCACAGCAGGTGCCAGAGCGTGACGCTATGCCCCGCTTTCCCCAGGCATCTCCCCCACCGTGAAGAAGACGGAGATGGACAAGTCCCCCTTCAACAGCCCGTCACCCCAGGACTCCTCGCCCCGGCTGAGCAGCTTCACACAGCACCACCGTCCCGTCATCGCGGTGCACAGCGGTGAGTGTCCTGGCAGGGAAACCGAGGCACAGAGCAAGTGGGTGAGCGGGCAGGGGGCTGGGGCAGTGGCTAGCTTACAGTGACGCCGGTGGGTCCCCCCTTCTGCTCTCGCCTGCAGGTATCGCTCGAAGCCCGCACCCGTCGTCTGCGCTGCATTTCCCCACCACCTCCATCCTCCCCCAGACGGCCTCCACCTACTTCCCGCACACGGCCATTCGGTACCCGCCTCATCTCAACCCGCAGGACCCGCTGAAAGATCTCGTCTCGCTGGCCTGCGACCCGTCCAACCAGCAGCCCGGACCGGTAAGGATCCGGCCCCATCCCTGCATCCCATCACTGACCTCGCCGTGGGGCGCCGGGGGCTGCTGCCGGCCAGGCTGCCGGAGGGGCGTCCCCTGGATCGTCTGCCGCCACCGCCGTCACCGCCACCACCGCCGCCACATGTGGGGGGTCGGGGTGCTCCGTTGGCACCCAGGTGCCAGCACCCAGCCCAGTAGGGTGTTCCAACTGCTGCGGTTGGGGCTGAACAGCTCCGGCCGGTGCCTTGCGTTGTTTCGGGAGCGCCGCTGCGCCTGGTCGGTGTTGGCATCTTGTTTCTCTGGCGATGGAGGTGCCGTCCCCTGGCTCAGCACGGGGTGCCACCTTGTAGGGGTGACAGGGCGGTGGGTGCCAGGCCTGAGCCGTCAGTTGGGGCTGCGGGTATCTGTTGGGAGCGGGGCATCTGGCAGGGGATGTGTGACCGTCGCCAAAGAGCCACCGTCCGCCAGCGTGCCTGGGAGAGCGATGGGCTCTGCGTGCCCCGTCCGCCCATGCAGCCAACTGGTGACTCGTCAGCCCCGCCACTGCGCCGTGTCCCCCAGCATCCCCGCAGGGGTGGCAGGGCCACACCGTGCTGCTGTACGCCTTCCCTTGCCCCAGCAGCCAGCACCCCACACACCCAGCACCCCACGCACCCAGCAACCCGTGCACCCTGCACACCCAGCACCCTGCATGCAGTGCATCCAGCACCCCATGCACTCAGCACCAGACACACCCAGCACCCCTTGTACTGACCAATGCGCACCCAGCACCCCATGCACCCAGTACCCTGCATACCCAGCACCCCACACACCCAGCACCCCACACACCTGGCACCCCATGCACCCACCCCCCCAGGCTCCCTTCATGCCTGAAGCCAGGGTCCAGGGGTGGCCACATTCCCACTCCCATGCCCTCCTGTGCCCCGCACCCCCACTCTGCCCCCCGGATGCAGAGGGTCTCAGGGAGCCCCTCTGAGCTCTGCTCAGCACCTGCCTGCTGCTCAGCAAGGCCTGATGCCAGGGTGAGGGGCACGGCTGTTCTTCTCCCGTGCAGCAGCTCAGTGCCAAGCTGGTGGAAACCGGATTCAGAGCAGCCCCCCGACCGGGTTGGGCACGGGGAACTGGTACAGGAGCCTTTGAAGGTCACCACTGTGCCACTGCTGCGGGGTGCCCCTTCCCCGCAGGTGAGCGCTTCAAAGGCCTCCTGCCGCCGCAGAGAGGGGGGCACAGTGCCCTGGCTCCAGCATGCGCCGCTATGGGGCACGGCCCCCCCCAGCCCACCCCGAACCCCCCTGCACCGCCGTGATTTCCCTGTCGCTGGCGCCGACCGTTCAGGGCTGCTCTGAGACCCAACAAACTCGTGTCAGTGGTGAGGGATGCTCTGCGCCCATGCCAGGCAGCACCGGGGGCTCACCGGGCCGGCTTTGCCGGTGCTGCACGTGCTTCCTAATGGCTTGTGCTGTTTGTTTTTCTGTCTGTGTTGTGTCCCCAGTTAAATGGAAGTGGTCAAGTGAAAGTGCCCAGCCACTACCTGCCCACGCAGATGCTGGCGCCGCCACCTCCCCCCGGCATGCCCCGCTTGGCCGTCTCTCCTGACACCAAATCCACCACGACAACTACCGAGGGAGGGACGACCTCACCGACATCACCCAGTAAGCACCCCGCGGCGCCCACCCCTCTCCCCGGCCCAGCCGGCCCCCTCCTCTCGCAGTCCCCCCAAGGTTCCCCCCCATCTCAGTGCTGCTGGGGGGATGTTGGCGGAGGTGGCCTCCCTGCAGCCGGGGAGAGGGCGGCAGCCGGCACACAGTGAGTTTGCTGGGTCTCAGGCAGGTTGGAGCGGGCAGGGTTTGGGCAGGCAGCTGTTGTGTCCCCCAAGCTGGGGGTCCTGCGCTGGTCCCAGGGACCAGCCCAAGTCCCGCATCCCTCTGAGACGGCCAGGGGAGTGGGAGCGGAGCCATGACGGGGCTCCCCCAATCCAATGTCCTGCCCAAACCCAGCCAGCGTGGGCAGGACTTGTGGGGGAGGCTGTCGCCTCTCTGTGCCTCAGTTTCCCCACCGGCCAGCAGCAGCGGTGCTGCCAGTGACATGGGGACCAGCCAGCACGGGTGTGGCTCTGGGGCCAGCATGCCTGGCTGTGCCACACAGGGCTGCCATCCTCTTGCTGCCACAGGGGTCCCCAGCTCTGGGGACCCCAATCCGGTCGGGGGCTGTGAAGTGACGCGGGTGCAAGGACTGCGTGCAGGCCCCCTGGAACCCTTGGCAGGAGGCGCCTGGGGGGCCTCGTTAGTAGTGGTGGCTGACGAGCTCATCTCCCTCCACTCTGCCTCGGGGGGTTTAGCGTCTTGGCCAGGAGGATTTTGGGGTGTTGGACCCGGGGTCGCAGAGGGGAGACACTGGTGTCGCCCCCAGGCTGGCATCGGGGCATGTGCCACAGTGGTGGGACGCTGTGCCATCACCGCACTCTGTGAGGGGTTGTCCCTGTCCCCGTCCCACTGTACCCACGGGACACCTCCTGGTACCCTGAGGCTGCCACGTCCCCACAGGGTCAAGTCCCCCAGGGGACAGGCCACTGCTGGGTGCCGCCAGCCAGCTGGCGAGTGTCGAGGTTATGTGGCGTGAAGAAACAAAGCCTGGCCGATCTGGAGGGGAGAGCCCTGTGTGGCGTGGCCCGGCCGGTGACGGGGCCAGGGCCACGGGGAAGGACCAGGCAGTGCCAGTTCCCCCCAGGCTCGGGGAAGGATGTGTGTGGGGGACACTGGCTGTCTCCAAGAGGCGCAGAGGCCAGCTGGTTCCGAGCCCCCCGTGCCCTCCTGCAACACCCTGCTTCCGATGGGGCTCAGCCCAGGAGGTTAGCGAGGCTGGGGGTCCCACCACTGGACCCCCAGCTGTGGGATGGAGGTGGCAGCGGGGGGACCTGGCCGAGTGGAGCTGGTGGCTCCCGTCGCGCTCGCCCCACAGCAGCTCCGCTCGGGAAGCCACAGCACCGGCACGGCAGGGGAGCACCCGTCTGTGCCTGCATCCCGGGGGGCGTCTCGCCCCCCCAGCCTCCCAAAGCCGCCCCTCCAGCAGGGCACAGGCACGGGCAACACCGCCCTGAGCGCAGCACCCCTGGCCTCCACTCGCCCGCCGCCGGGGCGCAGCCAGGGACGTCGCCCAACCGCCAGCTGTGGGTGCCCGGGACGCCCGTCCCAGCAGCACCAGGGAGCGGGCCGGGTTTGGCCCCAGGGGGGACAATGGAGGTGCCGCCGGCAGCCCCGTTAATGAGCTCTCGTTTGTTCCCCAGCCTACTCTGCACCAGGCACGCCCCCTGCGAACCGTTCCTTCGTGGGATTAGGACCAAGGGATCCTGGGAGTATCTATCAGGCACAGGTGAGAGCGGGGATGCTGCTGGGGGGACCCTCCTGCCCTCGCCCAGGGCACCACCGCCGTGGCATCGCCGTGGGCATCGCCGCCGTGGGCATGGCCATCGCGGGTATCGCCGTCGTGGGTATCGCTGCCATGGCGTTGCTGATACGGGCATCCACACCACGGCATCGCTGCCGTGGTATTGCCGCTGTGGGCATCGCCACCGTAGCCATTGCCACAATGGGCATCACCATCGTGGCATCACTGCCATGGGTGTCGCCACCATGGGCATGGCCGTTGCAGGCATCGCCATCATAGGCGTCACTGCTATGGCATTGCTGACATGGGCATCCCTGCCACGGCATCATTGCCATGGCATTGCTGCAGTGGCATCACTGCCTTGGGTATTGCTACCATGGGCATCACCACTGTGGGCATAACTGCTGTGGGCATAACTGCTGTGGGCACCGCTATCGTGGGCATCACCGCTGTGGGCATGGCTGCCGTGGGCATTGCCACTGCAGGCACTGCTGCTGTGGGCATCACTGCCTTGACATCGCTGCCATGGGCATTGCCGCCATGGCATCCCCACCATGGGCATCAATACCTGGCACCCTGTGCCAGGCCCTCGGGCGCTGCTGGTGGCTGAGGGCCACCAAGGGTCCCCCACTGCAGAGGGAGGTCACTGCCATGCCCACGCCTGGCACCTTGCCCTCCCCTCGCCAGGCTCCAGCTGTGCCCCGCCTGGCACTGTGGCACAGCCAGGCTGCCCAGGTGACCGCAGCATCCCCGAACAAGGGGCACTGGAGCCGTGTGGCCCCTCTCCAGGTCGGCACGGGCACCCTGCTTTTGCCCGACTGCGCCCGCCGGCTGCTTCAGCCGCAGTGGGATGTAGCGTGCGCCTTTCCAGGGACTTTTTGTTAGTCCTGGGTGTTTTTTAACAGGTAGTTTGTGAGCCAGCGCCAGCACTATGGGCAGTGCCGCAGGGCCAGGGCAGGAGTGCCGGCACCTTGCCTCATTTGTGATACGAGTTGGCCGGCCTCAGCTGTCCCAGCAGGGGCAGCTTTGGGAGGCTGCAGCCCTGCCCGGCAGCTGACGCCAGTGCCAGGGCAGCGGGATGGGTGTGTGGATGGCACCGTACTGGGGGCACTCTGGGGTCCTGCACCCACTGGGGGCGAATACTCAGGGCACTGAGCCATGCCATGGGGCACCCAGAGGTGCTGTGCTTTGCTAGGGTGCAAGCACTTGGGGACCATCAGCTGTGCCATGGGGCACCCAAGGGTGCGGTGCTGTGCCAGGGTGCAAACACTTGGGGACCGTGAGCTGTGCTGTGGGGCGCCCAAGCGTGCTGTGCTGTGCCAGGGTGCAAGCACTCGGAGGCCATGATCTGGGACACCCAAGGGTGCTGTGCTGTAGCAGGAGGCAAACACAGCCTCCTGCCCAGCCTCAGTTTCCCTAATCCTACACGTGGGCAGAGCACAGTGGGGTGGGCACCCTGAGGCTTTTAGGTTCCTAGAGAGGAGACATGGGGCAGCGCCAGGAGAGCCCCGGGGGAGCAGGGTGCCGGGGTCCCTGCAACCCGCAAACCCGTGGGGGTTATGGCTGCTCGCAGCCCCAGGACCCCAGGGTCCCTGTCCCTGCGCACATGTGTCAAATCATGCTCTGGGAGCCTCCCCAGGGCTCAAGGATGCTCTGCATGGGGAAACTGAGGCACAAGGGAAACGAAGTGGTGTCCTGCATCCCAGGGCGGGGTAGCTGAGACCTCCTGCTCTTGTGTCATGTGTGGCGGGGCCGGGAAGGGTTAAGGGAAGCGGCGGCCCCGAGCTGTCTCGTTGCCAACGGAAACCAGACATGAGGTAATCGGGGACGAACTTGAACTTGGGGCTGAGGGGGCAGACAATGGGAGGGTGGCAGGGGGCCACCCCACAGGGTCCCCAGCCTTGCCACCCCCCACCCGTCCCCAAGTGGGATCATTCCCTGGGAAGCATTGCCTTCGCCGCGGAGGTGCAGAGGGACCAGCAACCAAGGGGGACACGGGTGGCCCTGGCACAGAGGGCTGACAAACTCAGTGCAGGAATGAGGATGCCATGCAGAGCAGCAAGGCAAAACGAGCAGGGTGACAGCGTGGGGACAGCTGTCTCCGGGGGGGGACACATATGCCAGGGGGGCACGGAGTGGCTCCATGTCGCAGAGCACTAATGCCAGCCTCTGTCTTCTCTCCTGGCAGTCCTGGTACCTGGGATAACCGCCGCCGTGCCGCCCCTTCGCCTCCCTTCTCCTCTGCTTTAGGCACCCCCAGAGGAACATCCCCGTCCCCGAGCACCAGGCCCAGCCTTGCGGTGACGACGGAGAGCGCGGACTCACGACGACGATGACGACGACGACAAGCAAAACCCACACCCGAAGGAAAGAGCGAGGGAAAGGAAGAAGGAAAAGGGTCAAACTTTTTTAAAAAGGAAAAAAAAATACAAACAAAACAACAACCCAGCCCAGGAGGACCTTCCCCCCCACCCCAGCGATGCACCAGAAAACAAAGAAACAGAAAAAAAAAGAAAGAAAAACACTATTATTTGCCCCGTCGGCCGGCGCCGCGCCGAGACCTGACACAACTCGTGCCAGTGATGCCTCCCGGAGCGGCAGCGGGGCTGCGGCGCCAGAGCCCTGCTGGCCACTTGCCGGAGGGTCGGATATGCAAACGGCTCTTGACTCTCTCATTCTTGCCTCTATGTGAGTAGAAAAGATCAAACCCCCCCACCCACCCCCCACC
>NW_010972512.1:111170-113363 GCF_000737465.1 Haliaeetus leucocephalus
CGGCCCCACGCAGACTCTCGGGGGGGCCCCGGGGCCGGGGTGGGGCACGGCAGGGGGGGGGAACGACACCTCCTGCCGCCGGTTCCCAACGGACGCGGCCACGCTTGCCGTTGGGACGATGTGATGCTCTGTGCCGTGAAAGCGCCTCGGGGATGGGCGATACTGTGCTGCGGTGACACGGTGACAGTGGTGATGCGGTGACACGGTGATGCGGTGACGCAGTGGCGTGGTGGCACAGTGACACGGTGGCATGATGGCCAGGTGGCACGGTGGCCGGCTCGGCTTGGCACGAGCGGTTGTCACAGGAGGAGGGGGCTTTGGGCCACGGAGGGTGCATGGGCACAGCTGGAGACGGTCGCGGTGGCGGTGGCACCCCAATTCCCTCGGGGACATGGCGTGGGCACGCTCCCACCACGGTCCTGGTGGGACCCAGGCTGCCACCGTCGAGCCCGGGCATCGGTCGCCGTCTCTCTGCAATGCCTTCCTTGCCCGCCGGCGTCCACCAGCCCCATCCCCACGTGTCCCCATGTGTGTCCCTGTGTCCCCGCGCCGGGGGTTCCGTGGGGCTGTGGTGGGGTGTGCGTCCGTGTGTCTGAGCTATGCATTCCTGTGGACAGGTTCCAGGTGGATGGCGAGGAGAGGGTGCGCTCGTGTTGCACATTTTGTAGGAAATGCACTTTTAAGAGGGAATCGTCAAAAAAAAATAAGAAAAAGAAGAAGAAAAAAAAAATCACAAAAAAGGAGGAGGAGGAGGAGAAAGAGGAGGAGGAGGAGGAGACGGAGCCCCTGGCACTGGCTTGCCGGGATGGCTGGTTTGGGGTTTTTTGGTTTTTTTTTTTTTTTTTTTTTTTTAATACAAAAGGATGGAGAAAAGGAGCCCGAGCGAGGGCGAGGGCAGAGCCAGCCCCACGGAGCCCCCGGCCCCGCGTCAAGTGCCTGAACTGCGGCGGGGAGGGGTCCCGGGACCCCCGGCGGAGGCCCCGGCGGGGAACAGCGCTGGAGGAAGCGCCTGGCCGTCCCCGTCCCACGCGATGGCGGCGTGGCCGGGAAGGGGACGCGGGGACGTGGCAGTGCCTTAGAGCAGAGGGACCCACGCAGCAGCCGAGGCGAGGAGGAGGAGGAAGATGACGAAGGCACCCGGCGTCTCCAGCGAGATGGTGGCGGCCACAGAGGAGACGGGTCCCAGGCGTGTCCCCAAAGGGACCCCAGGGAGCCCACGCCCCAGGGGACACCCCACAGGTGATGACGGAGAGAAGCCACCGTGGGATGTCCGGGAGCAGGGGACGTCACCGAAGCCACCACCACCACCGGCCTGGCCCCCTCCCCTGGCACCCAGAGCCGGCCCGTGGACCACCGACATCGCATCCCCCATCCCACCGGCCCCCCGCTCCACCCCGCTTCCCACCCCCCGGGACAGCACAGCGAGGCCGGATCCTGCGCGCCCGCGGCGTGGCACCGGGGAAAGGGCTGACGCAGGAAATCCCGGGAGAGAAAAAGTAATCAAAAAGGACAAGAAACGGAGAAAACCCACAAAAAAAAGGAAAAAAAAAAAAAAAAAAAAGCGCTTGGCGGAGAAGGAAACCTGTTTTTTTAAAAAGATCTGAGAAAAGAAACACATGAAAAAAAAGAAAAAGACAAAAAAAAAAAAAAGACAAATAAACTGCATGGTGCTTTAACAGGATCTGGTGACCTGGCTCAACCCAGCCGCGGATGGCTGATGCTGTGCATGGCAGACTGTATTAACCGGCTCTACCTTCCCCCTTCAGCAAAAGAGAAAAAAAAAAGAGGAAAAAAAAAAAAAAAATTCTGTATAAAAGAAAAAAAAAGCCGTAAAAAAAAAAAAACACACAAGAAAAAAAAAAAAAATCCATGTTTTCCTAATTTGCACGAAATTTTATACCACATGATGTGCCTTGCCTTCGAAGACTAAGTATTACCGGACCCGATATCAGTGCGAGGGAGTCGCTGCATGCCCGGGGCTCCCGGGGGGCCGGGGGGGCTGGGGGCGGCTGCCCCCCCCTCGCCTCCTGCATGGCTTCTTCTCGGCCGGAAAAGTCCCTTTTCTCTCTATTATTATTCTTTTTTAACCAATTTTCCCCCTCGGAAACGTCTTCCAGTTGGTAATACCGATGCATCCTCTGCGCCAACACACCGGAATATGCAATAGCCGCT
The DNA here is from genome assembly GCF_000737465.1 of Haliaeetus leucocephalus. Lineage (NCBI taxonomy): Eukaryota > Metazoa > Chordata > Aves > Accipitriformes > Accipitridae > Haliaeetus > Haliaeetus leucocephalus. The sequence continues at coordinate 113,343 of NW_010972512.1, forward strand.
CGGCTGCGCCGGCGAGGGGGG
>NW_010972512.1:115148-116177 GCF_000737465.1 Haliaeetus leucocephalus
CCCTGCATGACCCCCCCCGAGCCCCCCGCTCGCCTCCCTGGTGCTTCACGATATTTGATTATACCATTGTACGCAGCCATTACCGATAGCCGCCGCTCCTGCCTACATACCAGTTACTGACCGTGACTATGGATTTTGGGGTTTGTTTTTTTTTTGTTTTTTTTTTGTTTTGTTTCTTTTGTTTTGTTTCAGGGTTTGTTTTTTTTTTTTTTGGGTTTTTTTTTTGGTTGTTTTTCCCCCCCCCTCCCCTATGCAAAAAAGAGAAAAAGAGACAAAAAAGAAGAAAAAAACAAAAAACAGAAAACTGACACACAAAAAAAAAGATAAAAAAAAGAAAAGGAAAAAAAAAAAGACAAAAAAAAAAAATGTATAAAAATTAAACAAGCTATGCTTCAACTCCAGCCCGCCTCTGCCCTTCCTTCGCTGCCCCCGGGGGAAACTGAGGCACAGTGCCTGCCCTGGGGAGGAACCGGGTGTCCCCGCTGGTGGTGGGGGGGCAGGCACTGGGGTGTACTGGGGCATACTGGAGCAGAGCCGTGCTGGGCAATGGGTGCCCATCACCCCGGAGGGGGGGGCCCACCCATGGGTGCTCTAGGCCCGGATGAGGAGGGTGGGTGAGCCGGGGGCAGCAGCCCCCCGGGGGGTGACAGGGAGGTGGGAGCGGGGCAGGCGCGGAGGGGACACGCGGGGAACGGGGACACGGGTGGGTGCAGCCCTGGGCTCACGTGGGGATGCGTCGAGACCTTGGCCACGTGACGTCACCACCTCGTGCACGTGACATCATCGCCTCACCCGTGTGACGTCATCGGCCGAAGCTGCGCGTCACCCCCGCAGTCCCCATCGTCCCCGTCCCGATAGAGCTGCTCCGGATGCCCCCCCAGACTGTCCCCCGTCCCCCAGGATCCCGTCGGTCCCCCCCACGCCCCGGGACGTGGGGCAGGACGCCCAGAGGGGGTGTCGGGGGGCAGCGGCGCGGCCGGACACCGCCGCGCTGAAGTCGCTGAGGCCTGGCAGGTTGTCACATGCCAG
>NW_010972512.1:116187-125471 GCF_000737465.1 Haliaeetus leucocephalus
GGGGGGGGGGGGGGGGGGGGGGCCTGCTCCTGTCCCCAGCCGCCGCCCTCTCCGATCCACTCCGGCGGGCGGCGAATCCACGCCGGGTCTTGGCGGCAGCCGGGAACCGCCGCGGCACTTCCCGCCCCGCTGCCGCTCCGCAAAACCCGGCGTGGATCCACGTCCGGCGGACGGGGCTGAGGGCGAAGCGCCCGACGGGGCGTCCCTAAGGCCGGGCACCGAGCGGGCAGGGGACGGCCGCCCCTTCAGAGGGACGTGGCCTTGCTCTGCTCCTCGCCGTCGCTCTCCTCGTCGCTGTCCTTCTCGGCCGCCGGGTTGGCGCAGCCAGCGTGCTCCAGCCTGCTGGGAGGAAGGCGTCAACGAGGCATGGCCACCCACCACAGGGCCCCCCCGGCCCCGCTCCCCTGGGGCGTCCCCATCGCTTTCGGCCATGCCGGGCCACGCGTGGCACCGCCAGCACGTGGCTGACCCCAGTGGGGAACTGAGGCCCGGCTGGTGGGGGGCCCGGTGTCAGCCCCACAGCGCCCAAACCATGGTACCTCTCAGTCCCCTGGGTCTCCTGGAGGCCGCCATGCTTCCTGCGAGGGGAGAGAGGGGCTGAGCGGTGCCTGGGGACGGTTCCGTCCCCACCCCGCAGCACCCTGCTCCCCCCCGGGGCCGGCGGTCCCCCCCCCGCTGAGGCGGGTGCAGGATGCGTCCCCACCGCGCCGGCCCACCTGCGCATCCTGATCTGCCAGAGCCGGTTGATGAGCAGGACCACAAAGACGATGAAGAGGAAGACGACAACGGCCGTGAGGCTGACGAGCCAGGGCTGCAGCTCCTTGGGGCCGGTGCCTGCCACGGCAGGGACGGGGACAGGGACGGGGATGGGAACAGGGATGGGGAGGGGGATGGCTTTGGGGGAACCCCATCCTGCAGGGGATGGGACCCCCTCCCATCCCATGGCACAGAGACCCGATTGTGCCCAGCCTGGCACCGGGGGGATGCTGGGGACGCTGGGGACATTGACAGGCGCTCATGGGCACCCAATTCCCACCATCCCTTGGGTGCCAAGGAAGCCACCCCCGACACAGCCAACCCATCCCCGGGAGAGCGTGGGGGTGCCCAGCACAGTGGGGAGCACTGGGGACAGCAGGCAGGTACCCCCAAGTCTTTCCACTCTGCCCCCCAAATAGTTGCTGCCAGAGCACTGGGACAGACTGGTCCTACTGGGAAGGTCTCCCAGGAGCTGATCCGATGGCCCAGGACAGGCACAGCCACCCCGCCCCAGGGGCACAGGGGGACAGGGGGGCTGCAGGGGCACCTACCGGCCTGTCCCCGGGCAGTGGCGGCGAGGACGAGCAGGACCAGGAGCGAAAGGGGCTGTGAAGTCCTCGGCATTTTCAGGGGAGGCTGGCAGAGGGCTGGGGCACGGCCAGATCCTGCACCCTGAGATGGGCTCCTCTCCCACGCCGCTGCTGGGGCCGAGCGCAGGTGCCGCTCTCTGCACCCCGGGCCAACGAGCAGCTTTTATTGGGCTCAAGAGGACAAGTGCCACCAAGCGCCATGGCAACGTGGCTTCTATAACCCTTGGGAGGTGGCACCTCTCCTCTCCCCTGGCTGAGCCACCAGCACCCTGCGGCACCCAGTGGCCACCACCTCGGGGACCACCTCGGGGACCACGGCAGCAGCCCCGTTGCCCAGGGCTGGGGTCAATCCCCGGGGTGGGTGAGTGGTGGTGGTGGGGATGGAGGGACAGATGGACGGGTGGAGGGAGGGACAGATGGATGGGAGCGTGGGTGGACAGAGGGAGGGAAGGAGGGGTGGATGGATGGGTAGAAGGAGGGAGGGACGGACGGACAGATGGATGGGTGGGTGGGCAGCTGGATGGACGGAAGGAAGGAAGGACAGACAGCCGGATGGGTGGGTGGAGGGACAGACAGATGGGCAGATGTGCGGAGGAGCGCCCACCCTGCCTGCTGCCCCGTCCCAGTCTCTCCCCACTGCCCATGGGGCACCGCACCCCCGTCCCCACTGGCAGGGCTGGGGCAGATCCAGGCCAGTGTCCCATCCATGCAGACACGGCCCCCACCCTGCCACGCCGTGGGGATGGGGCAGAGTGGGCAGTGCCAGGCCACCCCCTGGCCCTCAGTCAGGCCCAGGCCAGCTGGATCCCAGTTGCAATGGCTGGTGCTGGTGGAACCCCATCATGTGCCCAGGGAGTGTCCGGGTACTGTGAAGACCCCAGTATTAATGGTGTTATCGGCGAGACCTTGGCAGGGTGAGCTGCTCCGCTCCACCTTGCAGCCCCCGCCTGCCGGGGCACAGGGGAAACTGAGGCACGGGGGAGCTGGCAGCACCCCAGGGATGGACCGTGGTCTTCGGCAGGGCCACCCTGCCCATGGCAATTCCCCAAGGGGTGAAGAAAGTGCCTGGGGACACGGGGACAGGGTCTCCACTGGAGGGATGGGGGGGGTCCAGCCCCAGCCTGGGTTTAAGGCAGGGAATAGGGGTCCATATGACACAGCCCCCATCCCCAGTGCCCCCACTCAGAGCCCAAGTACAGCTCATGGGTGCTTTGCCCCCTGCCCAAGACTGGCTTTGGGGGCACCTGTGGGTGCCACCGAGCTCTGCCCCTTGGGGAGGGGGCACTGCCTGGCAGCATTAGGGCACCAAGGTGGCCAGCGGGGGCAAATTCACCTTCAGCATACAGCCGTCTGTCTGTCTGTCCCTCCCTCCCCATGCACCTGCGCACAGTTGTGCTGACGTAGGCCTCCCCATAGGCGTGTGCGTCCGTGTTTCCATGTGCACGCCCGTGCACGCCCATGTCCGTGCCCCCTGCGCCCACGCCCGGGCTGTGCCCCCACGTCAGGGGTTTGCACCCCCCTTTACATACCCACACACGCATCAACACATGTGCTCCCACATGCGTGTCCCTCCCCACGTGCCCATGCCCGGGGGCCAGCACGGCTCCACCGAGGGATGCTGCTGTCCCCAGGTGAACATTGGGGTGTCCCAGCCCTGCCACCTCCCCGTGCCCACGCCTGGCTAAGGGGCGAGTGAGCGGGGCTGGGGCAGGCTGCTTTATTGGGGGGGGCAGCGATAGCAGCCCCAAGATAAGCGTGTGTGACCGGGCAGCGTCACCCCCACACCCGAGTCTGTGGCCGGTGGCCGTGCTGTGACCCGATGGCCAGGCATGGCTGCAGGGTCCCGGTGGCGGCAGGGGTGTCCCCCGGCCCTAGAAAAACCTCTTCTTGTGGGAGTCGGCGAAGGAGATGGAGCTGCGCGGGGCGGTGGTGAGCAGCCCCAGTGGGATCTCCATGCCGGGCAGGGTGCCGGCGCCTTCACCCTTTGGCTTCCCCTCTACCAGCACCCCGTCCTCCTCCAGCCACTCCACCTCCGGCACGGTCCCCTCGGCCATCACCGCCTTCTCCTCCTCTGGCTTCGGCCCGAACGCCCAGTCTGCGGGAGCAGAGATGGAGCCATCAGCGGCACATCCCCACCACAGCAAAGGTTCTCGGTCTGGGGGACACCCCCTCTTGCCCCCCACCCAGCCCCATAAGGAGCCCCAAAGCTCAACCGTGCTCTGGGCAGCACTCACCGGCGAAGTCGTGCACCAGGTCCTTGATGAGATGCCCCACAATGGCGTATGCCACCACCAGCACCAGGGTGGCCGCCATCATCAGGTAAAGGACGTATCGGGGCAGGCGGATGCTGTCCAAGGCGGGGGGCTTGTAGTCCACGTACAGCACCCCGTCCTCCTCAGGGGGAGATTGCAGCAAGTGCCGTGACCCCCATGCCCCCCCGGTGCCGGGGAGCAGGGTGCCCCCCGCCAGGGCCATCGCCAGCTCCCCCCGCACCCCGGCCCCGAGCCACCGAAGCCTCTTCTGCGCAGGGGAGAAGTGGCATCTGGGTCCACAAGGCTCCTCGGTGCTGGCGGCTCACGGGGACAGGGAGGTCCCCATCCCTGGTGGCAGTGCCGCTCACCCGCTGCCGCCAAAGGACAGAGCATCTGCGGGAAGGAGCTTAGTGCCCGCTAATCCAGGCACAGCCCCGGCAGGCTCAGCCTGGGGGGTGACCAGCGGGCTCCGACATGGTTCAGGGTCCCCTGAATCTGCCCCTCTGGCAGCACCACAGGTACCTCTATCCCCCCTGGTAGTGGACAATCGTCCGCAGCTGGAGAACGTGCAAAGGCAGGGATGGGGAGGGACACCCCAAGGCCTCCCCCCCTCCCCTGAGCTTGGTTAAATCCCTCGGCAGGATCCCCCGAGCAGATGGTGTGAAATCCTGGCAGCAGCACCCTGCCCCCGAGGACGTGGTGCCCTCCGAGCCAGGAGGTGATGGATGGAGGGGATGGGTGCTGCAGCCCCATGCTGGGGGTGGTGGGGTGTCCCATGGGGCCCCTTTGCTGCATGGAGTCCAGCCACAGCGAAGCAGAAGCGAGAGGCCATCATCTTCCCGGAGCTTCGCGTTGGCCGCTGCGTGGGGTACCCCGGCGCCCAGCGTTGCTCCTCCGGTGAGGAGCATCTTGCAGAGGGGCACAGAGTGCAAGCACCACCCGAAAGCGATGCCCTCTGCACCAGGATGGTGCAGGGTTTGGCCCAGAGCAGCAGCAGCCTTGAAAAGAAAACCCAAGCCCTTCCCAGGGTGGGTTGGCCAGGGAGGGACGAAGGTGCCCGCAGGGTTTGGTGCCAAGTCAGGGCTCAACACCCAGGCCCTCCTCCACCCCGGCACACGTCCTGGCTCTACTGCACCCAGGTTGCCCCTGGCCAGATCCTGGCCACAAAAATGCCAGTTTCATTCCAATTTGGGCTTTAAAGGCATTTGGGGGAGCGGAGGCAAATGCTGGCGCAGAAAGATTTGGAAACAACCCTGCATCATCCAAGTGACTCACCTGTGGAAACGCCGGAGAACAGCAGAGAGCAAGGCTTGGAGTAGCCGGGGCAATACACAGGGACAAACACACTGGCAAAAAACGCTGGCAGCGTGCCACAGCCCGCATCCTGATAAGCTCCCAGCATGGAGCCAGCAGCTGCCTTTCACCGATAAAGTGGCAAGGGGGAAATGGCATGTCCCACTGCCCTGCCTCATCACCCGCAGGGGATAGAGAAGGGTGCAGAGACACCCCAAAGCTTGGCGGTGCCAGCTGGGTCCTGCCTATCACCCAGAGGCTACAGAGGTTGAGGGAAGGGAGGCAAGAAACCCCGTAACAGCTGCTGACTCTGAAACGGTGTGAAAACATCAGTTTTTTTGTCTCCAGTGCCAAGGAAAAGAGGTTCGGTGGCCCTCACCCCCCGCATCACACACAAGCGACCCCATCCACAACACTCGGGCAAGTAGGTCTGACTTCCAGTAAGCTTGTACAGGTGACCAAAACTGGTCAGGTCTCCAGTAAAATTCCCTTCCATGGGGTCACGAATTGGGCCAGACTGGGCCACAGCTGGGGCTCCCCCCTCCAGCTGTGTCCCTAGGCACCAGAGCCCTGGGGACACCCAGCTGGCCGCAGCAGTGGCTTTAGGGACTAAGAGGATTGAGCCCAGGAGCGACTCACAGGGAGACTTCGGTCAAGGGGAAAAGCACCGTCAGCAGCACACCAGTCCCTGCAGGGCAGCGGGACCCCACCAGCCCCTCTGCTGGGCAGCACCGTGGGGGCTCTGGGGAGCTCCACGGGCAATGTCTGCCCTCCTCCCCAGGCCTGACAGGGCTGTGGGGAGGGGGCGTTTACCCCATGCCATCAGGAACCCCACCCCATGTTCTCTCCTCCCATTACGGTTAGACTCGAACTTAAAGGTCTTTTCCAACCTAAATGACTCTGTTCCATGATTCTATTATGGCAGCCCCGGGGCTCCCCACTGGGGCCCGACCCTGCGGTGTTGGGTGCACCCCACATCTGGGCAAGGGCTAAATCACAGCTCGACTCATGCGGGAGCTCCCCCTGCCAGCGCTTTATTCCCTGCCAGCCCCTCCCCGTGCCCACACTGGGCTGCCCAAGGGGTTTGGGTGCTGGGTGACGGCAGCAGACACCAGCCTCAGCCCTCCCAGGTCTGGTTAAACACGGGGGAAAGTCCGGGCAGGCTCTGCCTCACCCTGTAAGCCCTAATGGCAGCACCGCCGCTCCCTGCAGAAAGAAAAAGCGCAGCCAAATCTTCCAAACCTTGCCATGAAACAACCCCCATCCCAGGGAAAAAGCTGCCGCAAGCACAGCTCTGGCCTGCCCCGACAGGAGAGGCCAAACCCACAGCAGCTCCTCCGCCACAGATGCAAGGAGGGACCCGGCTCGGCACCAGCACCAAGGGCTATTTCGAGGCATCACACTGCTACAACCTACGAGAGCGAGTGCCCAAAGCCAGCCCTGCCCCCCCCAGCAAAGCTCAGGCAGGGAAAGTGGAGCTGTTTCACACCGAGCCGCCACGGCAGCACAAGCCCAGAGCAGCCCCAGGCCCCGCACAGCCGCGACAGGCTCCGACGTGCAGAGCGGAGCCCACCCGGTCCGAGCCCTGAGCCAGGCTGCGGGCAGGCAGTGCTGATCCTGGCAGGGAAAAAGGGGCAGATCCAGGAAATGGGGGGTGGCGAGAGGGAGGGGGACAAGTAGCAGCTCAGCCTGGATCTGGAGGGAGAAGGCAGCTGTAATTGTGCCAGAAAGCAAATCCAGTTCCTCCTCCACCTCCGCCGCGGCAAGGCAGGGATCCATGTCGACGGAGGCGGCCATGACAGCGGGGCCTGTGCCCCCCCCTCAGCCGGGGCTCAGGCGGAGGCCTGCAGCTTGCAGAGCCCGTCGGCGTACTGGAACTGGGTGCCGTTCTCGTACTCGTACATGTCCAGCGCCACCTCGCAGCTCTCCCGCACCACCCGCTCCTCGTCGTGGGCGAAGGCACGCAGGGTCTCCAGGCAGGAGGGGCGGGCGATGGAGCCCAGGGCCTCGGCGCACTCGTGGCGCACCATGGGGCTCTCGGTGCGGCTGCGCAGCGTGGCCGTCAGCTGCGGGACGCAGGCCTCATCCTGCATCTGGCCCAGCACGTAGCCAATCTCATGGCGGAAGAGGGCGCTGCCGGAATGCAGTCCTGCGGGGAAGAGGCGAGAGTGAGCCATCATGGCCCCCAAAGTGCACTGGGATGCTTGGCCGGTGCCCCCCACCAAAAGCTGGGAGAAGACATGGGGCAGGTTGGTCTGGGGGTTAGAGCCAGCGGTCGTCTCCCCAGACCTGTTGGGGCTTCTGGGGAACGGGACAAAACACCTACAGGAAAGGCTGACCCACCCCGTTCCCTGACCCTGCACAGCCGGGGCAGCCCCGGCACTGCAGGCCCGCAGCCATGCCCCAGCGGCGTAGGGAGGCCATCTTGTGACGGTGGCACCCGCCCCCCCAGCAGAGCTGCGGGCACCCTCACCTACCCCGGGTAGCCTGCGCCGCCCACGGGCCCTGCCCCACCGGCACGATCTGCCTGGGGCAGACTGGCAGCACAGCCACAGACTCAAGCCCTCCCGTGCTGCGGGACTGAACAGCCGTAGCGGGAGCTCACAGATCCCCGCACACCTTCTCTCACAGTGCAGAAATTCCCTCGGCTCGTCCCAGATGGCTGGAGAGCCTCGTCCACTTCCCTTGGGCTGGGTCCAAATGGTTCCTGGGCTACGGTCTGCCCCTTCCCCACTCAGGAGTCATTCACTCCCCTCTCCAGAGCTATTCCCAAACCCCAGGACAAGGTTAGCAGCCTCTGACTTTCCAGGACGGGACAGCAGGACCCTGACACCCTGGGGCCAGGTCCCACCCAGAGACACCAGGTCAGACTGGTTGGTCCCAAGCCAACATTACAGACTGTGTCCTCTCCCACCCAAACCCATGGAGAAAGGGGGCCTGGAGAATGGTGAGGGGGCTGTGAAACACCAGAGAGTGACAGAGCGCTTTGCAAAGTGGCTCTTGCAAGCAAGCAGGGGGACAGCAGCTCCAGAAACAAATGTGTGACGAGCTTAAGTGAAGCCCTGCAGCTCTGGCAGCCCTGGATTTGGGAAGGGCCAATCCCAGATTAACCTGTGCAGATTTACAGTGAGAGGAGACTACAGGCAGCCTCACACTGGCCCTTACCATCTGCCAGCGCCAGCACAGCAGCCTGGCCCCCCAGGTTTCGCAGGGCAAACATGGCCCTGTAGCGGTCGAACAGCGTGCGTGACTCATCCAGGAGGGTTTCGCGGAGTTTGGCGACATCCGTCTCCTCAGCAGGGGGAGCAGGATCCACGGAGAGGTAGGGGCTGGCGCCCGGCTCCTGCTTGTTCTCCTGCAGCCACTCCAGCCTCCTCACTGCCAGCTGACACGTCTCCGCCACCTGCAGGGACGGGGACACAGCCTTGGCTGAGGGACAGCACTATATGGCGCTGGGAAGGTGCCCAGGGCTTCCCGGCAGCGGCTGGGTGCCAACACACAGCAAGATGCCGCTCATGGTGTCCCTGTCCCTGCCTCACCCTCCTGGACCAGCAGAGCTGCACCCCAGGGGAAATGACTCCCCCAAGAGCCTCACCTCAACCACGGGATCCTCTGAATAGCGTTTCAGGATGTCCAGCACCTTGGGATTCCCGATAGCACCCAGGGCTTCACCTGAAGGAAGGAGGTGTCAGGATGTTATCAAGGTGCCTACATGAGGAGGAGGACCCTGCTGTGTCCTCCGGCAAAGCCTCGCCCCACTCTGGAGTGGGGACACAAGCCTGACTGACGGATCCTAAATGAGACAGCCAGGCAAATAAACACGGCAGGAGCAAGCCTGGCCAGCAGGAAGGGGAAGGTTTGGCCAACCAGTCCAGCCAGGGCCGGCCAGGGGATGCGGTGAGGTGGTTACACGCCTCAGGAATTTCCAAGCCATGACACCCAAGCAGGATCAGGCCGTAACCAGCCATTTGGTATGGGGGGGAAGCACCTGCAAGTCCCACTTGTGGGCTGGACCCTTCCCTTGCCCCCACAGCCACAGGAGCTGCCGTCATACCCGCCTCGTGCCTGACCATGGGCTCCTGGCCGGTGTCCTCCAGCACCCGGATGAGCACGGGGATGGCCGCTTCGTCCTGCATCTGGCCCAGGCAGTAGGCCAGCTCATGCTTCAGCAGCGCAGAGCCGTCCCCGAAGGCCCGGCTGATCCAGTCCACGGCGGTGCGGCCGCCCAGACTCCGCAGGGTGAAGAGGGCCCGGAACCGGGCGGGCAGGGGCTGGGCCGTGTCCACCAGCGTCCGGCCGATGGCCTCCACCTCCTGCTCGGTCACCATGGCGCCGGGATCCGGTGGCACTCGGGACTCTGGCGGGGGTCCCTCCGGTCACACTCCTGCGGGGG
>NW_010972512.1:126019-128862 GCF_000737465.1 Haliaeetus leucocephalus
GGGGGGGGGGGAGCAAAGGCCAGAGCCGGCCGGTGGGACGGGGAGGGACCTCGGGGGCCCGAGCCACGGGCCTTGACGGGAAACCCCTCCGGAGGGGAGCGAGGACGGACAGGACGCGGGGCTGCGGCGGCTCAGCCCGCTCCCCCCGAGGGCAGCGGCAGGGCCGGAGCTTGCGGATGCCATTTCATTCCAGGCTGGTGCCGGCCCCCCGGCAAGTCACTGCTCTGCCTCTTCCTTCCCTTCCCCTCCCAAGCATGTTTACGCAGCGAGTTTCGTACCTTCAAAGGGGTTTTGCCTTCTTATTTCAAGCCTCCTACTGGTTTCGGCCTGGCGGAGGGGCCTTGGGACAGAGGCGTGATCCCAGGAAAGGGAGACCCAAGCAGCCCTCTCCCTCGCCCAGCCCCGATCCCCGCTTTACTCGTGCAGCACACAACACACCACCAGACCGCTTAAACCCTGGAAGAGAGCAAGGGCACAAAATACATTCCACTGCCTGAAATCACTGCAGCAAAACCAGCACGAGCATGACACAGCCGCCCCCCCCTCCCCACCCCAGGAATGGCCGGCAGCCTTCCTCACTCTGCCAGCAGTCTTCGGCAGAGGCGAGAAGGTGCAGTCCTTCGCCGAACAGCCGGGTGCCGCTGGGCCAACAACATTCGCCGGAGTCTGCGGGAAGTCCATGAGCAAGGACGCGCAGGGCTGCTTCTTCTCACCCCCGGCCCCGTCAGCCCTCCCCGCAGCTCTCGAAGTACTGGCACATCAGCTCGCGCACTTGCTCAGCCCGGCCATCCTCCATGGCGGCAGGTGCGGGCTGGCAGGGCTTGGGCAACTCGGTCGGCTCGGTGCCCTCCAGCCACTCCTCGTTGAAGGGGTTGTCGTGGGCTTCACAGACGTTGTGCAGGATGCAGCAGGCGAGGACGAGGGTGGGCAGCAGCTCCAGGCTGCAGTCGTCGCACTTCAGGAGGATCTGCCAGCGTGCCTTCAGGCGCAGGAAGGCGTTCTCGATCACGCTGTGCGCCCGCTTCAGGCGGTAGTTGAACTGCAGCTGCCGCTGGGTGAGGTTCTCGTCCTCCTGGTAGGGCTTGAGGATCCAGTCTTGCAAGGGGTAGGTGGCATCGCCCAGCAGCACGTACTTCTGCGCCTTCCCCATGAAGTGCTTGGGTGGGTTGGGGCACAGCCGGCCCTCCTTGGCCAGCACCCACAGGCTGGAGCTCTCCAGGACCGCGCTGTTCTCCATGCTGCCGGGGAAAGCGGTGGAGACGTCCCAAAACTGGCCCAGCCCGTCCACGGTGGCCTGCGTCAGGATGGAGTGCCAGCCCTGGCCGTTGCAGTAGTCGGCGCTGAGGCGCAGGGGCGGATGGATGGGGATGTGAAGGCTGTCCAGGGCGCCGATGCAGTGTGGGAAGCCCCAGCGGGTGCGAAAGATGCGCACCATGTTCTCCAGCTCCTTCTCGTTGGGCAGCCGGAGGTAGAGGGGCTTCAGCAGCAAGACGACGGCGTAGCTCACCTCCCGGACGCACGTCTGCACCGTGGAGGGCCCCACGCCGAAGAGCGGGCTGAGAGTCTGGTACTCCACGTTGGTGGCCAAGTGCCACAGGGCCACGGCCACCCTCTTCTCCAGGGGCAGGGTGGGGTGGAAGTGGGCACTGTGCGGAGCCAGTCCAGGCCGCAGCTGGTTGCAGACATAGAAGAAGGTCTCCTTAGACATCCGGAACTTCTCCAGCCAGTCCTGGGGTCCAAACTCCTTCAGGACCACCCGCTCCCACCAGTCTGCGCTCCTGATGCTGGGCCAGGCGCGGGGGTAGAAGTAGCAGCTGGTTCTCCTCCGGCGAGCGATCAGGAGCTGCAGCGTGGCAGGGAGACAAGAGGGGCATGAGACGGCGCTTCCCGGGTCCCCACCCCGCGCTTCACTGGGACCCCCCCCTCCTCTGACAACCACCTAGCTCAAGCGACCTGCTCAAGGCAGGGAGGACACCCAGTGCCATGTGGCCAGCAGTCCCAACCGGCACTACCACCGGGTCAAATTTTCCTGTTCCTGCGAAACCCCATGGCAAAGCCACCAGGCAAGAGTTGTGGCCCTGGACAAGGTGCCCAGGTGCCGCAGACGAGGAGCCTTCCGGAGGAGTCCCCTTTCAGGGCGGCCACTTGCTCTGCGGTTTTATTTTTTAACAGGTATTGCTGGCTTTCCTGCAACCGGGTGAACTGCGGGCTGGGTCATGATTTGAAAGAGGGAGCAAGTGCCTGCGCTCCTGGCCCCTCCACAGGAATTGTTTTTCTGTTACTAAATTCTAAAAAACATCTTTTAGCCGAAAAGAGGCTTTTTTCCCCTTCCTCGGCAACTGCCCAGGGAAGCGGCTTCCCTGCGTTCCCCCCCCAACAGCTTGTCCTCGCTGCCACGTGTCCGCAGGCCCTTCACAGCCCCCATCCTTTGTGTCCCCCACTTTTGATGTCACATCCCTGTGCCCTCCGCATCCCCTGTCCTTTCTGCCTGGGTTCACATCCCATGTCCTTTGTGTCCCCTCGTCCTTCCTTTCCCACAGAGCCCCGTGTTCCCTACCCTTTGTGACCTCCATGTGTGTCCCCCCCTCCGTGTCCTTTGTGTCCCTGTGTTTCGTGTCCCCCATGTCCAGCACCATGTGGCCCTGCAGCCCGTGTCCCCTTGTGACCCCCATGTCCCCCCATCCCTGTACTTTGCGTCCTGCACATCCCCCTATTCCCCATTTTTTGTGTCCCCGTGGCCTGTCCCCCCCCCATCCTTCATTGTCCCCCATATCCAGCACCATGTGGCCCTGCGGCCTGTGTCCCCTTGTTCCTCCCTGCCCCCCCCCGAGCCCCCCCATCCC
>NW_010972512.1:130125-157616 GCF_000737465.1 Haliaeetus leucocephalus
GGCGGCGGCCTCCCGGCCTTTGGGCCTGCCCCGCGGCCGGAGCCGGCGGCGGTTAGCGAGCGGTGCCGGCGTCTCGCCCTCCCGAGGGCCCCTCCCCCGCTCTGGCCGTGGCTCCGTCAGACCGGCGGGACGGGAGTTAGCCCCCGCCGGGTAAGCGGGGGTCCCGGCGCCGCGGACGCCTCTGGAGAGGCCGGGGCCGGCTCGTGCCGCCGTTACTGCGCTGTGCCTTTACCGCTCCCGCGCACCGGGCGCCTTTGCTAACGGACGCCGGTGCGGCCGGAGCCCCCGGGGCTTGCGTAGCCCGAGTCCGCCCGCAGCGGCCCCGGGCTCTTGCCGCAGACCTTTTCTCGGGCCAGGCGTGCCGAGAGCCAGCGGGCAGTGCAGCTCCTGCGTCCTCACCCGTTCTTGCCTTCGTGATCAGATTGATAACGTGAGCGGTGGCCGAGATTTGGGTGGTGTGGGCTCTGGTACTAACGAGAACTACCGAGCGGCGACAGAAACTTTTCTCAGAAGTCACCTGTTTATGCACAGCATGAGTTGGTGACGTGCTGTGGTCCAGCTGATGGCTTTTTGGGTGTCTGAGGGAGCCGAATACCACCGTGTCTTTTGTTAGGGTTTTCTTAATGTGTGGTTGACGTTTTGCAAGTGGAAGCAGGGCGCACGTTCAGCAAGTTACAGGCTTGAAGTCTTAAAAGTCCAAACTGAGCACCCTCCAGGCATGGTGAGAGGGCAGGCATTCTGCTGGTGGAGCCGCTACAGTGTGGCAAGGTCTGTTCGGTCATGTTGGAGTCACCTGTCAAAGGTGTCGTAGGCCTTATTGTGTGGGTAATTGTTTTTTTCCTTGATTTGCAGTTCTCTTGAAGGCGTTATGCTCATTTTCTTGTGAAGTGCTGATTCTTACTGAGTTAGTGTTTTTAATGATGCTAGCCTAGTATTTTATGCCAAAGGCTCTTCACAGAGCAACTCCCCTGCTGGCAACAATATCTCATATTAAAGACTGACTTTTTTTTTTAATACAGAAGCAGAATTTTCTTGGGCTGTTGACTGAAGCTGCTGTGTTTTCTAACTTCTGTGACTTTCCTTTGTGGGTTGACCAGGGCACCATTGCACCTTCAGTAGCTTAAATTTTATGATGAAGCAGACTTTTGAATTGCCTGGCCTTTTCAGTAAAGCTCCGTGGACGAGGCTGCTGCTGAATTTTTAATCTTGGCTTTTAGTGCACTGACTTCTGATAAGGCTTCCGATAAAGTAGATCTTTTATCTAGAGCTGATGCTCTTAGCTCTTTGTACTCCATTTTGAAATGTAAGATAATCGGACGACTGTATTCTGTGAATTTTTGTGGTTTTTTGAAGGGAAACTGAATGTTATTAAAGTTAGTAGGTTTATGAAAAATTGCCATGCTTATCGAGTGTATAAACTACTAGAAAAAAAAAAAAGCCCTGAAGGTTTTGTAAAATGTTACAAAATGCATACAGCAGCCTTTCTCTTGTGCTTCCCTCTACTCCTAAGTAAGTCCTCTTTATGTCTAGGATGCCTAACATGGAAAAACTCCACCCTTATAAAGACCCCCTATCCCTAAGGTCCAAGTACTTCATCCATCCCCGCTTCCTTCTTAGTAAACACTTTGCGGTATGCAGAGTAAATGAGTAAATATCTTCTAGGTAATCACCAAAATGAGCACCATCATATGGTGGTTGATGAGCAGCCAAAAGCAGAACCTCCATTTCTGCTGTCTGTCCAGTGACTTGTCCAAAATATGTGTTTACGTGGGGAAAAACTGCCATCAGGTGACAACAGAAACAGAAGAGCTGCTGCTGCAACCTGCCCTCTGCTTTCTCGGCCAGCTGCCTCCACAGAGGCCAGAAACTGCCAGTAGCTCAGCCCTCATGTCCGAGGGGAGATTGGGTGTTGAGGTAGTACAGAGAAACTGTGTGGTTTTTTTATCACTCCCCCACCTCGTGAGTTGGGAAGGGTAGCTGCATCCAGGCCTATCAGTTTGGCACAGGTTGCATCATGGGCTGAGGTGAAATCTCAGAGCAGAACATGGCGAGGTTAATGCGTATCCCCTCTTTGCCAAGTAGTAACTTGAGGAAATTGTACCCAACTCTTTCCCCAGCATACCTGTTCTCTAGCACCTCCAGAAAGGGGTAGTGTCTCGCGCCCACTCTGCCTGAGTGCAGAGTCACAGCTGGCAGGAACCTGTTGCATTACATTTGCAGGAGCAGCGGAGCAAATGGGAGTAGCAGAACTTGTTCAGCACTTGGTATTTCTCAAGCATGATCTGCCAGAGCTGAACTTGATCTTTCACTCGGCCTTCAGAGCTTTAATCGAGCCTTTGTAACAGCCAGAGAGAAAGAGGTGTTCAAACACTACCTTTAACCCAGGTACCTTTGCTAATTGTCACATCTGCCTCTTATTGCTTTTGCTTTCATAATAGGTCAACCTCTTATGAGACTTTCTGTTAATTAGATGTAGAGATTGCCTTTTGACCCACAGGCAGGAGGTGACACAGAGGTGACCCCTCATTGAGCACGCACTATATTTTAACGTTCTGCGTATTTGCCAGCATATGGCTTCCTGCACTGCTGAAGACTTTGTACTTTATTTCGGATTCCCTGGGAGCAGGCATGGCCCTCCTATTTATGGAGCAGCATGGTGAAAAGATGAAATAATCACTACTTGCAGGCAATAAAAAGGGTTTTAATGGTGATGATTTTCTGAGAAATCACCTGCTAAGTACACAATTGTCATGTCTGCTTAGATAAACCCTGTGCTCCTAACAGACTTCTGTATGCTGCAGTGAGATGTGTATTGAATGAAAACGTCATCTGTGAAGGTAAAGTAACAAACCTACAATTCTCCTAACTTACTAAAAGCTGTCTGAAGCAAACCTGGAACCCCCTCAGCTAGGGGCCTGGCTGCTGCATGGGTACAACAGTGGAGGGAGCTGCCGACTCTTGACAGTCTGATCTCTGTAATTGACCGTCACACTTGTATTTGAGTCTTGAGTTGAACAGTTGAAAATGTACTTGTCTTTTGAGCGCAGTGCTGCAGGCTTGACTCTGTCGGCTTCCCTTCTTTTCTTCCAGTTGTGGAGAGAAGGGGGATTTACGAAGAACACCTATGCTGAAAGCGATGGTAATATCTGAGCATCATCTATGTAGAAAAGGCAGCAATAGCAATGTTCTTGGTAGGCTTCCTGGAGTGTTCCCTGCAGGTGAGGGCTTGCATCTAAGAGCAACGATTTTGTGTATGAAAATCCTGGT
Source organism: Haliaeetus leucocephalus (assembly GCF_000737465.1). Lineage (NCBI taxonomy): Eukaryota > Metazoa > Chordata > Aves > Accipitriformes > Accipitridae > Haliaeetus > Haliaeetus leucocephalus. The sequence continues at coordinate 133,393 of NW_010972512.1, forward strand.
GAAATTTTTTTTTTTTTGTAATGGTGTACTGAGAAGATTTATTAGTGGAGGGGGGGGTGTTTATTTTTTGTAAAGGCTCTTCCAAAGACAGAGATTTTGCTGTTTCTGAAGGTGTTACAACCCTGAGTTTCTGCTGGCACGTGGAAGTCCATGCCATGTCCAGAGCCCTTTGTCATGAATACCTCATCCTTGGCTCACGCAGGCTTCCTGCAGCACTCTGCGACCTGAGCGTCCTAAATTGGTGCCGTTGCCCTGCGGTTTGCTGGTCAGAGTTCCTGTCATCCTGGTAGGACTGTACATTGCTTTGGAAAGGTAGACACAAAGCCTTCAGTTAGCTTCAGAAGCAGGCTTGGAGGGCTGTGGCAAGTCTTGTAGCTTGCCTGTGAGCGCAGGTGGAGGTGCAGTGAGTTGCAGAAAGTCACTTGTCACCTCCAGTCTGAATTACACGTTGGGCCCTTGCCCGTGAGGAAGGGGTGATGTTTTCTGACACCAGAGGTGAAAGGAGGCGCAGATAGCTGTGCATACCGCTCATCTCCTAAGCTTAGTATGCAATTGCAGCATCTCGAGCTTCTATACTACTGTTACAAACTGGGAGGCTAAGTGCAGACAGGAGATGAAAACAGCGTCTTGGCTATGCCTTTGAGCCACTCTGGCTTTCAAATCAAACTTGAATTCAGTTTGTGCCTATTGCTGGTCACCTTAAAGTTGGCATTTTTTGAATAGGGGCATTCTCGAGCTGATGGTAGCAAGCGTATAAAGGGGTTTGTGAGCTCCCTGGGCAGGAAGTGCTTGTTTGCAGGATGCTTTGGAAAGGCAGAAATAACATGGATTTTTGCAGGACCCTCCTTCAGGGAAGACATATTAAGCTCTGAAATACACTGATGCAATATAATGGTTCTTGCAGTAATACAGGGTCTTGGTTTATTGGTGGAGTATTGAATCTCTCTGCAGCCTTCAAGAGTTGAGGCTTAGGGGTGGAGGTCTTGTCTGTCACCATAACACTGAAGTAATTCTGTCATTGCTGTTAATGCGGTTGCTGTGCAATACCTAGCTGTGAACAATCTTCTCTGATGAGTGCGAGGCAGCAAAGTTTGTATTTTGTTTTGAAATAAAGCTTTACCTGCTTCCGTTGTATAGGGAATACTTTTGTAAATGGTTAATTTTATAAATGCTTTTTGCGCTAATACCTTAGTAAATCGTTGGATAAGAAGTTGCATACTTGTAGTTTTAAAAAGGTAAATATTGGTAAAACTTACACAAGGCTTTAACATTTTGTACTACTGCTGTTTTTGAAAGGAGGCTAGTTACTTAAAAGGATTGGTTGTTTGGCATAATGTGTAAACTCTGTTACTCTGGGTTAAATGTGGATGAGCAGTTCTTCAGGTTGGCCAAGCACAGAGGATCTTGCTCCTTGTCAATGTCTGCTTTAGCGCTGTGAAGCTGGCTTTAGTGTTCTGGATGCATTTGTAATAGGCTTCACTATTACATAGCAAAAATGCTGTGTTTTAGCTCCCCTTCCCCCCCACTTAACAGCTTGTTCAAAAGTCTGGGAAATAGAAGAATCCATAGCTAGAAATGCTCTTACAATACTCCAGGTTGAGGTGGAGGTGCTGCTTACTAAAGCAGGAGAAAACGTCTGCCCTTTGGGGCCAAGTTAGTTTTTTGTCATCTTGGTGAGCCAAACTGGCATGTGCCATGGGCCGGAGCTGGCACAAAGGGGTGCAGGGCTCCTTAGCTGGCATGGATAGGTGGACTACCATTTCTGTTGCCAGCTGAGATCTTTAACTTGTTGGTTTGCAAGTGTTGCCAAGTAATAGGTTTTAGATGAATCATTGGAAGATGAAAACTTGGGACTTTGGGGAACCAGGACATCTGGGTTTGATTTCAAATCCTGCTGCTCATGACTTAAAGGACTAAGTACTTGTTTGCTCCATCCTTTTCCCCTTGGTAAATTATGGGGCTCTTCCTGAGAGCTTATAAATATTCAGCACCTGAATAATGACATGTTTTTACCTCAAAACCTGTGCCAGGCCAAAAGAGAAGGTAGCATCTCTGGTTTTGGGTAGGCTCTTGCTAACTCTAAATTTTGGGGCTGTTTGGGGCTTAGTAGTAAATAAGACCCAAACAACCCTTTTCAGGCTTCAGATGCTTCAAAACCAAGGATTAATATTACATTAATTGTATTTGAATTACCAAGACATCCTCTACCCCTTTTGTCCCTGTCTAAATTTGGAAATACATTCAGTTTTTACATTTAAAAGTTCTCCTGCCTTTGGTATTCTCAGAATCTCTCCCTTTCATCAGCACCTCTAATGTTTAACACTTACCCAATTACCTTCCAGTCTGAAGAAGGGCACGAATGATTTCTAGAACAAAAAAGGGTCAGGGATTGTCCAGCTCTTGCTCTGCTTGGGTAGGCCACTACTTGAATTGACAGAGCCAACACAGCCTACGTTTGCTACCCCAACTTCAAGACTTGCTAAAAATCCAAATAGGCACAGGCTGCCTCTCAAACAACAGAGAAACAATTTTGCAAAATAACTGCATTCATTTCCCTGCCAACCCTGGCATTCTGCATGCTGGCTTATTAAAAACAGATCCCTACCAAGAAAAAACATTTAAGTATTTGAATACATTAAGGTTGGGTCAAGAAAAAGAACAGAACGCACTGGTTCAGTACCCTAACTTTGCCTAGAAGTATTGTTCTAAAAGTAATATGAACTGTGATAAAATCCAGCCAATTCAGAGATAGGACATAAGGTGCATGAGGCAAATACAGTCAGAATACAAATTCTTCCCTAGGAAGCAAAAAAACCTCCACTAAACCCCACCTTTCTTCTCTAAGCATGAACTACATAATTGGTAACAGAATAATATCCAAGAAGAGTATGTAACATATAGCTCCTGGAGATCTTTTATTTCTTCAACTGAAAGAGAACTTACAGTGCACATACTCCCAGTCCTTATGGCAAATCCTTTCTTACTTGCTTCAGGGGAAATGGAAAACCCACCCACTTCCCACAAACAAATTTAAGGTTAGCAAGGGCCTACCCAAAACCAGAGATGCTACCTTCTCTTTGGGCCTGTATTCAGTAGCACAGGTTTTGAGGTAAAAACATGTCATTATTCAGGTACTGAATATTTATTGCCATGTTCTCTTCTGTTATTAGCTCTGTGTATGCTATATTTCTGATTAGAAGTTGTAATTGAAATTTGTACAGATGGGAACTCAAATGAAAAGCTCTAAAAGCAAATGTGTTTCATATCCAGATTTAAAAATGTCACGTTGCTGTATAACTGGATCTAGATCTCTCACGAATACTGTGCTGAGCTGTTTTGGGAAGACACTTGAAATGTGTGGTGTTCCCCAGCTGAATCACGCTCCTCATGTGGGTTCTGCAAGCTTTTCTCTCTTATTCATGGTGTTAAAACACAAAACAAACAGAAAAAAAAGGGGGGGGGGGGGCATTTTGTTGAAATGCTTGGTTTGAGAGGTTCTGTTAACCTCTAAGGTAGATTTGGTACATCACGGGTAGGTGAGGATAGTGGTAAGTACACTAGAAAATGAAGGAGTGTTTGACATGGGATGCACTGATTTTTTTCATTTTTTTTAAACTTCCTTTGTCAATAACATCGCAGACTTTTCTAACTTTTCACTTACCATAATGCCATCTCAGACTCTTCACTTCATTTGGTGGAAGCTGATTAGTGTTAAATTTGGTAGCTTTCTCCAGTTTTGCCTCTGAAAGAACATATGGGAGAAATGTAATAAATTAAAAAAGAAAAAAGCTTGGGGGAGGAGGTGGCAGAGGTAAGCAGGTGTAGTCAGAAACAGCTTGGCACGATCTATTTCAGGGATGCTCCTGTAAAAGTGTTGGCATGCTTAATGGCAAGGAAGAAAAGGCCTCTGCATTTCAGCATTTGTAAGAAGTCCAAGTTTCGGTACTAACAAATGGCTTAGATCAAAGGAAAGTAGCTCTGCTAGCTAACAGATGACTGTAGTCCAGAGTTTGTGTGCTTTATCTTGCTTTGAAGCTGCTAATTTCATAGAATATTATAATACTTAATCACATCTCACTGGATTACAGTATGTGCTGCTGTACCCCTCTTAGCTTGGTAACTTGCCTCTAATTTTTAATGGTAAACCCTGGGTAGGTTTTCTGTTCTTGGAAGTAAACCTTTTCACAGCAAACCTTACCCGCTGGTGGAGGAAGCTGAAGGCAGTTTGTGGCAGGCCCTGAGCGTGGCAGTGTGTAGCTTGTCCCTGGACAGCTTTCTCCCAGCACAGCCGTTTGTGTGCAGTTGCCTCCTGGATTTTGCCACAAGTTTGTATCTCGAGGCAACTCTGTTTCTGTAGCTGGGACTCTGGCCAGATGCAGGAGTAAATGTTTATACAGTAACAGGGAATCAAAATCCCTTTACATTCTGCATGGCTTCCAGATGCCTGTGTATTGTGGGGATTTTTTTGTGTGGTGTGTGTGTTAGATTCCACCTTTCCCTTTGGAGATGTTTATCTTGGGTTAAAAGACCACCTTGGCACGTCTCTTCTGGCTTTGGCATTTTTGTGTCGGTATGAGCTGTGGACAAAGCATGAGGTGTGTGTGAGTTGGGGAAGTTGGGCACTAACGATGTGGATCCATGCCCTTCAGAGTTCGGAGAAGGGCTGTGACTACATATCCTCGCTGAAGTGTTAGCTAATTTTTTTTATTGATGCATGGTGTAATCTAGCCAGCCAAATCTAGGCTATGAAGCAGCCCTGTCCTAAAGCATATGCTTGAAAGATGCTTAACATTGCTTATAGACTGTGTAGCCATAAGTGAGCTAGCTTTATGCTAGCCAAGAGGAATATTTGGGACAGCACCGACATCAGACATTGAATGTTAACCCAGGGGGCTACCTAGTCCACAGCTACCTGTGTTCCTGCAGTGTGTGATACTAAGTCTGCAGTGCTTCTAACATGGCTAAAAGTATCCCAACCAGCTTCAGCGTAGTGGTGTGTGCTGCTGTCATGCCTCTGGCCTGACGTATGGATCTGGCTGTGGTGGGATAGGCTGTAGGTGTCTGTTTTTTCCATGCCCAGGTACTGAAGGGTTGCTAAACTGTGCTGCTGCAGTTCATGTGAACAGGCTGGGTTTGAATATCACAGTCTCTGCTCCAGTTGTGCTGGTTGCCTGCTGAGGTCCTGTCAGACACAAAATGCTGGTTGCCTGCTCATGTGAATCAGCAACCAAGGGCAATAATACAGAAGAACGCTTTCATTAGCAGCCCTGTGCTGTGCTGTATCACAAGCTTGATACCAATGCTCTGGATAGGAAAAGTGGTCTCAAGTTTAAAGAACAGGCTTAGGAGATTCTGAAGGAGCTGCTTCTATGGGAAGGGGTATAATATTTTGGTGTTTTTCTTCCCCTGTCTGTTGCAGCAGACTAATTGCTGATTGGACTTCATGAACATAAACTCCTGAGCCTGCTGAAGTTCCCAGCCCCTCTGCTTTCCACCATGGACCAGGATTATGAGAGACGTCTCCTACGCCAAATCAACATCCAGAATGAAAACACAATGCCATGTGTAAGTACGAATGGGCTATACTAAATGGTCTTAGTCTGACTGTTAAATTGTTGTCTGTCTTGCCTGTGACTGTTTTCACTTGAGCTCTTGAAAGATATGGGACCTCTTTGAAGCAGACCTTAGTCTTTTGTTGGGCTGTGAGCAGGTGTGACTTCCTGAGCTGCTCTAGGAATAACTGAACAACTTGACTTCAACAAAGCTTTTGAATATATTAACTCAGTTCAGGTTGCAAAAAGGAATTAAGATATTTTTATATAGCTCAGTAATGCCTTTTTACTAAATAATCTCAGTAAGTATATGTGGAACATAGAAAGTTGGGGTCTAACAAACAAATAAACCAACTACAGGGTTTGACGAGATAGAGTGAGTCCAGCGGAGGCCACCAAGATAGTTGGGGGGCTGGAGCAGGAAGATGCTGAGACCTGTGTTGCTCAGCCTGGAGGAGATGAGGCTCAGGAGGGGTGAAATTGTCGCTTTCAACTAGCTGGTGGGTGGTGATGGAGAAAATGGACTCAGACTCTCTTCAGAGGTATACAGTGGAAGGGTTAGAGGCAATGGATGCAAGCTGCAACAGGCGAAATTCCAGTTAGATATTAGGAAAAAATGTTCACAGTGTGGGCATCCAAACACTGCAGCAAGGAACTTTTGGGGTCATTGTCCTTGGAGGTACTGAGAACTCAACTGGGTGAGGCAATGACCTTCAATGTAACTTTGAAATTAGCCTTGTTCTGAGCTGGGGTCCTTTCCAACATAAATTATTCTATGAAAAAGAATGTGACTGCAGTTGAGGAGTCTGCTGCTCACCCTGCAAGCAGTCTGCCCCACTCCAGCCTTCCATGTGTTTGCCTTGACAATGTCAGCTTCAGAAGGAGCAGTGAGAAAGAGGCTGTTTAATTGCTTCTTTTGACAGGCGTTCCTGTGACAGTTGGACTCTGACGTGCTTACTAGTTCTGTTAAGGGGATAAACTGATGCTTGGCTTTTCTGCTTAGGCATATTCAGCTTTGACAAGGCTTCGTTGATGTTTTTCAGACCCCTGCTGTGATCAACAATTGTTGGGGTGTGTGTGTGTGTCTTATTCTTCAATTCAGGTGGCAGAGATGAGAAGAACCCTGACGCCTTCCAATTCTCCGATGTCTTCTCCCAGTAAGCATGGTGACAGATTCATTCCCTCAAGAGCTGGGGCCAACTGGAGCATCAACTTCCACAGAATAAATGTAAGTTTTGCTCCGTTCTTCTACAGCTCAGTCTTGGAACTGAGGAAATGGTGCATTTTGTTTTGGTTGGCATAATTGCTCTGCTTATCTTCTGCACCATGGTCTTCTGCCCCAAAAGAGTTCCTTTGAATGCATGTCTTCAAACAGGCTGCCCCTGTTGTCCAGGAGACTTCTTCGTTTGTTACCTTAACATATATCATGAGGTTTCTGTATGGTGATAACATGTTTCTCCCTTTCAGGAAAATGAAAAATCTCCAAGTCAAAACAGAAAAGCAAAGGATGCTACATCGGACAATGGCAAAGGTGAGACCACCTTTCTACCACTTGTTCACTTGTGCCACACCTGTAGCTTTTATTTCAAACTGTTGGCAAGTTTGGAAATCAAGGCAACACTGGCACTTTCATGCTTATGCAAAAACTCATGCTGCTGTTTTAGGAAATGACTGCATCGTGCAAGTGAATACCAGGTCACCTCAATAGGCTTCTGACAAGCGTCTGGGAAGCAAGAGGCTATTTGTATCTCTTGACTTATTGTGCCATGGAAGCACTTCCCTGATGGAGTGGAAGGAGGGGAAGCTTGCTGCTAATCTTGATTCCAGACTGGGGGCCCAGGCTTATTAAGAGGCCCTGCAAATGTACAAGTCAGGCAGACGTGATCCTGCCACTCCCTGCAGAGCTGTTTGCAGCTTCAGAGTCCCCTGCCTAAGTGCTTGTTTGGGTTCACAGATGGTCTTGCTTACTCTGCCTTGCTGAAGAATGAACTCTTAGGAGCAGGGATTGAGAAGGTGCAAGACCCACAGACGGAAGACAGGAGGCTTCAGCCGTCCACCCCGGAGAAGAAGTCTCTTTTCACTGTGAGTTGCTTACTTTGCATTAAAACCAATGGAGGTTGCACGTGTGCGTCACAGCAGCAAAACACACAGTTCTGCCAGGTTGCTAGTGCAAGTGAGTTAGCGTTGTGGCTTGACTAAGATAAGCTGTTGATAACAAAATTTGGTGGCCTGTAAACAGAACATAATTATCTGCAGCAAGCTACGTACTTCCCATTTCTGTACTGGCAGGGAAGCTGAGTTGGAACCAAGCTTTTTTGGACAGTGTGGTAAATCACCAAATCGAGCTTTTGGACTTTGGTGGAGATGAGGTTTTTTTGTATGGTTGTGGAGCACCTGGAGAAGGGAGGAACTGAAAAGTCTGGAAAATCTGACTGTGTGTGTTGAAGTTAGCTAGGCATTGGGCACCAGTGTGCATTGTTAGTGATCCCCTAGGTCTTGGGCGTGATGGGGTTCTTACTAGATGTGTTTTCTTTATGCAGTATTCGCTCAGCACAAAACGCTCTAGTCCAGATGATGGCAATGAGGTCTCACCGTATTCCCTGTCTCCTGTCAGCAACAAAAGGTAACACTAATTCTCCACAGACTGCAGGAAGAGAAGGTTGGGACAGAAAATTCAGTGAGGTTCTCTAGGGCTTCTTTCTAAGGCACCCAGGATTGCAATGTGAATTGGTTTTGGAAATCTGGGGAGATAACAAGTAGGGACAGTCAAGTTCCAAGAATTTCTGCAGGTGCCTAACCTGCCTAGATACTTAATATGTCTTGGCCAGCTTTCAGTAGTCAGTTTACCTTTTTGCTCCCTACCTCCTTTATAGAAGCAGAACCTAATTCCTTCCAGTCTCACCTGCTGGAAAGAATTTTGCGACCTCTGTGTCTGTGCATTTCTATAGAAAAGCAGGTACACTTTAAAGAGCGGCTACATCTGTGTCTACCATCTGCCATAACGTATAAGATCCTGTAGTTGTTTTTGTATCTGTTCTTGTAAATAGTCAGAAGCTGCTAAGATCACCTCGAAAACCAACTCGGAAAATCTCAAAGATTCCTTTCAAAGTGCTGGATGCCCCAGAGTTGCAGGATGACTTCTACCTGAACCTGGTGGACTGGTCCTCTCTTAATGTCCTCAGCGTTGGCCTTGGGACTTGTGTTTACCTATGGAGCGCTTGTACTAGCCAGGTGAGTGATCATCAGTGTCTGGAGAGTGAAGTACCTGTTGCCATGGGTCTCTTCCAGTTGTAGCATCTTTCAGAGCTATGGAATGTGCTGTGTGAGGGATTCAGCACTTGTAATGCTCTGTCCCAAACTAGGTACTAGTCTGTGAGACAGCTAACGGTGTAGTATGACAATAACAAGTGTTTCTTATTGCATTCTGTCCTACTTTCAAGGTAACCCGACTGTGTGATCTCTCTGTGGAAGGAGATTCTGTAACATCTGTGGGCTGGTCAGAACGGGTCAGTATAACGTTGTCAACAATGATAGCTGAAATGCTTGTAATTTAGACACTATCATTGTAGCTGTACAGCTCTTCCTCACAGGCTTTAACTTCTTGGGCCACTTTCCCGTATTTCCCCAAACTCCCTGTATGCATCACAACTGAAATGTGATGTCCTGTCTGCACTATTTTTCTCTGCTAAATGAGAGGGGATAGAGAGCAACCTCTTGTATCTTGAGGTTCTCAAGGCATTTGCTAAGAGGTGTGGGAGGGAGAAGGAGCCAGTTTGTTTCTCCAACTCTTGACAATAAAATGTTACAATAAATATGTTCCAGCCAGGCTGCTTGGCCCTCTCAGTAGGGAAAAGATGTAAGATGGAAGAACTCTGAATGCTTTCCATCTTGTGGGATTTATCTCAAGTCTCTTCCTCAGCTTCTAGCTTTTGTTTTATGTCTGCCTCGACTGGCCTTACTGATCATGGTTTTCTGTTTGTCTAGGGGAACTTGGTAGCTGTTGGCACTCACAAGGGCTTTGTACAGATCTGGGATGCAGCTGCAGGAAAAAAGCTCTCCATGCTAGAGGGGCACACAGCCAGAGTTGGTAAGGAGGTGGGAGGCAGAGGTTTCACATGGTTTGTTTCTTCATGACTGAACTTTTTCCTTGTAAGCAAGGGATCTACTTGAAACAGCAGAACTTAAAAAGTACCAGAATTTATATTTATCCCCTGCTATATCTTGAGCAGTCTTCAAAATATTATCATCTAGTAGTTGTGGTGTTCTGATCTTGGGTGTGGTGGTGTTTGAGTACTGCAGCAGGTGTTTCCTCCATGTCTGAGGCATTTTAGGTTTGGTTACAACATCTTTTTTCAGTGCCACTGGCTTCCGGTTTCAGCCCTGCAGGCAGGCTGCTTTACACTGAGATTTCCAGTTCCCTTATTCTGCGGGGTTCATTTCTTTTTTGCTCAGAGGCGTTATGAATCTGAATGCTGGAGTGAGATTTGGGAAGTCAAGGCACCTTCCAAGTTCTATTTCTGTGCTTTACTGCACTGTGAAATGGCATTAGTGATACCTTCAGTAAGTTCGTGCAGGTTAATCTTTCTTTGTATGCTATTCTAGGACTTCAGACAGTGGATATAAGGGAGGTCCCTAAGCACTGATTTTTTTTGTTGTTGTTGTTAAAACCTTGGCAACTGTGGTGGCTGTGTTCTGCCTACCTGTTTGCACAGGACTCCCACAACATACTCTTATGCTCTGCCTGCGTTACAGGTGCCTTGGCATGGAACGCAGACCAGCTCTCTTCTGGAAGTCGAGACAGGATGATCCTTCAGAGGGACATACGCACCCCACCCCTCCAGTCTGAGCGGCGGCTCCAGGGCCACAGGCAGGAGGTCTGTGGGCTCAAATGGTCTACAGACCACCAGCTCCTGGCCTCTGGAGGAAATGATAATAAGGTATAGTACTTCCAAGGAGTCATGTGAAGCATAATGTCTCTAGGTCTTCACCAAGAAATGTCTGACCCCCTTTCTTTAAAGATATTCGGCCTCTCTGAGATGGGCTTTTGTTTCAGTTGTTGGACTGTGTCGAAGCATAAATCATGCTAAGCTTGTACTCGGTCTCCTCTCTCTAATGAAATTAAAAAGGCAGATTTAATTTTGCTTCTGTATTTGGCTAATTAAATCTATAGCTTTACTCAGGCGTTTGAGTTCAACAAAGCTACTGCTGAGCTGTACTTCCTGACTTTGTTTAGGTAGCATCCAGTCAAGTTTGTTGCAATAATGTTTATGTATGCAGAAGGAAATGGTGTTTAGAGCTATCTAAGTTCTAATACCTGTAACGCAGGCTTGTAGTTCACTGAGCACCATATGGAAGAAGCATCTGTTACAGAGAAGCAGTGTTCAGAGCCCTTTGGAGTGGGTTGCTAGGTAGTGAATTTGCCCAGTGTCTGCGTGACAGCGTGCTTGTACAGAGTTCCTCCTGCTCAGAATAACTTCTAATGAACTTGAGCGTATTTCTAAATGTGTTCTGGAATAATACAGCCATAAAGACAAAAGAAGGGTTTAAGTTCATGTTCAGTGACACTGTGTCTTTGGCTTCATAAGCTTACCTTAAGGACTGTTAGCTTCCTTGTGGCCCAGTGGTAGAATGGCTCCTCAGTTGAGTGTGGTGGCAGGGTGGGACTGACTTCAGGGCTGCAAGTGCAGAGTGGAGATGCATGTGCTTGGGCAGAGCTGTGGGAAATCATCTTGTTGCCCAACTGCTCTCATCAGTCCCGGCGCAACATTGTGGCTTGTGGGTGTTGGGGACACATGACTGCAGCACAAATTTGATCACCTCTCTCCTCTTTGCCAGCTCCTTGTCTGGAATCACTCCAGCCTGAGTCCTGTCCAACAATACACAGAGCATCTTGCAGCAGTAAAAGCTATTGCCTGGTCTCCACACCAGCATGGACTCCTTGCCTCTGGCGGTGGGACAGCTGACCGTTGCATACGCTTCTGGAACACGCTTACCGGGCAGCCTTTGCAGTGCATCGACACTGGGTCGCAAGTGTGCAACCTGGCCTGGTCGAAACACGCCAACGAGCTAGTAAGTTCCTCCCTGTGCAGTCCTGCTCCTGAGCTGTCTTGTGTTAGGAAGCATGATGCATATTTCCCTCTCCCCTTTCAGGTGAGTACCCATGGATACTCGCAGAACCAGATCCTCGTCTGGAAATACCCCTCGTTAACTCAAGTAGCAAAGCTAACAGGGCACTCGTACCGAGTCTTATATCTGGTAAGCAATGGCCACATCTCCGAAAAGTTCTGTAGCTGCTCATCTGGCTGTGCATATGCTGAGATAAGACCCAAAGCTGCAGTGCCAGTGGCACTGTAAGCTGCCTGTAGTCTGGGCGGAGATATGAACGCTGCCCTAGAAGCAATGAAAAACACTCTGTGTCTGGTTTCCTTGCCTGCAAGGGATACTTTGATTTGCTGCTATGGAAATGTGAGGCTTTATTAATGAATAGCAGAGCCTGCCAAAACTCTTCTGAGGAAGCACAAGCATCTCTTCTTCTTCCCTTAAGACTTGCACGCTTTTTCACTGGTGACTGCCAGCAGGGGAAGAATTTGATGCTTTCAGTCCTCCTAATTTGTCATTAAAATGTTTGGTGCAGTTAATCCACATTGATCTCGTACCTGCTTTGTTACTGTTACGTAGGGCTTTCAGCGGGTTCATAACTGAGATGATAAATGTGCTGATAACTGTTTTGTGAGGTAGATTCCAATGTAAGTGACTAATAGAGCTGGCAAATGCCAGTCATATCACACTTCCCGCCTTAACGCATATTTATAATCTGGAGAGGAATAGCCTCAATTACAAATGGCTTGGATTTCTTAACACAAGAATCCTTTTTATGATTATTCCACCCATGTGTTCCATAGCTGCATAAGTAAGATGCAAGTGCTCGAATTGGCACCTACTGAGACTGAATAAGGCACATGAAAGCAGAGGTAGTTGTTTGGTTTCTCACTGCCAGCCAAGTAGGAAGGAGAGTTGAATATCTCTCATGCATTCCAATGAAGATTTGTTTTCAACCTCAAAAATGTAACAGATGCTAAAGGTTGCTCTCTCTTGGCCTTAGGCAATGTCCCCTGATGGGGAGGCCATAGTTACAGGAGCTGGAGACGAAACCTTGCGCTTCTGGAACGTCTTCAGTAAAACCCGCTCAACAAAGGTAAGGATGCATTGTGTGGATGGCTGCAGCTGTGTCCTGCAGGAGGCTCAGCCTTTGGGGGTGAATTCAGTCCAAGTTTGTTCTGCTGCCTTGCCTCTGATCTCTTCACCATATCCTGCAGATCGAGGGCTGGATGCAGCGAAGGGTTAAACTTTGCTGAAATATAAAGGGATTTGTAGTCATCCAATGATATAAAAGGTTGCCTCTCTGCGCCCCAGGCAGTGTGGCACAACGTCCTTCTGGCTGTTACAGGGCTACTGAACGTAGCAGCATTTCAGGGAGCTCACCCCAAGCCCACCATCTTCCCTGCTAGCATGCTGCTATGAACTGACCTGGTCCTCAGAGATTATTATCCCCTAGCTCCTTAGGAAACTGCTTAAAATGGTGGCTTGGATGGAAAAGGGATCGTGGATGCTGCCACTGACAACTCACCATCACGGAAAGCAGGTTGTGCCAGATGCTCTGAGAGCTTTTCTGGGTGTCTGGCAGAGGCAGTGGACAATGGCAGAGAGATCTTAAGGAATGAGCTTCAGGGAGTTGGTGTTGCTCACTGCTGCATGTCCCCCTGGTTTCTGATGGCTCTGGGGTACGGCTTTGTGCAAAGCTGTGGGAGTGGCACGCTTGCCTGCCGTGCTCCTTGTTAGCAGTTGGAAAAAACCCATGGGAATATTTATGGTATTGGACTTTGAATGGTGAGCTCAGATCATGCCCTGAGCTAGAGATACCTCACCAGATTAGCAGTTGGGTTTTTTGGGGGTTTTTGTTTGTTTGCTTGCTTGTTTTTTTTAAAAAAGGCAGTCTGCAGCACAATTGTGGACTACTTAGAACCTGCTTTGTCTTTTCTTGTCAGGAGTCTGTATCCGTTCTCAACCTCTTTACCAGGATACGATAAACCCCATAAACTGTGACCCAGGAGACTACAGCCTGACATACCAGGATAAAACCACTACCTTGGTGTGCATGGAACCCCAAACGATCAGCCAGAAGGGGAGGGAGTGCCAGTGGGACTGGAGGACGGACCCAACAGATGCTAATTAAATACATGCTTGTGAACCATGCTGGGCAGCATTTGGGATGGGGTTGGGGAGGGGAGGGAACTGCCAAAGGTTTATGGATTCATCCTTCATAAAGGGAAACGGGTACAAGAGAAATGTTAAACCAGCATCCTCCCACCCTCATGTTGCATACTGGAGAAAACATGTATGACATGGATTGTTGAGACCGGACCAAGGCCATCCCAGCTGCTGTGTTGTCCCCTCTTGGGAGAGATGAGAGTATCTTTGCCTATGTGGGAACAGGTTTAACGTGCTGCTCTGGGTCCCCCTGTTCTTGGATGGACATCTTTGGAGGTAGGAGCCAGCCAGACTAGTTCAATACAACTGGTGCAAGGTGGCTAGGCTCCAGGCTGGGCGTTAGCCTCTCTGATTATCTAAGGGCATTTTTTGTAGCCTGGTATCCCCATTACATGAAGAAACTGGAGAACTGCTTATTTTCCGTTTTTTTTGTTTGTTTGTTTGATTGGTTGGTTTTTTTCCCCAATAGGTACTGTAGTACTTGATACAATCATTCCTGTAAGACAGCTTGATTTTTTGGCATGCTTGACAGCTGCCTTCAAACATACATTTTTGGGCTCTAAACTTTGGAGGAGACTTGAAGAGGCTCCACCTCTGAGGGAGCACATTCAGAAAGTTCTGAAATTGCTATTGCATGTTCTGGGCTGATCCTTTTAGTTAACAGAAAGGAAAAACAATGGCTTTAAAAAAGAAAAATACCAACCAACAACCACCGTGCATGTGGAGCTTCCCACAGTGCCATTTGTGGCAGGCTGGTTGCTCTGGAGTCTTCCTGAGGACAAAAGCAGTTGAGATGCGTTTGAGAAACAAAACGACTCATGTGGATCTGTCTTTTGGAGAGAGCATGGCCTCTTCTGGCTGGAAGGGGGGAAACACCACGTCTGGGCGAGAGGGGGGGTTCTTTCTCTAAAGCAAGGAAGAAGTGTTGCTGTTTTTTATCTCCAAGTCAAAGCCAGGGACCTGTTGTTGTTGGGTTTTTGTTTTTGTTTTTGTTTTGTTTTGTTTTTTTAAGTTGTCTGGGAAGAGAGTGCCTGCTTGTGTGTTTGGAGCCTGCGTGATGAGTGCCGTGGGATGTGACGCAAAGCACTTGTGTGTATGTGTTGCTTTTAATTTAAAGAGAAGCTGTTACGCTCGCAGCAGCCTGTTCCTGTCTTACTTTGTACATGTGCCAATGCTCTCCCTGCTGTGCGCCTGCCTCCTGCCTGCCTCCTGCCCTCTCTCTAGTGCACTGGGATGTGAGTGCTGTTTCCTGTTCGCCTTTGGATTTTCCTGGCTGTGTATATAGACCTTGACCTGTTCTCTGTAGAGTGTATAGGCAATACTTTTCTCTCTTCCCCCCCCCCCGCTTTTTTTTTTCTTCTTTCCCTGAAACCAGACTGTACGGGTGGTGGTGGGAATATGATTGTCTCTCCCCAGTGCCACTGGTATCCTTAGGGCGAGCTTCTGAGGTGTAGGAAGGCTGGTGGGGAGAGAGGCAGTGAGGTGCCATTCTGTTCACCACAGCCTTGACCGCGTGTGCCGTTACACCAGTGCCTGGATCAGGCTCTGGGTGCTACCTCTGTGTGTCGCAGGTACGTGGAGGCACTCGTGAGGAGCTCGTGTTCCGGGAGCTTGCCGCTCCTTAGCAGTCTGGCAGCACTGAGCCTCCAAAGCCCAAACTGGCAGCTACATAGTCATCTTACAGCCTCGGTTGCCTCCAAAATGTAATTTCAATGTAATTTCTGAAATGTGGTTTCAACACAACTACTTTATTGTCGTTCTTGCTGCAGGAGCATGGGGCTTTGTTTAAAAATCGTCTGATGGCCTCCTAGCCCTCTCTTCTTGCTTGTTATATTCACTGGCACAGTTAAACTTCATCATGTGGAAGGAGCACCGCAAAGCACTGAGGAGTTGTTAAAATTCAGTCAGATCATTAAGTTGGCAAGCAGGTTTGAAGTAAAAGGCCACCCGCAGCAAGATGTGGTCTGTCACAGGTGTCTGTCCTGTTGGGCAGCAGAGCCCAGGGACGGGGTGTTTACACCAGAGCTGGAGGTGGTTGGTAGCTGCTGCTGTGGACTTTCTTGTCTGTTGTGGATAGTCTGCTGCCTAAATCCCAACATGCAGACCCCCAGGAGATGCTGGTTTCTCCAGGAAGAAATAGATGATTGCGGGGGGGGGGGGGACACACAAGGTCTCAGCCGTGGGGTGGTTTCACACTGGTTTGTGCCCATTCTGGAGCAGGAGGAGGAGAAGGGAGCCGGGCACTCCAGCCGCGGCGTGGAGCAGCATGGGGCAAGCGTGGCAGCTGCCCTGGCACTCCTGCAGGGATGGTGGATAGAGGGCTGGCCTTGCTTCTCGCCCCACGACATGGGTGCTTTCCCCAGAGGAGTCCCAGGAGCTGCTGGGGCAGTGGGCAGCGCTGTCTGGGCATGCATGGTGTGTGCTGCATCCGCAGCTTGGTGCTCCTTGCTCTGCCAGCATCCAGCTGCACCCCCAGGTGCTGGGGGGGAGGGGGAACATGGCCCCTTGTTGCTCTGTCCCTGCATCGCACTCCTCTCTTGCCAGGGACTTTTACAAACCACATCTCCCACTTTTCTCACTTTGGAGCTGCTTTGGGAGCAAGTTGGCTCATTGCAACTTCTCCCATCATGCTTGGCAGGGAGGGCTAGTGATTTCCAAGCCATGGCTGATCTGCGGCTGAGCGAATTGGCTAACGAGCATGGCGAGAACGAGCTGTTCAGATTGACTTAGCTGTTCAGGCATGGCACAAGCTCCTTCCTCCACCCCGCTCGCAGCTGCCAAGGCAGGAGTGGAGTTCCCAGAAGTGCTCTCTGCAGGTCTTCCACTGCAAGGGTGTGTGTTGGTGGCTGGGTGTGTGCGTCTCGGCTCATGCTGGCGAGCGGTGTGATTGCTGTCGGCTGGCTGGAGTGTGCTGCGGTGTGTTAAATAGGGAAAAGAACAAAGCTAATGTAAGCTTCTGTTTTCAGTGTGTGACCTGCAAGTGCTGAACCGTGCGGGTGGGTTGAGCAAAGGGTCCTCCCAGAGTTTGTGTGATAAAGTCTGCGACCTTGTGGCATTGTTATATATAAGGCATCATATGGTGGGGAAAAAAAAAAAAATAGAGCGTTGTAACTTTTCCATGTAAAGCAATCTAACTGGCATTAAACAAGTTGTGAATTTATGTCTCTCGGGCTTGACGGCTCCACTTTGCTTTTCCACAGTGAGGTGAGGGGTGCAGCAAGTCCCCAGGCCCTCTGGAGCTGCCCTCCGGGCTTCAGAGGCCCTGGGGTCCCCCAGCAGCTTCCCTTGGTGCTGGAAGTGGCAGCTTTCTCAGCGCAAATCTTGCCTGCAGTTTATTGCTCCCGCCTGCCTGCTCCTGTTTGCTTTCCCACTGCTGGAAAAGCAGGGAGGTGCAGCCCCAGCCCTCCCTGCCCTGTCCCTGTTCCCCTCTGCGGGCCAGGAAGGGATCAAAGGTCCCCCTGCCCTGGCGCAGACCCCCACGGCCTCCCCTGCCTTGGTGTGGGGCAGTTGCCAGGTGCCAGTTCCGGCACTGTTTGCGCCAGGGCGGCTGCGGTGAGGCCGTGGGCAGCACCAGGCATGGAGCTGGGGGAGCACAGACCCTGGGTCCTGCAGAGTACCCTCGAGACAGAGTTCCCGTTGCCCCTGTACAGGTAGGACCCTCGCCTGGGGGAGGAGAAACCCCTGCCCCTTCCCTGGGAGCCCGAGTCCTCTGCCATGGCTGTGCCTCAGTTTCCCTGACGTGGAGGAGGGAGGGCTGCCAGCAGGGATCTGGCTGTGGGAGAATGTGGCAGCTTTTCTGCTGACCTTACTGGCTTGGTCCCACCAGCTGGGGGGGAGTGCCCAGCCCCCCACCCCCCTCTAGCCCCATCAGATCCCCCTGCCTTTAAGGATGTCCCACAAGTGGTGCACAGCCCTGTACCCCCACACACGTGTCCCCTGTCCTGCTTGAGCCCTGGGGGGCTGCTGGTGGGAGCATGAAGCCCTGACAGCTCCCTCCCATCCCCAGCGACCAGTATATAACGCTGTGGGGGCCACGCCAGGCCCCCCTGCTGAAGCAGGCTGTGCGCTGGAAGACCACCCCCATAGGCTGGGATGCCGTGGGGCAGAGCTGGTCCACGGGGCTGAACAGCAGGGACAAGGAGGTGGAGGATCCCTGGTACGCCCTCGCCTCCGGCATCGCCCACCGCTGCTGGGAGCGGGCCCACGCTGGCCAGGGGGAGCGGGATCCTCTGCCCCCAGGTACGGAGCTGAGCTGTGGGTTTGAGGTGGGGGAGGTTGGGGGATGGATGGCGCAGGGAACTGGGATGAGAAAATGGCAGGGCAAGGAGCTGTTAGTGCCTCGGTTTAAGCACCTTGGGGGTGGTGGGGGGAAGCCCCAGGGACCCCTCAACCAAACCAGGATAGGGTTGAGCTGAAGGGCTTTGGGCTGGGGGGACCCGGCTGCGGGGTGCAGCTCCTGCTGTGCCCCTTCCCCAGCTCTGCTCCCTACCCCCAGCTTATGCCCAGCACCTGCGGGAAGTGGCCTGGTGGGACCCCGTTGTCCCTGCTGCGTACCTGGGACCCTGCACCCGCTGGGGGCCCTTCCTCTGGCAGGAGAGACCCATCCTGGGGAAGGAGTATGGTAAGAGCTTGGGGGGGGCCTGGCTGGCTGCAGGGCTCTGGGGCCCCCAGCTGTGCCCCCTCTCACCCCCTTCCCCTCTGCTTCCCAGTTGTCACCCGTAACCAGAGCCCCCGGACACAGGGGGGCAGCTCAGGGTACGTCCCTGCGCTTTCCTTCTGCCGCCCCCTCCTCACCACCCGGGACATCAGGACCTGGAGCCTCCTCCACCACCAGCCCTCCACCCGCCAGTAAAAGCCACTGGTCCTGCTGCTGTCCTGGCCTGTTCCTGGGGGGCAGGGAGGGGATGGGGGGGGGGGACGGGACAGGGGACACTGGTTGGTGCTTGTCCTGTGGCATCTGCCCTGGCAGGGTGCTGATCACCCCAGCCCACAAATCCTGCCCGGGGTCAGGTAGCTCACAGCCTCTGTCCACTTGTCCCAAGGACTAAGGCAGCCACGTGTCCTTGGAGAAGGGGCAATGTAGGGCGCCCTCCAGCCCAGTGTGCTCCCAGAAGGGGATCACATCTTTATTAATAGAATAGTCTGTCCCTTTGCCCCTGCCTTGCCCAAGACCGGGTCCCCCTCTGCCTGCCACCCCCGTTGGCAGGGAGGGGTAGGGATGGGTGGGTGGTGGGTACCTGACCCCAGTCAGACCCTCTCTGCTTCTCTTTGCCCCCCGGGGACCTGCCCGGGTTCTTCCTGCTGCTGCTTAGGGTGAGGAGACACGGGGGGGATCGATACGGAGCCCCACAGCCTGTGTGGGCTCTGGAGGTGTATTGGGGGGGCTGGAAGGTACTTGGTGATGGAGCTCCCAGCTGTTCTCCTGAGAGGTAGAGGAAGGGCTCAGAGCAGCCCCTGAGCCCGTCCCCTGCAGCTGGGGTGATGGCTCTGTCCTTGCTGGCCTCATGTCTTGTACCTGGAGAGGGGGAGGTAGGGTGAAGGGGGGGTCCCGGCTGCACTGGGGACAGAGGGACCCCTGGCCCCTGCCACTCACTGCTGTGACAGGTTGAGGTCTGGCCTAGCCTCCACAGATGCCAGCTGCTGCTCCAGTTCCATGATGCGCAGACCGATGTACATTGAGGACAGCAGCAGGGTCATCATCCTGGGGGACAAGCCGGCATCAGGCACAGGGATTACAGCCGTGTGGAGGGATGGGGCAAGAACAGTGCTGCGGCCGGGCTCCTGTGTGCTCACCCTGGGGACGCGGTGGCGGGGCCAGTGCAGGTGCCCAAAGGGGAGTGGGGGAACCCTGGGCTGCCAGTGTCACACTGGAGAGCCTGCCTGGCCAGGGTGCAGCGGGGATTGGGACCTGGGGGGTGTCCTGAAGCCCTGAGATGCAGGAGCAGGGCCTGGGAACTCACAGCAGCAGGTAGATGAGGAGGACGGTGTTGAGGAGGCTCAGCTGCGTGGTGATCTTGGCCCATAGCGTGGTGTGGGGTCCCCCTGCCAGGGTGAGGTGGTGTCAGTGCTGGGGCTGCTGAGAGCCTCAACCTGGCCCCCATGGCTGGCTCTGCCCGGGGCCGGGTGCCAGCCCTGGGATCAAGCCCCAGCAGCATCCCCCTCCCCAGGGCCCCCTGACCCACCCCAGAAGCCGCGTGGCTTTGCCAAGGGCAACCGCTCACTGCTGCTCAGAGCCAGCGCCGCCACCTCTTCATCCTCCTCCTCTGCTTGCCTTGGCGTTGGGCTCAGCTCATCTGCGTGCAACCAGGAGACATCTGATGAGCACCCCAGGACCAGGAGGGAACTGGGGGGTCTTGGGGATCCAGCAGAGCACACTGGATCAGAAGGAGCTGATCCTGTGCTCCCCAATGCTGTGGAAGATGCTGTTTAGGTGGCCAAGGGCTGTGTGGGCCCTCCTGGACCATGTGTGGCTGGGGAGGGGAAGCGGAGCCGAGAGACGTCAGTGGCGCAGAAATGCAGGTGAGGACACGTGTGCTTGCACAAGCAGGGCTGCAAGCGTGCGAGGGGGGCTGTGGGGCAGCAGCTCACCCAGCGGCTCCTGGAGGTTGTCAGGCTCTGGGGTACTCTGCTCCAGGTCTGACTGGCTTGAGGTCTGAAAAAGGACAAGCCCCAGTTGTGGTACAGGTCCCCAAGGCACCCACCCCACAGCAATGGGGACATGTGTGGGACCCAATGGGACTTGTGCCAGCCCTGAGGGTCCTGGGGTCTGTGCTGGCCTGGGCTGGGGCTTTTCAACTCCACATTTCTCCTGGAAGCCTTCCCAGGGGGCAGGCACTGCATCCATACCC
Organism: Haliaeetus leucocephalus; assembly: GCF_000737465.1. Taxonomy (NCBI): domain Eukaryota; kingdom Metazoa; phylum Chordata; class Aves; order Accipitriformes; family Accipitridae; genus Haliaeetus; species Haliaeetus leucocephalus. The sequence continues at coordinate 154,061 of NW_010972512.1, forward strand.
CTCCCAGCCCAGGGGGCCAGGGCTGTGCCTCCTGCTGACCATTTCTCGGCCTTACCAGAGGCTTCCTAAGGATTTCCTCACTGCTCAGAGAGGCCAGAGGGCTCCAGCTGTTGTCCTGGACAAGGAGAGATAAAAGGGGGTGCTGGGGGGTGCCAGTCTCCCCCACAGCCCTGCAATGGAGGGGACAGAGCCCCTGCGTGCCCGGCCCCCGGTCTGGCACAGTGCATACCTGCAGGTGTTTGCAGACCGACTTCAGGAGCTGGTACGTGGCCTCCCGACGGTGCAGTGACACAAAAAGGAACTGCTGGGGAGCGGGAAAGTGGTTTGCACTGGAGCTGCTCCCTCAGTCATGGCCCAGAGCCCACTGGCCACAGGGACCAGGACACCCCAAATAGCCCTGGGCTGAGCTGCCCCACTCCCAGCACCATCCCCGTCCCCAATCTTACCTTCTGCCCCTCGGCAGTGCGGATGCTGAGTGCGTTGGGCACCAGGAGCGCCGTGTTGGTCTTCTTGAGGGCTGAGATGGAGGCGAGAGGAACCACAGCCTGTGCCAGGGGGGACCAGGCGGCATCACCATGTCCCTGGCTGCTGCCTGTGCTCCCTGCCAGAGCCACTGGCCCCGCACCCATCCCCACCCCACCTTGATGTCCTTGAGCAGGAGGCTGGCGTGGAAGCAGACGTGGTGGGAGGTGATGTAGAGGCGGCCATGGTAGGGCACCTCTCTCTGCCAAGCGCAGGAGAAGCAGGCCAGCAGCTCTTCCTGCTCGGTGAGCTCCCCGAAAGCTTTGCGGTAACTTGCGGTGCGCTTGCTTAGCTGCAGGGGAGGCCGGGGCGTGGGGCTGGCATGGCATGGTGCTTGGGGCAGAGCCCTGGCACCACAGGCACCCCGCAGCCCCCCACTCCGTCACCACCTCTGCCACGAAACCAGGATGGGCATTCCCTCGGCACCTGCCCCACAGAGACCATCCTGCCGGGACCATGGCGCTGGGGGAACCCTCCTGTGCCCCGTGCCTCGAGACTCACCGACGGGGACAGGTTTCCCTGCCTGCCCGTGGCCACCGCAGCCTGCTCTGTGTCCGTGCAGAAGGAGGGGTCGCAGGTTTTGGATCTGGGAGGAAGCAGCAGGCAGGGATGAGCTGCGGGGCTGCCTGCAGACCCAGCTGTGCACACATGTGGCCTTTGTGTCATCTCACCCGGGCAAGAGCACCTGGGGTTGGCACGGCTGTGCTGGACTGGTGGGAGGTGAGGGCTGGGGTGCGGGGACATATCCCCAGCAAGGTGCAGAACCCACCTGGTGAGCACAGGGTGCCCCAGCTGCGTGCTGGTGCTGCTCTTCTCCTCCAGGCTCTGCCACTGCTTCTCCACCAGCCCCCCCCTTCCACTCCTCCTCAGCTTCCCCAGCATGAAGGATGAGCCCGACATGCAGCTGGGGGAGATGGGGCAGGTTAGTGGGGGACAGTCCCCATGCTGCCCATCCCCTCAGCACAGCAGCTCCCATGATGGTGTCACCAGCCAGTCCCTCTCCCAGAGGGGACATGGCTCAGTTCCTGCTGGGACCAGGAGAGCAAAGCCCACCTGGTCACACGAGTGCTTCTCTCCATGACAGTTTCCGCAGCAGCACAGCCCTGCCCGGCAGCGGGGAGAACCCAGCAGCCCGTAGGCAGCAGTGCTGGCAGCAGGGCAGTGGTTAGTCCCTGCCTGCTGCCCCACAGCCCCGGAGGGAGCGGCACAATTACCGTCCCACCGGCCAGCTCCAGGGAAATGCCGCACCCCTGTCCTTGCAGCCTCCCCGGCACAGAGGCCCCAAACCCAGCGCCAAGAGCCACCCAGACCCTGTCCTGCCAGCCTGTACCCTGTCCTGGCGGGAGGGACGGTGTGTGCCAGGGTGGATGCCAGGTCCCCGGGAGCGGCCAGGCCAGATCTGCTGCCGGCTTGCAGGTGGGAACTGGGGTGTGATGGCCCCTGGGTCCCTCCCGGTGCTCGGAGCGAGGGTGCATGGCCCCGCTGGCTCCGTAGGGGACGGGAAGAAGGCTCAGCTGCCAGATCCACATGCGGGCAGCAGAGCCCCCTCGCCGGGGCAGGTCCTGCCCAGTCCATGCCATACCTGGTGGCGAGCACAGCCAAGCCCTCCTGTCCCGTCCGGCCTGGCCCACAGCCTGGCTCGTATCCTGCTCGCGCTCCTTCCAGAGCCGTTCCCAGCCCGCAGCTGCCTCCTCCTCCTCCTCTTCCCGCTGGCGAGGAAGGGCAGGCAGGCGGGGCCGGGACTGGCCGCAGCAGGTTTGCAGGGAGGCGTCGGGGCAAATACCAACCCAGGGCTGGCTGGGTGAGAGCCCGCGACGCTGACCCCAGGGCGCCTGGGGGGCTGCAAAGGGGTGAACGGATACCATTGCTGCCACGGCATGGCCCGGGGAGGACCACGCACCCCAGCTCCCAGTGGGATGTGGGAAGCCATCCCGCCACCAGGCCTGCCTGCCCATCTCGCCGGGCCTGTAGGCTGGGGGGCTTCTGCACGGGGAGTCCCTCAGGTTTGCAAGTGCCAGCAGGGTGATGCTGGCACCAGCCCACGTGTCCCCCTGGCAGTGGGAGTCCCATGGGGCAGCCTGAGGGGTGGAAAGGGGCACTAAGCAGCTGCAGACCTGCCAACCCTTGGGGGGGGTCCCTGGCCATGGCCCTCTGCAGCCTCTGGAGCAGTGTGGTGCAGGACCCCCACCGGGGGGGGGGGGGGAAAACCCAGTCCCAGGTGTGGCTGTGGTGAGCAGAGCTGCCTGTCCAGTGTCTCCCACCTGCACTGCCCTGAAAGGGGGCCGCGCAGGACCTGAATGAGCACCCAGTGGGTAAAAGCATGCTCTGCACGCACCTCTGTGACCACAGCCCTTGGGGAGGGGAGTTCAGCTGCCCCCAAGACAAGCTGCAAATGCATCCCCCTCCCAGGCAGAGCTGACAGCCGGAGCAGCACACTCCACAATCCTATGGGCACCCTGCAGCATTGCCCGCCCGGTGCCCATTCCCCACTTCCAGCCCCACAAGCAGAGGCTCCCTCCTGCCCTGTGCCCTCCCCAGGCAGTCCTGCAGGGCATATCTCGCCACCAGTTCCCTCAGGGTCTCTGTTGCGGGACAGAAGGTTGCTCCCAGAGGCCGAGCCCCAGGCAGGGGCAGACCGCTGAGAAAAGCGGGGAGGGGGTAAGACCAGGCTGGGGGGCTGAGCAGAGCTGGGGGTCCGGGTGGCCAGTTGGGGAGAGGCCTTCACCCTCCCCGTGGGGTGCTGGGACATGTACGAAGGGCACCCAGCCCCAGCCCCCGCCCTGGCTCAGCCTTTGCTCTCTGGACTGGGGCTGATAAAGCCTTTCCCAGAACCCTGGCTGGCTGTGGGTAACAGCCATAAACCCTGTGTACAGCACAGCGTGGCAGGACAGCGCTGCGTGGGGTGCTGCAGCCCTCACCCCCCCAGCACGCTGGGCACACACGGTGTGTCACCAACCGCACTTGCCCCCACACCCCCCCCGTCACATGCACTCCGCCCCCCCTTCCACCCACACGCAACACACAAACCACTCAC
>NW_010972512.1:157626-169730 GCF_000737465.1 Haliaeetus leucocephalus
CACACAAACCACTCACCACCACCCCCCCATGCCCTGGTGTGCACACACACCCCCCACCCCACACACTTACACCTATCACCCCCCCAATGCCCACTCACACACAGACGCCCCCTCATCCAAGCACCCCCTCCCCATCACTCACCACGGGGGGTTCACGGCAGCCCTGCAGGCCCATGCCCCCTGCACCCACGTGCCTGACACGCAGAGGCCCACCCCACATGCACACATCACACACACGCGTGTGCAAGCACACGGGGCACACGCACACGGTGCCCATGTGCACGCACCCCACACACATGCAGGCCCGCGCTCACATGCCTGCAGCGCACACCCGCAGGGGCGTGCACATGCACACACACCACGTGTGGGCACATGCACCCAGAGCTCTTCTCCCCCCAGCTCCATCTCCCTTGTGCCCTCGGTCCCTGCGGCCTGACCCCCAGCACGGTGCCCGGTGGTCAGGCAGGGTGCTCAAGAGGGCGAGAATGCCATGGGGCGCCAACGGGACCCCCAGTGAGGTGGAGGTGAGATGTGCCACTCAGCAGGGCTGGCTGTGCCCTGGGGTGCCGGTGCTGTCCCCCAGAATGGGCACCCCACAGCACGGCACAGCCAGGGACCCCTGGGCCCGCCGAGTGCTCCCAGGGCGGCACCAGGACCCCCGTGGCTGCCATCGTTGACCCCCCCCATGCCTGCCGGGTCGGGGTGGCCTCGAGTCCCAGCTCCGGTCTGCCCAAGGGGCTGAGGAAGGCGCTGGAGACAGCAGCAGCACATGCCTGGCTGCCGTGCCTCGCCACACGGCCTCTCCGCCCCGGGTGACTCACGGTCACACGGCAGTCACCCGGGTGCCGACCCCTCCGGCGCCCGGCCGGCCCGGCGGGACAGGGCGCCTCACGCCTCACTTCCCCCCACCGAAGGGTTTATTGCAGACGGGAAACGACCCGAGCTGCGGCACCAGACCCGTCCCCGTCCCGCCAGCAGGCCGGTGGGGCCGGGCCCCAAGGGAGCAGGTGCCGGGAGCCCCCGAGCTGCCCCGGGACGGCAGCGCGGGCACACGGGGGTCGAGGCGGGCGACCCACCGGCGAGTCGCCGCCGGCGGTCAAGCCACCCGCAGCTTGGGGCAGCCTGGCCTTCACCCCGCGCTGCCTTCAGCGGGGGCCGAAGCCTCCCGTGCCGGGAGCAGCGGGGACCCAGGCCCCACCCGGCTCCGGCCCCGCTAAGGCAATAAGCGCCCCCATTGGTTGCCCTGCCCCGGGGGGGCGGGACACCCGCACAGACACCAATCATTGGGCTGAAGCGCTGCTGCGCGGCAGCCATTTTGTTTGCGGGCGCAGCCGCCATCGTTGTTGAGGGCGGCCATCTTGGCGGCCTCTGTCCCGCTTTGCCGGATTCCCCCCGCACTTCCCCCGGTGCTGGGGCCTCCGTCTCCGTGGAGGAGTAAAGGAGCAAGGGGGAGCACCGTTGGGTCACGACTCGCGGAGCCCCTGTGCACGCCCCAACGCCCCTGCCTTGCTCCTGTTTCCCCCCAGCCGTGGGCGTCCCCCACCCTCAGGAGCAGAGCCCAGGTCCCGCGGGTGCTGCCCGAGCACGGCAGGAAAGACACTAAGAGCATTTATCCGCGGTTAGAGGTGCTTTGTTGTTTGGGTTTTTTTCTCTCCTTTTTCTCCTCCTTTAAAAAGTGCCATTTGTACATACTGACCTTAAAAAAGCAGGTTAAAACCGAGGGCTAGGCACCTGTCCCCTGTGCTGGGACAGACCCCCGCCACCCGGCCCAGAGCCTTCTAGTGTTATACTTGTGCAAGCACAGGGTGACATCCTTCACGAGTCCCCAGGCAGGGCACGGGGTGGGGGTGTGTGTGAGGGGGACGCGAACCCAGTGCAAGGTGACAGGGAGACAGGGCAGGGGGCCACCCCCCACCCCCAGCCCAGCACCCCCGTCCCAGCGCCATCCCCCCGCCACGGGGGTCCCTCCAGGCAGAGCTCAGTGGCGTGGACACCACGGTGGCCGAGGACACGGGCCTGGCTCAGTTAATGGTGCTGTGCTGGCTCATTCCCTCGACACTCTCCGTCCCGCCGTAGGGGGTCTCCGCTTCGCTCAGCCCCTGCAGGCAGACAGCATCTGCGGGGAGGGGAGGGAAGGGACAGGTTAGGAGCCATTGCAGCTGCTGGGGTGACCCACCACGTGCTGGCCTGGACCTTCAGGACTCTCCTGCCAATGGCACAAGGGGCCCTACCTAGCACATCCCCAAGGCAGCATGGGGGGTGTCCGTCCTCTCCCCCCACCCTAGAGCAAGACACAGGCATCCAGCAGGGCAGAGAGGCAGCTGCTGAGCTGGCACTGAGCACGGGTGCCTGGGTCCCCGGCCTGGCAAGAGGCACCCCATCCCCATCCCCTGCCCCCCGCATTTGGCTACCAGCACGCGGAGCAGCCCCTGCCACCCCTTGGTGACCCAAGGGGTGCCAGCATCAGCACGGCCATCGCAGGTGGATGCTGCCCTCCAGGAGCGCACAGCAAGCAGGCACAGCCTCTGGCTCTGGGGCCAGGAGCAGCAGAAGCGGGATGGTGGTCCTGCCCCGCGTGCCTACCATAAGGATCCCCCTGCGGGCAGGGCCACGAGCGTCCCCGCAGCCAGCCCTGCCACAGGACCTCCTGCTGGGACAGGGCTCCTGCCACCTCCCCGCTCCTGCTGGGATAGGGCTCCTGCCACCTCCCTGCAGCTGGGGCCATCTGGAAAGACACTTTCACTTTAGCCCAGGCTGGCACAGGACATGGGGCTCCCAGGGCCCCCAGCCACATGCCTAGCCCCCCCCCAGCGCCCCCAGCCCCACTCACGGTAGCGGATACGGATGGGCCAGACCATGATGCAGCACAGAGAGGTGATAGCAGCAATGGCAATGCCTCCAGTGACCAACACCATCACCCAGTGGTAGAAGCTGATGCAGGCAGGGCAGCAGAGCTCGGTCCTGCAGGGAGAAGGCAGGGATGTGGCTTGGTGGCCAGGACCGGAGCCTGGCCCAGTGCTGCCCAAGTGCCCTGGGGCTGCTGACAGTGGTCCCACGTCCTCAGTGTTGGGACTGGTTCACACTGGGACGCAAAGGAAAGGTCCAGGGCAAGAAGAGAGGGCAGCATGCTGGACATTGAGATCCCCAGCCCCTTCACACATCCCACAGATGCAGCCCTTGTCTAGGGCCAAAAGAGAAGTTGAGGAAGGATTTAAGACAACTCAGAGCTGGTTTCCACACATGTCTCTCACTCCAAACCAGGAATATTTGCTGCCTGGCCCCCAGATGATGTGGCCAGAGCTGCCACTGGGAGGGTTCCTGACCTGCAGGGATGCTTACGGGCATGGATGCAAGTTCTGGATCGCCATCACAGCCAGGCCATTGGCCATCTTGTCGGTGAAGCTCATGGCGCCGTAGACGAACGCGCCGCTGTGCTGAGAGGGGAGAGGAAACCTCATCAGCCGCTGTGCCGAGTCCATCCCTGCCACGCAGCCCAGCGGGCGCCGGCAGCGAGAGCCTTGTGCCCTCTCATGGGCAGAGCCCATATTACAGCAGAGCCCGGGCACAGGGGATAGGGCTGCCTGCACCCCCACAGCAAAGCCCCCTCACAGGGGTCTCCGTCCCCCCTGATCCCACACCAGTGACCGCCCCAGCCCAGGGGCTCCGAGCCCTGCTGTGACACCCCGGTCCATCCCGGCCGGGAGGAGCGGACGTACCGTGTTGGTGCCGATGAGGTCTGCTGTCATGGAGAGGGAGGTGACCAAGATAGTGGCAGAGCCAGCCCCAAGGAGCACGGCCGCCCCGTAGATCTCTGCTCCCATCTGCCTGGCCAGGGTCACCCAGGAGGCAAAGGCCAAGACCACCAGGATGCCCACGAAGTAGGTCAACTGCTCCGGGCCAGCGTGGGGACAGGCAGAGGGAAAAGGGAGAGCTTAGACCCCAGCTCGGCCAACAGCCAGCAAGGCAGGGGTGAATGGGGAGGGCATGGGGGCCAGCTGCTGCCTAGGACCCGCAGGGGACAGCCCTGGCTCTCTCCCAGTTGGTTTTAAACAAGGAGCCCCCAAACAGCAAGGGCCTCGTGGTGCTCCAGGCTGTTTTACAGCGTTGGCTGCAGCGTAAGAGCTGAGACCCCAGCAGAGCTGTAGGCATGGTGCCTGCATAGGGCACGGGGACACCCAACTGGCAGGAGAGGTGGGGGCTTATCGGGGTGCGGTGCTTGCTGCAGTGCGGACGGGGGATTCACTGGAGGGGCAGCCCCTTCCTGCTGGCACTGCAGAGACCCCCATGTCTGTCCAGGGTGGCTCAGCCAAACCCTCCCTCTGCCTCTCACGGGCACCATGAGGCTCTCCCAGCCTGGTTGGGGCTGCACAGGACAGGCTGACTCTGAACCAGCATCACTTTTCCCAGTCTCGGAGATGTGCAGGATAGGCCCACGCACCCTCACCCCGCCCACTGCCCATACTGTCCCAGCGGGACCCAGGCTGCAGCAGGAGGTCATCTGCAGAGGATGCACAAGGGGTCCCTGCTCTCCAGTCAGTCTCAGGTGTGCTGAGTACTCTGCTCACTTGTGTGGTCAGGATCTGGCCCCATGGCCTCTCCTTGGGTCTACCTCAAACATCACCAGGCCCCCAGGACTCACATTTCGACCTATCCACTTATTCACAGGCTTCATGAGGAAGGAGGAGAGGAAGCCACTGATGTACATCACCAGGGGGATGGTGGCAATGTACTTCTGCAAGAGACGAGGACAGGGAGAAGATGAGCACCGTGCCATCGGCACAGGACCCCTGCCCATGCAACCTCAGCACACAGGCAGGGACCTGCCCTCCGCCCACCTTGGGCAGCAGCAGTGAGTTGGTCAGGTACATGGCGATGTAGGTCTGGGACAGGTTGATGATGAGCCGGGTGGACATGTAGAGCACCGCAACCTGTGAGGGGACAGAGACAGGGCAGCACTGCTCAGCCCATGCAAACTGGAGGTAGGGAAGACTGGCACCTTCCAAGCCCAATCCTGTCATGGCACAGATGCCCACTGAGAAGAGTACAGCCCCCTGACGTGGTAGGTGGGTGCCCAGTACAGCCCATCTCTCCACCCTCATCCACACCAGGGGCACGTCCCATTGCCAGAGGATGCCCACAGCACCCAGGCAGGGCAGCAGCCCAGGACAGGTGCCGCAAGCCCTGCCTGCAGCCATACCTGGTAGAAGGCAGGCTCCAGCAGCCAGTCTTTCCAGATCAGCAGTGGGCGTGGGGGGCTCGTAGGCTCCTTCTGCAGCAGGGGTGTGCCCTCCTCCAGCTGGGGCAGTGAGCCCGGCGGGTATGGCTTCTCTTTGGTGCCCAGGTGGAAGATGAGGGAGAACACGGCCCCCAGCCCCATCACAATGAGGGACAGGTTCTGGGTGAGACAAAGGGGGTGAGCATAGCATGGGGTGCCCTTTGCCTGCCCATCATCCAACCCCCAGCAGTCTGGTGGATAAAGAGGGGTTTCCAAAACCCCAGGGAGAGCTCAGTGCAGCCTCTGCCCAGTGCAGTAGGTGAGGTTTCAGGGCACTGCTATTTCACTCCCTTTGGTACCTCCCCAGTTGAGCCATGGCCCACCCAGGGAAGAGAGGACTCCAGGGATTGAGCCCTGCCACTCACCCGAAATATAGGGACATCCTGGATGCCTAGGTGCTCTGTGCGGTCAGGTTGGTCCACCTGGAAGTTCAGCAGGAGCCAGGCCAGGCCATAGACTGTGATATTGGCCATGACAGTAAAGGCATACCTGAGGGGAGACAGCACCTCAGGGTGATGCAGAGGGAGGAGCACAGCTCCAGGCATCGTGGGGACACCTCAACCCAAGGCTGCCCTCCAAGCCAGGCATGCTACAGTCAGCTTTGCACCCCAGTGTCATTGCTCAGGCAACACCTCCAAGAGCACACAGCATCTGGCCAGGCATTAGCCTTAGCGGTGCACCTCCCAAGCCCCCAAGCCTCGGGGCATGACTGGGAGGAAAACAAGATCCCTCTGGGTCAGCCTGTCCACCCTCCTGTCACAGTACACCTCTGCCCCAAGGATGCCCTGAGCTGCCTAACCCAGTGCCCCCAGAGCAGGACGCCTTGGCACCAGGGTTACCCCAGCACTTGCTCCAACATCCTCTCTGCCCAGCTGTGCTGCGGTCCTGCTCACCTGCCAGAAGGGGAACTTCCTCCCACTGGGGCAGATAACCAAGCCCTGCTCCATCTGATAAAACACTCCTTCCCACAGCCTGATCCTGCCAGATAAGCGGCACTGAGCTGGGCTCCGCACACAGAGCTGCATGTGCTGCCCAGCCTGGCCATGGGACCATTCCTGCCTATGGGACAGCCCGCACATGACAATGCCCAACTGTTCCTGGGGGCATCATCTATTCCTCCCCTATGAGCATCACTCTCCAGTCCTGAAGGAGAAGTGCCCCCAGCTCACAGAAGTGTCCCACGGGCTGTGTCACTAACATCCCTGGCATCAAGACATTCCCTCCCGGCACCAAAGGGTTTGGGCCACCAACATAGAAGACCAGTGTATTGCATTTGTGTGGCAAGGTTTTGGTAGCAGGCGGGTTACAGGGGTGGCTTCTATAAGAAGCTGCTAGAAGCTTCCCCTCTATCTGACAGAGCCAACGCCAGCTGGCTCCAAGATGGACCTGCTGCTGGCCAAGGCCGAGCCCATCAGTGACAGTGGTAACGCCTCTGTGATAACATATTTAAGAAGGGAAAAAAGTTGCGGCGGGCACAGAAACTGCAGCTGGAGAGAGGAGTGAGAACATGTAAGAGAAACAACTCTCCAGACCCCAAGGTCAGTGAAGGAGGGGGAGGAGGTGCTCCAGGCACCAGAGCGGAGATTCCCCTGCAGCCTGTGGTGAAGACCATGGTGAGGTAGGCTGTCCCCCCGCAGCCCATGGAGGTCCACAGTGGAGCAGATATCCACCTGCAGCCCGGGGAAGACCCCACGCCGGAGCAGGTGGGTGCCCGAAGGAGGCTGTGACCCCGTGGGAAGCCTGCACTGGAGCAGGCTCCTGGCAGGACCTGCAGATCTGTGGAGAGAGGAGCCCATGGAGCAGGCTTTCTGGCAGGACTTGCAACCCTGTGGGGGACCCACGGTGGAGCAGTGTGCTCCTGAAGGACTGCACACCGTGGAAAGGACCCATGCTGGAGCAGTTTGTGAAGAACTGCAGCCCGTGGGAAGGACCCACATTGGAGAAGTTCGTGGAGGACTGTCTCCCGTGGGAGGGACCCCATGCTGAAGCAGGGGAAGAATGTGATGAGTCCTCCCCCTGAGGAGGATGAAGTGGCAGAGACAACATGTGATGAACTGATCGTAACCCCCATTCCCCATTCCCCTGCGCTGCTGCAGGGGGGGTAGGTAGAGAATCAGGGAGTGAAGCTGTGCCTGGGAAGAAGGGAGGGGTGGGGGGAAGGTGTTTTGAGATTTGGTTTTATTCCTCATTACCCTACTCTGGTTGATCAGCAATAAACTAAGTTAATTTTGCCCAAGTCGAGTCTGTTTTGCCCGTGACAGTAATTGTTTGAGTGATCTCTCCCTGTTCTTATTTGACCCACAAGCCCTTTGTTATATTTTCTCTCCCCTGTCCAGCTGAGGGAGGGAGTGATAGAGCGGCTTTGGTGGGCACATGGCGTTCAGCCAGGGTCAACCTACCACAACCAATGTCACTTGGATACATCCTGCAGGACACCCACACGGCCCAGTCCTAGTCCTGCCATACCGAGGACTCAAGTGTGCCACGCCAGACCCGTGGCACCAAGGGGACCTCTCGTCAAACAAGTGATGGGACCTGGCGCAGGCAGGGCTACTCCCCCAGGTTCAGGGGACACCCAGGTCTGGCTGTGCTCACCTGAAAGCTGTGAGCTCCACCTTCTCATGTTCAGTGGTCACCAGCTCAGGGATGAGGGATAGGTGGGAGATCTGTGTGGCTGCCCAGCCGAACTGGAAGATGATGATGAAGGGGAGGTAGTAGATAAAGGCTGCCCACTCCGGCGTGTTCTCCTTGCAACCCAGGCAGGGGTTGAAGATGAAGGGGAAGGACACGAGGACGCAGGTGGTGCCTGGGAAGAGAGCAGAGCTGTGAGAAGCTGCGAGCCCTGTTTCCCTGGACCCCAACAGCCCCAACTGGCTCAGACACAGCCAGTCCTCTGCTAGGACAGATCCTACCCCACAGGGCTGGGGAGGGAGGTGGGCACCTTCCCCGAGCCAGGTGAGACACATGGAGCCCCAGATCCTCCCCTCACCCTGTCCTGCACAGGGTGATGTCCTTCCCTCTTGCACACAACAGCAAGACAGATGCTTGTCAGCAGACTTTTCCCCAGTCAAGTTCCCCCTACAAACTGCAGCACAATCTCTCACCTGCTCTGCCCCCCTCAAAACACCAGAGGACAGACCCTCACACCATCACGACTTGGAGCCATGGAGGGCTTCTCTCCATCTCCAGCATGCAGATAACCAGCCCCAAGGACACGTGCCGCCCTGACGTCTGCCCAAGGGCGATAAGGCACCCCCTTGTCCCTTCTCCCGTGGGGCTAGCAGAGGTAGCCACGCTCCCTCCATGCTTGCAGAAGCCACTTGCAGAGCGATGGCCAGGGACACCCCCATCGCGATGCGGGGGGACAGGAGCAGATCTGCCCCCCACGCCAGGCTCTGAGCCATGGGAAGGTCCCAGCTGAGTCAGGGACAGCAGAGCCAGACTCCTCCCTCTGCCGCAGCGTGACGGCGTGGGGACGCCTGCGTGGAGCAGGCAGGGACAGGCTGGCTTCTCCCTCCCCTTTCACAAGGTTATGGAGCACATCTGCTGAGATGCTCCGTTGCTCCTGAGGCCCAGGCGCCGACCCGGAGACAGTCGCGCACCCTGTCCTGCGTGTCCCCAGCTTCACTGGGCGCTGCCGAAAAGCCACGGGAACCTGTTCCTATCGCTGAGGGGAACTTGCAGCCACTTTGCCAGGTCCCCAAGGTCCCCTCTCCAGGGGTCTTTGCAAGATACTCCTCCTCACAAAGTGATTTCTCCTCCTCTCATCCATGAACAGCAATTCCTCCTCATCATTGCTTCCATGTAGCACAGCCACCACAGCTGCTGCAGGGCCGGGGCAAAGCAGTTCTCCCTGTGCTGAGGGCAGGCAGCAACAATCCCAGCCCAGCTCGGATCCATCCTGAGCAAGGACCCCAGCAGGGTGCTGGGTGCTGCCCTGCACCAGCTCACAGGTGGCTCTGGTGCTCAGGAGGTCCCCCGAAGGACAGGGGACTCGAGCACACTGCAGTGTCTCTGCCGCAGACAAGCCACCGGGACATGAAGGGTCCAAGAAGGCTCAAACCAGACCAGACCTCCTTTGTTCCCCATTACAGGGCTGTTGGTTTTAAGTGAGCCCTGTCTGGAGGATTGGGGAGGCTCTGCCCGCTCCCCAGTCCCAGGGCCCTGCTGGGTTGAGCTCTGCAGTCCCCTAAGAGGTACTTGCCCACATCCCCAGGGGACTGCTGGGGCAGGAGCTGCGGGCCCCAGGCTGCTGCAGCCTCCATGTCTGCTCCTGCACCCACCCACGAGCCATCACTGCCATCGCACACGCAGAAGACTCGTTGCTCCCTCCTCTTTGTGCCCCCCAGGGACAGGCAGTGCCCATCAACTGGGGCCACCCCCACCGGCCACCCTCATGGAGCCGTGCTCCTCTGGCATGGGGCTGCGAGCTGCATCCCGACACCCACATATCCCTGGGTCTGCCCAAGCAAACGCTACTTCACTGTGAGCCAGAGGGGTCTTGGGAACAGCCCGCTCTCCCAGGTGGGGTCACGGGAGCACCCCAAGACCACCCTGCCCATCCCTGCAGCACCCCTGGGCAGGCAGCAGAGGGTCCAGGCTCTCATCTCTGGGCCCTGCGGGACAGGATCACGGGAATGCCAGGCTGCACAGCACACGCGCCCGGGGCAGGGAATTTGGGACACCACTGCCGGACTGGCTCAGACAGGCAGCAAAGAGCTACTCATCCTTCCCAGCTCACTGTGGCAGGAAGCTGCCCCCAAAAAAAGCTGGCAAGCAGGCAGGCCGGCGTGCGGGGTGAGCCACCCACAACCGCCGGCACTGGCGGCCCAGCACCGTGGTGGAGAGATGCCACTGATAGCAACTCGTGATATCTCCCCCCCCCGAGGCTGCGGTTTCCTCTGATCTGAGCACGGGTTGCCACCAGATGAGACGCCCCGCTCCCACGCGAAACATCTCACCGTAGCGTGACCAAGCAAGCCGAGAGCGGTACTGGCACAGCCGGTTCCAAAGGGTTTGCCGGCACCGCTCAGTCGCGCTGCGGTCGGCCAAGGGAGGTGGTGGGGTAGCCCCCACCTTCTAGGAATAACCCAGGCTCTGGGCAGGGAAACGGAGCCTCCATCCATGCTTCCAGACTCCACCTGTGCTGCCGAAGCAGGCAGGGCTGGGCAGGGTGCTCTGCTCCCCGCAGCAGAGAGCGGAGCTGGCTGGGGTAGCTGCAGCCCCTGTGCAAGACGTGATTCAGAACTTCCCTTTCGCTGCATGCTAAGCAGCACCCAGCTGGAGCTGACCTGCCCCAGGACGTGGGAGAGCACAGCTTCAGCAACTTCCCTAAATCTAGGGCACAGATCTGGCTGACACCGCAGCAGGGGGGTGAAGCTGCCCCCCACCTCCCAACACCCTCCCTGACTCGCCAAGCAAAACTCCGGGGAGATCAGCCGCCTTATCAGGCTATCATTCAGTTGCATGAAGCGGTTGGCCGAGATAAATTTGGGATCAAGATAAGAGCACCCACACTACAACTGTCCTCTCTCCACATGGGTCCACTCCGAGTGAGCTGACACTTGGGCATTACCATGCCATTACCAGGAGGAAGTACCGAGAGTCTTTATCTCTGGCTGTCGATGGACGTTTCTTAATGCTAACTGCCCCATTCCCCATCACCAGCTTACCAGGGATGGGGCAGGCTCCTGCACCAGTTGCGGCACCAAGGACCCTTCTCCAGGTCACGCCGTCCCCTCAGAGAGGGACCCAGACACAGGAATCCCCACCAGCCCCTGCACTTCATTGCATTTTTTTGACCCCAGGGCATGATGCAAGACGAGCGCCTGTTAATAATTCTTGCCTAGCCGGTGCCTCCTCTGCATCCCCACGGGGCCTTTACTCACCAGGCGCCGGCTGCTTTCCCCCGCTGCGTCCGGGCAGCGCTGCCCTGCAAACACAGCACACGGGGTGCCCAGCCCCGGTGCAGTCAAGGGCCCCGCGCCCCAGGGACACCCATGGGGACAACCAAGAGCTGCCTGGCCGCAGGCAAGTCCCTGGTAAATCCCCGGGCTCCTGGGAAAGCCCAGATTTTACTGTCGGTCTCGTTCTTGCTGTAGCTAAGCACACAGCTCTCACCCTGACTCGATGCCACCCCCACGCAGGGGGGAGCCTGCAGACCCTGCCGCCACACAGGTATGGCCCGAGGGACAGCGGGGACCCCCGGGCTGTGAGCGCCCAGGCAGCACCCGCTGCTGTGGCACAGGCCACCGGGGTAGGGACAGTGCCCAGGCAGGACAGGGATGCCACGGTGCCCCTTCCCCATTCAGGTTTGTGCCTGGGGGATCCCGGAGCACCCCACTGTCCCCTACACACAGGGCACCCCAGTCCCCACCTCACTGTCGTGGGGGATGCTGCCCCTCCATATGGGCACCTCCTGGTCTGCGCCCCTTCACGCAGAACACCCTGGGCCCATCTCCCCCCACCCAGGGCGCTGCTGCCTCTGCCCTGATATCACCTAGGGCTGGTTCACACAGGGCACCCAGGAAAGCCCCCCCCAAGAGCAGCCCCCTTTCCACGGGTGGGGGGCTGCTCCCTTCCACCCCAGGGCACCCAATTCTGCTCGCCCCTGGGGCTACCCCTCTCCATCTGGGGGGGACCCCGTCCCCACCTCGCTGCCACAGGGGCTGTTCCCTGCTCCACGCAGGGGGCTCCAGGAAGGCTTCCCTGGGGCTGACCCCCACCCCAGAAAGGCTCCCTGAGGGCCACCCATCTTCAGGGAGGCTTCCCTCCACGCAGGGCACCCTGGTTCCGTGTCCCCCCCCTCCAGAGCATCCCCAGGGCTGAC